>NC_140236.1:18452925-18827925 GCF_949987555.1 Borostomias antarcticus | reverse complement strand
ATAGGTAGAAGAACAGAGAGATGGACAGATAGACAGAGGGTCAGAGTGACAGATGGACAGATGAACAGAAGGATGGATAGAGAGGTGTTCCCACCTGGACCAGCTGCAGCAGGTACCTCAGCAGCTCCTGGTTGGTCAGGCTGTCCAGCCGCTGCACCGCCAGCCTCCTCACCCTCTGGTCAGGGAAGTCCACGCTCAGCAGCTCCAGGGCCGTGGCCAGCCCCAGCTCCCCAGCCTCCCAATGGCCCAGCAGCCAATGGACATCCTGCACCATGGCGGGCTGCAGCCAGTTCACGCTGCGCAGGTAGTGAGGCAGGCTGGAGGAGTAATGGATGCTCTCCTCGCGGAACCTCCGGAGGGACGACTTGTGGGCGGTCACGGGGGAGGCGGTGGGGAGGGGGGCGGGGTCTGGAGCCAAGGAGGGGCGGGGCGCCGTGGGGAGGGGGGCGGGGTCTGCAACAGAGGAGGGGCGGGGTGTGGAGGTGTGGGGGTGGGGGCTAAGGATGCCTGGGTGGGTGAGGATTGAGGAGGAGGGGGAGGGGTACTGGTCAGGGAAAGGTGAGGAGGGAGAGAGGGAGTATGAGGAGGGAGAATCGGGGGAGGACGTTGAGAGGTCCGTGTTGGGAGAGGGACGTGGGTCAGCTGGAGCGTGTGGCCCCGGGTGCGGGGGGCGGGACTCGGGCGAGCCAGTGCTGTGAGGCAGAATGACAGGGAAGCTGTAGCGGTCCAACAGGAAGCTGATGGCCATGGCGTCGGCCACGTCCGGGTTGGTGGCGCAGGACAACTTGTCGGCCTGGTGGGTGAAGGGCTCCTCCTCCTGCTCAGGGTAGGGCCACATGTGCAGCGTGTGAGGGCCCTGGCTCAACACCGACCTGTCCCACACAGCACAATATATCACAATATATCACAGCACAGCACAATATATCACAGCACAGCACAATATATCACAATATATCACAGCACATCAGAACACAACATAGCATATAGTGGACATTATTACAATATTTATATAGGATAAACAGAAGTGATATATACAAAGATCCGGGTTTGGGAGTGTTTCGTAAGCCTCAGAGAGGCGTACGAGGAGGTGAGGGATTAAGATAAGACTTTATTGATCCTTGTGACTGACCAAAATTATTTTAGAATATTCTACTGTTCTTAAGACCGAATATTTGAATATTCAACAGGCATTCAGCAATGTATTGGTAAAAAAATAAAATACAATTAATAAGAATATAAACATCTTATACATCCCAATGATTTTAGAGGCAATGTTGTCTACCTGATTTACTTTTTACACTGAACTGATTTAAATAAATCTTTCTTACATTAAAGTTGCACTGAAATCAAAAAAACCTTCTGTCCCATTTTGCTTCACATAATTGGTCATAGTGTTCACCTATTCAACGATGTATGCCAAAATATTTACAAAATTCTACTTTTGTTGTAATGGTCATAGTGTTCACCTATTCAACGATGTATGCCAAAATATTTACAAAATTCTACTTTTGTTGTAATCTTATATCAAAGTATATAATTTCTTACTTCCTGGAAAACAGTAGGTCACGTGCAATGACAACAACAGGTACCTTAGATTTTAGGCCAATAATCTCACGACATCCACCCGTCAATCAACGCTATCCTTCTATCGAATCTGTCTAAAGTTCTTAAAACCCGTCCACTTGTCAATGTTCCAATCAAATTCCTCTAAACATATGTCCCACCCTCATAGCTTGTTTGCGTCGGAAATACGTCAAACTACGGAAGTTAGATGATCTCAAATGTCCGTTTCAGTGCGACTTTAAGTGCAAATAAAGGTAGAAATAACCTTTTTTGGCTTTTACCCTTTCTAGGCTACTAATATTTTGATAGGCCTACCTCTCTCTCTCTATCTCTCTCTCTTTCTCTCAGAGCATGATAAAACTAGATGCGCTGTGTCTTGGAGGCAGATCAAACAAATGATTTGTAATTGATGTTATTCGATAGCCTCATTTTTATATATATATAAGTAATATTCAAACTGGTTTAAATAAACAATCTGATAGTAGCAGTATGTCCTGGTATTTTGGTTGTAGCTAAACCATTAATTAATTAATAAATATAATGGTTTTTTTTCTGACTCTGATATGAATATTGAATGTGCAGCCTGGCACGATTTTGAACATGTGAAAATTCTAACTCATCCCTAATAGTGAGGCTTGAGGACACGCTCTTCCAAAGGGAAGAGGGGATAGTATAACGACAAGAGCCTTCATGAGAGCATCTCTTATCAGTCTCAAACAATCAAACAGTCTTTACTTGAATAACTATACAAATATTGATGGTGTATACAATGTTGTGGTTGATAGGGCCCATCCACAGCAAAGACACTGACCTGTGGTCTATCAGGAGGAGGTTGACGAAGTACAGAACCTTCCCCCTGCCTCTGTTTGCAGCCCTACCCCCAGAGGTGGGGGAGCTGGAGTCCCTGGGCGGGGGTCCGTTGGGGGGGCCGGCCAGGAGGGTGAGCCCCAGCTTGGCCCCGCGGGGCAGGTCCCTCATCAGGACGTCCAGCTCCAGCCACTCGTTCCACAGCACCTCGTCATGGAAGGGCTTGGGGGACGACACCACGGACGCCAGCTCTTTGTTTCCATAGAGGAGGGTGACCTCCACCTGGACGCTCTGGGGGTGTCTGGAGGGGGGGTGGGGGATGTCAAAGCCCAGCAGCTTGACCCTGAATCTGCGCGGGCAGTCCCAGAGGGAGATCATCAGGATGTGGTCCACGGACCTCCCCTCCAGACGCAGGTCCTGGTGGGAGCTGGACTGACCCGTGAAGCCGTCCACCAGGGGCCAGTCCTCCGGCCCCACGGCCTCCTGGGCGAGCTGCGCCTCGGGGACCACCTGTAGGTGGATCTCCTGGGAGGTCCTCAGACATTCGCGCACCCACAGGAAGTCATGGAGCGGGGCGTCCCCAGACAGGAACTCCTCCCTGCCACAGACCTGCAGCACCAGGCCCCCCTCCTCGCAGCCTAGCGCCAGGTCCTCCATCACCCGCCGGAACACCGCCGTCAGCCCCGCGGGCGTCAAGGCCGGCTCCACCGTCACCGTGAAGCTCACCTCGCTGTAGTGGAGCCTGACTGGTAGCTTCCTGGTCACATGGTCCTGCAGCTCCGTGGTGACGGGGACGGGACTTGTCCAGGGTTCCGTGGCGTAGGCCACGTCATCCCGCCTCCTCAGCTCCTGACGCCGCGGCGATGCCAACTTCCTGCGCGTGTAGCTGATCTCCCCGAGCCGCTCGGCCGCAGCTGCGTCCAGATCGTGGCCAATCAGGTAGACGAGGCTGCGCCGCTGGCTCAGCTTCTCCTCAGTGGCGGCTAGCGGTGGCGGCGTCACCACGATCCTGGCTGTCTGGCGCCCTGCTGCGTCACGTGACCAGGGCATGCCCAGAGTCCGGAGCACCTGGCAGTCGTCGTAGACCTCGTACCAGTCGGCGTCCTGGCTGTAGAGCAGCAGGAAGCGGGCAGGGTCCAGCAGAGCCAGCGGGTCGGGGGGCCGGCACAGCTCAGGGGCCTGCAGGCACAGACGCAGCCTCAGCTGCTGGACCGTGCACTGGGCCGGCAGGATCACCTGCACCGTTTCCCAAGGGACACCTTCTGGGGCTGGGGCTGGGCGGAACTCACAGATGAACACAAGGCTGTTCTCAGACCAGCTGGGGCTGCAGATGTCTGGTACCATCCCAGTGATGTGTGCTCCATAGGTCTGACTCAGGTTCAGCTCAGCCTCCATGAGTGCTACAAGATGGCCAACAACGCAAGGTTAGAATTAATATCACTTCAGTCTATTATTGTGATCCCTGTCATCTGTCTGAAGGTTGCAGACACCATATTCACACAATTCGTTGAAACTATTCAAATTACATTGTTCTTCCAGGTCTACCAATGTTCTACCAATGTCAACCAAAATCTACAAATGTAACTAAACACGTCTCAAAACGTTTGCTTTGATGACAGAATAAAGAATGTCTCAAAATGTCTGCTTTGATGTCAGAATAAAGTTTCAGCTTCTTATGAATCGTCTTACCTATACAGTTGTGTGCTCTCGCCACGGTAACTGGAGGCTGGCTCTGACTGTGAGAGCACCTGTGTTTTCTATCCCTTCCTGTAATAAACAGGTACTTCCTCAGTCTTGGCTGACTGCCAGAGCCACATGGGCGGCCTGGGTGTGAGGAGGAAGTTATTTGTTTCTCGTTCTCCTCTGAGGCAGACAGAATGGCTGGGTAAACACATCAAGGTCAGCGAGTTCCCAGATAGAGACAGCGGGAATCATACGATGGTTGACATGTGTAGATTGAAGTGGTTGATTGATCAATCACTCTTCATATTGTTCAAACGATACGTGTATTGTTACAGCATGTTCCGTACAGCAGTGTTTCCAAAGGGTATTGAATGCCAAGAGGGGACACACCATTCATTCTGCCGTGGATCCAAAACGCCCAAGGGCTGAGCGGGGCCATTTTGGACTGTCAAGTTGATTGCACAACCTGTGCTGCACTGTTACCTGTCAATGTCATGTACTCACTTTTTCATGTTGACACTTGCGTTTACTAAATAACAGGAATTCCTTATTATGATCTCACTCTTTGATTTTTATCTTCATTGAAAATGTTAGGTTCAGAGCCAGACCAATGTAACAGACCCACAAGGCAGACGGACACAGGGGCAAGGTTTAGCCCGAGGGCATTTATTATAATAATAATAGGGAGGGAAGTGCGGGAGGATGTGTGGTGCGTCTGGAGGTCTTGTTTGTGAGGTGTGTATGTGCATCAAGGTTATTATAGTTAACGAAAACTAACAAAAAAATGAAAACTAGGTGTGAAAAAACATTTTAGTTAACTGAAATAAAAATAAAAACTAGACTTTACAAAAAAACGATACTAACTAAAACTGCATTGTGTGTTTACAAAACTAACTAAAATAAACTAAAATTATAGAGAAAATGTCCTTAGTTTTAGTCTTTTTCATTTCATACATAAGCCTAGTATTTTGGGTGGATATGAAATCTATCCTCCATTTTATTTAGCTGTGCCCTTGCGCAGAAGTAACCTGACGTGCGCCAGATGGTTTGTTTCACACGGAGTGAAACAACGTGAGCTCACAAGATCAGGATAGTCTCACGAGGCTAGCACAGAAGAAGAAAAAACTAAAACTAATTAAAGCTGCTTCGCAGCGATGAGGCGGGGCCAGGCAATTTCCGACAAGTTTAGGAGCAATAAGCGAGAGAATAGGACAACAGGAAAGTTGACATTCCAATGTTCATTTTGTACATTCGTATCGTAAAACATTTGTAAAACATTTTGATGCGTTGTAAGCTCGATTTTGATAATTCAACAATGGTCAATGAGTTTGTGAATTACAGTCTGAAGATCCAGTGTAGCAAGTTTGGTGTTAATTGATTGAAAGATGTTGGATGAGATATGTTTATTAATTTTTACAGGTTTTGTTTGCTTTTCTTCATAATTGAACATTAACTTCAGCAGCTGTGTACTCAGTCAGTTGCCAATCAATCGATTTAGTCATTGTAATCCTCGGCGGGGGTTGGGTAGGGTTGCCAACAGCGATGTCTCCGATTCGTGGAGCTTGTGTTGGATTATGGGTAACGTAGTTTTCTCTGTATGAAGTGTTGGTTTCAGAGGACAGAATTAAACATTTTAAAAAATTCAATTTTTGAGATAAAATTCTAAAAAAAAATCATACTACATCTTGGATATGTGGCTAATGTTGTCACTTTTTATGAGGATGATCAGCCATTGATTTGGCGAGAATAAATAGGAACTATATACAGAACTGTTAACAGTAAAACCTTTTGATGTGCTGTGGGCTCAATTTTTCATATTTCAAAAATCTGTGAGGATCGTTTGGTAAGGACAGTCTGAAGATACAGTAGATCCATTTTGGTGTCAATTGAACTAAAAATGTGGGAGGAGATAGGTTTGATAGGTTTTACAGTTTATGAAGAAATCAGAGTAATGGACTTCAAAATTCCTGCAAGGTCAAAGTGTATGAAAGTTTTGTCTCACTTGGGCCTACATTCACGTGGTGGTTTTACAGTGATAGCACCTATGGCTGATTTGTTATGATTTTTTTAAGTTTTAAACTTTAGACTGTTGCTGTAGCGCCACCTTCAGGTTTATTGACCTACAATGCAGGTTGAGGACTTTGGGTATACTACTGGAGCTATGTGCAAATCTTGGTGATTTTTTGTCCACGGGAAGTTAGACTTCAGTGGAAGATGGAGAATAATAATAATAATCAAAATTCCTGCAAGGTCAGAGTGTATGAAAGTTTTGTCTCACTTGGGCCTACATTCACGTGGTGGTTTTACTGTGATGGCACCTATGGCTGATTTGTTATGATTTTTTAAAGTTTTAAACTTTAGACTGTTGCTGTAGCGCCACCTTCAGCTTTATTGACCTACAATGCAGGTTGAGGACTTTGGGTTTAGTACTGGAGCTATGTGCACATTTTTGTGATTTTTTGTCCACAGGAAGTTAGACTTCAGTGGAAGATGGAGAATAATAATAATAAGTAAAACATTTTAATGCATTGTAAGCTCAATTTTGATAATTCAATAATCTGGTCAATGAGTTTGTGAATGACAGTTTGAAGATCCAGTGTAGCAACTTTAGTATTAATTGATTGAAAAATGTGGGTTACAGGTTTTGTTAGCTTTTTTTTTTCATAATTGAACATTAACTTCAGCAGCTGTGTACTCAGTCAGTTGCCAATCAATCAATTTAGTCATTGTAATCCTCGGCGGGGGTTGGGTAGGGTTGCCAACAGCGATGTCTCAGATTCGTGGAGCTTGCGTTGGATTGTGGGTAATGTAGTTTTCTCTGTATGAAGTGTTGGTTTCAGAGGACAGAATTAAACATATTTTAAAAAATTCAATTTTTGAGATAAAATTCTGAAAAAAATCATACTACATCTTGGATATGTGGCCAATGTTGTCACTCTTTATGAGGATGATCAGACATTGATTTGGCGAGAATTAATAGGAACTATACAGAACTGTTAACAGTGAAACCTTTTGATGTGCTGTGGGCTCAATTTTTCATATTTCAAAAATCTGTGAGGATCCTTTGGTAAGGACAGTCTGTAGATACAGTATATTAATTTTGGTGTCAATTGAACAAAAAATGTGGGAGGAGATATGTTTTATAGGTTTTACAGTTTATGAAGAAATCAGAGTGATGGACTTCAAAATTCCTGCAAGGTCAAAGTGTATGAAGGTTTTGTCTCACTTGGGACTACATTCACGTGGTGGTTTTACAGTGATAGCACCTATGGCTGATTTGTTATGATTTTTTTAAGTTTTAAACTTTAGACTGTTGCTGTAGCGCCACCTTCAGGTTTATTGACCTACAATGCAGGTTGGGGACTTTGGATATAGTACTGGAGCTATGTGCAAATTTTGGTGATTTTTTGTCCATGGGAAGTTAGACTTCAGTGGAAGGAGAATAATAATAATAATAATAAATATACCTGCAAGCAGGAATGTGGGGGCCAAGCAGTTTAACTGTAAGCAGACAAGGAATCAGCTAGACTGACGTGGTGACATGTTTGACAAGGGTCAAGGATGGGCCCGAGATTTTCGGAAGTCAGACATATCGAACGGGATTCGATCTCTGTACCTGCTGCTTGCAAGGCCGACACGCTAACCACTGTGCTACGCAGGATGTTGCTAAGGTGAACCACCCTAGTCCACAAGGCATGTGAGCCTTCCCTAACCCCGTGAGTCTGAGTCCTTAGCACTTAATTAATATCACCTGGTAGGGTTGCTTCCTCTCGGTAGAGTGAGAGGGGGGGGTGTCGTTGTTTAAATTGGCACACAGCGAAAAGTATACATAGCATAGCTCAACTATTTACTTCTTCAGAATCCAGACAATCACGCGAACATTTCCATGTATAAAATGTCCTTCGGTCTTCAGAAGTGTAGGAGAGGTGAAGAGTTAGAAACAGTTAGAGATTCTAGAGCGAAGAGAGATTTTCTAGAGCGTGGCTCCATTGATTTCAATGGAGGGGGGGGAGTCATTATTCGAACTGTCACAGAGTAAAAAATATACATCAAAGAGCTTAGCTTTTTTTGATTTTATGAATCCCAAGAGTCGTGTGAACGTTTTGATATGTAAAATGTGTATGAGCTGTGAGAATTGGAAGAGGGATGGCAGTTTAGAAAATGTGTGACTTTTTCCAAAATGCGCCTTTCACCACTCTGAAACTGGTGAAATTGTGCAGAAGACAAAAAGTGTTCCTTTCATTCTGCAATCAAACAAATGAAGTAATAATGAAACCATGGGGTGTTTTGAACTCAGCATGAGCCAGGGAATCCATTGCTACCATAATTTTGAAGATTGGACATACAGTTCAAAAGTTACTGGCATAAACGCAACTCCAACTTTGACACGCTGGTGGCGCTAGAGTGCACAAGATGTCAACATGAGGCTTGGTGACAGATGTCATGGGTATGTCCCGAATGAATGTGCCAAATGTGGTTTTGATAGATTAAAACATTACTGAGATATGACCCCAGTTCCTGTTTTGCAGCTTTTCTGCCAATTTTGATTGGCTGTCACGTGCGAACGCAATGGATAATCAAAAATCCCTGTACATCCTTTGTAGACATTGGTGTATAGATGACATCCACCGATGTTCATGCAAATTGGTGAAAGTTCCTAGGAGGAGATATATTTTAAGGGTTTTGCACATCATTCAAAATGGCGGAGAAGCCAAGATGGCCACAATGACGTCATAGAGTGCGTTGAATCCGGCTTGAGCCAAGGAATTGAAGGACACCTGAAGTTTTAAAATTGGACTTGCTGAAGAAAAGCTGCATGCATAAATGCACCTCCAACTTTGACACGTTGGTGGCGCTAGAGAGGGTGAGGTGTGGACATGAGACTTGGTGAGGAGGGTCAGGGCACTGTCCCAAATGAGTGTGCCAATTTTCATAACTTTCTACCATATGCTTCTATGGGCTGCCATAGACTCCAATGGCAGAAGAATAATAATAATAAATATAGCTGCAAGCAGCAATAACGGGGCCAAGCGCAACTAACGCATCAAAGCCAATGAGGAAAACACGCCATAGCTACATTGGAGCTATGCATGTGAGCATCTATGTCGCCTGACCAGGTGAATCAGGTCAAATTCATGCAACAGTATCATCATCACCATGATCATCATCATCATCATCGTTATACAACTGCATTCACATTCAATTCATCTGACAGCATCAAGTGAGAGTCAGGTCCTTTTTAGAATCTCATTACATTTATTCTATTTTGGTACATATGTTTTAGGGCCTATTTCTCCACATGTCTACATGCGCTCTCCCAGGATGAAGTGTTTAGACTAAAGGCTACAACCCTCTCCCTGGTTGAAGTGTGTAAGCTATATACTGCAAAAGGTACACTTTCCAAACGTGACACTCTTTACCACTCTACCATCCAGTTTGTCACACACGACACATACAATACACACCACTGCACTCGTTACTGTTTTGACAACTAACCTTCCCATCAAACCTGTCATAACATTCCCTAGTTTATTCTCATTTGCACCCTTCTCCAACTATCACCTCTCTACCTATGTCACATGTTACACTAAATGCCTCTCTCACACAGACTCCCACAAAAGCCAGTTCATTTATAATGGCTCTACACAATATCCATTGTCTTAAAGCACACTTTAAAGATGTACACACACATCAATTCTTTATGAACGCTGATTGCATTTGTGTAACAGAAACATGGCTAACATCTGCCATAGCCACATTTGAGCTAGGTTTGGAGCATCTATGTCGCCTGACCAGGTGAATCAGGTCAAATTCATGCAACAGTATCATCATCACCATGATCATCATCATCATTATACAACTATGTCACATGTTACACTAAATGCCTCTCTCACACAGACTCCCATAAAAGCCAGTTCATTTATAATGGCTCTACACAATATCCAGAGTCTTAAAGCACACTTTAAAGATGTACACACACATCAATTCTTTATGAACGCTGATAGCATTTGTGTAACAGAAACATGGCTGGCATCTGCCATAGCCACATTTGAGCTATGCATGTGACTGTCGTTGTCACCTGACAAGGTGCATCAGGTTAAATTCATGCAACAGCATCATCATACAACCACAATCATAGTTAATTCATCTGATGATGTCAAGTGAGTGTCAGGTCCTTTTAAGCATCTCAACACATTTCTTCTATTTTGGGACATATTTTTAGGACCTATTTCTCTGCATGTCGACATCCCACCTGGTCATTGTCCAGGCCTTCCATCTGCCTGGGAGACCCACCTTTACCATCAAGTATCACTGCAGGGATAGCTTGACAATTCAGCAATCTGTGAACAACACTCACAATTCTTGTTTCTCTCTTAACCTCACAGTTTTCAAAAGAATGCCCCTCTCCTACCCATACATTTGGTGTAAGTAGGCTATGTAATTTAAGGTCTACATTTCCATCCAATTGACCTGAATGACTACTGTCAAACTAAAGTGGAGTCCATATGCATTCAATTGTAGTGATCTTGATTATTTCAGTTAAACAAGCACATTCTTCATATAAGAAGAGAGGACACATTGGTTTAATTCTAGCAATGAAAATACAATGAAAGTGCAAATGGGGTCCCTTTGCACAACAATGCTTATATAAACATCAAAATGTAATCTGACAGTGTTGCGCCCCATTAGTAAGTTGTAGAGCATGCCATCAGCTACGTATACAAGCATTATGAACCCCATTTAGCCACGGGGGGCGCTACAGCAATCAATTGCGTTTAAGCAACTTTTAAGAATTTTGACTCGTTATAGCGCCACCCTTTGGCCTAACTGCTTCATATTTCTTCAGTTACCTCAAGATATACTCTGGTACTACGACATCTGTTTTCAGAAATACCATCCAAGTGGTTAGGCCTGAACAGGAAATGAGCTCTCTAGCGCCCCCATACAGTTTATTCTGGCCAGTAACGGAGGCTTTGCCTCGGGCTGACATTGTTGATATGAACACAAGGTTTTGTGGTGTTCCATGCATTCCTTCAGAAGTTATATGCCTTTTAGTGAAAAGCCACACCCTCTGCAATATTCAATTGCTCACAGTGGCTATTTTCATCAAGTTTTCTAAATTATGCCGAGATGGAACTTTAGATATTCATTGCTAGATTCTATATACTGTGCTTCATGTAGATTGACAAAACTTCCTAGGAGGAGATAGATTTTAAGTGTTTTTCAAAAAATGCAAAATTGTTGCAAATTTACATAATTTGAAGTTATGGCTCCTTGAGGCAAATTTGTTCAAACTGATGAGACATATATGCCTGCAAAGCCTCATGACTCTAGCTCCAACGGGGCATGAGATATGACCTTTCAAAGTTTGCATTTTAGCCCCTTTTATGTATTTTGGCTTGTTATAGCGCCACCCTGTGGCCAATCAGGCTCTTCTTTCTCGAGTGACCATTAGACATACCCTGGTACCACTGTACCGTGGTTCGGAAAGCTCTGCATGGCGGTTAGGCCTAAACTGAAAATGAGCTCTCTAGCGCCCCCATTTGGTTTGATTGGGCCAATAATGCAGTGGCCGCCTCAGGTTATATTTGCACAGATGTCTACTAAGTGGCGTGGTGTTCTGCACAACCCTTAAGAAAGTATACCACTTTATGTGAAAAGCCACGCCCCATGCCATTTTCATTGGCTCATAGTTGCTGTTAAGTTTAACTTTTTAAACTTTTGCCGAGATGGAATTTTAGATATCGTTCCCTAGATTGTGTGTACCTGATTTCATGCAGATTGGTCAAAGTCTCTAGGAGGAGATAGATTTTAAGCGTTTTTCAAAGAATTCAAAATGGCGGAAAATCTATATAACCGGAAGTTATGGGTCCTTGAGGCAAATTTGTTCATCATGAGGAGAGACATATGTGTGCAAAGTGTCATGTCTGTAGGTCAAACGGGGCCTGAGATATGCCTGTTCAAAGTTCGCAACTTCAGTCGGCTGCTATAGCGCCCCCTTTTGGCCAATCAATGTGAGACTTGCTCCACTGCTGCGGGGCCTAAGCCTCTATGACTCTGCCTATTTTTCGTAAAAAGCGACCAGTCGGTTATAGGGCCTTGCATAGACTCCCATGGCGGAATAATAATAATAATAAATATAGCTGCAAGCAGCAATAACGGGGCCAAGCACAATGAACGCATCAAAGCCAACGAGCAAAACACGCCATAGCTACATTGGAGCTATGCATGTGAGCATCTATGTCGCCTGACCAGGCGAATCAGGTGAAATTCATGCAACAGTATCATCATCACCATGATCATCATCATCATCATCATCATTATACAACTGCATTCACATTCAATTCATCTGACAGCGTCAAGTGAGAGTCAGGTCATTTTTAGAATCTCATTACATTCATTCTATTTTGGTACATATGTTTTAGAACCTATTTCTCTGCATGTCTACATGCCACATGATCGTTCTCCAGGCCTTCCATCAGCCTGGAAGGCCCACCTTTACCATCAAGTCTCAGTGCGGGGATTTCTTGATAATTCAGCTACCTATGAAGAACACTCACAACTTTTGTTTCTCTCTACACCTCACAGTTTCCAGAACAATGCCCCCCCTACACTTGGTGTAAGTAGGCTATGTAGTCTGTGGGCTACTGTCCTCTCCCAGGATGAAGTGTTTAGATTGAAGGCTAAAACCCTCTCCCTGGTTGAAGTGTGTAAGCTATATACTGCAAAAGGTACACTATCCAAACTTGATACTCTTTACCACTCTACCATCCAGTTTGTCACCCATGCCACATACAATACACACCACTGCACTCGTTACTCTTTGGACAACTAACCTTCCCATCAAACCTGTCATAACATTCCCTAGTTTAATCTCATTTGGACCCTTCTCCAACTATCACCTCTCTACCTATGTCACATGTTACACTAAATGCCTCTCACACACTGACTCCTACAAAAGCCAGTTCATTTACAATGGCTCTACACAATATCCAGTCTTAAAGCAGACTTTAAAGATGTACACACACATCAGTTCTTTATGAACGCTGATTGCATTTGTGTAACAGAAACATGGCTAACATTTGCCATAGCCACATTTGAGCTATGCATGTGACTATTTCTCTGCATGTCAACCTCCCACCTGGTCATTGTCCAGGCCTTATATCTGCCTGGGAGTCCCACCTTTACCATCAAGTATCACTGCAAGGATAGCTTGACAATTCAACAATCTGTGAACAACACTCACAATTCTTGTTTCTCTCTTAACCTCACAGTTTTCAGAAGAATGCCCCTCTCCTACCCATACATTTGGTGTAAGTAGGCTATGTAATTTAAGGTCTACATTTCCATCCAATTGACCTGAATGACTACTGTCAAACTAACGTGGAGTCCATATGCATTCAATTGTAGTGATCTTGATTATTTCAGTTAAACAAGCACATTCTTCATATAAGAAGACACGACACATTGGTTTAATTCTAGCAATGAAAATACAATGAAAGTGCAATGGGGGTCCCTTTGCACAACAATGCTTATATAAACATCAAAATGTAATCTGACAGTGTTGTGCCCAATTAGTAATTTGTAGAGCATGCCATCAGCTACCCATACAAGCATTATGAACCCCATGTAGCCACGGGGGGCGCTACAGCAATCAATTGCGTTTTAGCCACTTTTAAGAATTTTGGCTCGTTATAGCGTTACCCTTTGGCCTAACTGCTTCATATTTCTTCAGTTACCTCAATATATGCTCTGGTACTACTATATCTGTTTTCGGAAATACCATCCAAGCGGTTAGGCCTCAACAGGAAATGAGCTCTCTAGCGCCCCCATTCAGTTTATTCTGGCCAGTAATGGAGGCTTAGCCTTGGGCTGACATTGTTGATATGACCACAACGTTTTGTGATGTTCCATGCATTCCTTCAGAAGTTACATGCCTTTTTGTGAAAAGCCACACCCTCTGCAATATTCAATTGCTCACAGTGGCTACTTTCATCAAGTTTTCTAAATTATGCCAAGATGGAACTTTAGATATTCATTGCTAGATTCTATAAACTGTGCTTTATGTAGATTGACAAAACTTCCTAGGAAGAGATAGATTTCAAGTGTTTTTCCAAAAATGCTTATTTGTTGCAAATTAACATAATCTGAAGTCATGGCTCTTTGAGGCAAATTTGTTCAACCTGATGAGACATATATGCCTCCAAAGCTTCCAAGAATCTAGCTCCAACAGGGCATGAGATATGATTGTTCAAAGTTTGCATTTTAGCCCCTTTTATGTATTTTGGCTTATTTTAGCACCACCATGTGGCCAATCAGGCTCTTCTTTCTCCAGTCACCATTAGACATACCGTGGTACCACTGTACTGTTTTTCGGAAAACTCTGCATGGCGGTTAGGCCTAAAATGAAAATGAGCTCTCTAGCGCCCCCATTTGGTTTTATTGGGCCAATAATGCAGTGGCCGCCTCAGGTTATATCTGCAGAGATGTCTACAAAGTGGCATGGTGTTCTGCACAACCCTTAAGAAAGTATACCACTTTATGTGAAAAGCCATGCCCTATGCCATTTTCATTGGCTCATAGTTGCTGTTAAATTGAACTTTTTCAACTTTTGCCGAGATGGAATTTTAGATATTGTTCCCTAGATTGTGTGTACCGAATGTCATACAGATTGGTCAAAGTCTCTAGGAGGAGATAGATTTTAAGCGTTTTTCAAAAAATTCAAAATGGCGGAAAATCTATATAACCGGAAGTTATGGGTCCTTGAGGCAAATTTGTTTATCATGAGGAGAGACATATGTGTGAGAAGTGTCATGTCTGTAGGTCAAAGGGGGCCTGAGATATGCCTGTTCAAAGTTCGCAAATTCAGTCGGCTGCTATAGCGCCCCCTTTTGGCCAATCAATGTGAGACTTGCTCACCCGGTGCGGGGCCTAAGCCTCTATGACTCTGCCTATTTTTTGTAAAAAGCGACCAGTCGGTTATAGGGCCTTGCATAGACTCCCATGGCGGAATAATAATAATAATAATAAATATAGCTGCAAGCAGCAATAACGGGGCCAAGCACAATGGACGCAAGAAAGACAACAAGGGAAACGTGGCATTGGAACCATGCATATGAGTGTCTGTGTCACCTGACCAGGTAAATCAGGTTAAATTCATGCAACAAAAATATGATCATGCAAGTGCAATGACATTCAATTCATCTGACGGCATCAAGTGAGTGTTAGGTCCTTTTTTGCATCTCATTATATTCATTGTAATTTGGGAGCTATCTACATTTTAGGACCTTTTTCTCTGCATGTCTACATGCCACGTGATCATTCTCCAGGCCTTCCATTTGCATGTGAGTATCTATATATGTCGCCTGACCAGATGAATCAGTGCAATCACATTGAATTCATGGCATCAAGTGAGTGTGAGGTTTATTTTTTGCATGTCATTACATTGATTGTATTTTGGTACATATGTTTTAGAACCTATTTCTCTGCATGTCTACATGCCACATGTTCGTTCTCCAGGCCTTCCATCTGCCTGGAAGGCCCACCTTTACCATCAAGTCTCAGTGCGGGGATTTCTTGATAATTCAGCTACCTATGAAGAACACTCACAACTTTTGTTTCTCTCTACACCTCACAGTTTCCAGAAGAATGGCCCCCCTACACTTGGTGTAAGTAGGCTATGTAGTCTGTGGGCTACTGTCCTCTCCCAGGATGAAGTGTTTAGATTGAAGGCTAAAACCCTCTCCCTGGTTGAAGTGTGTAAGCTATATACTGCAAAAGGTACACTATCCAAACTTGATACTCTTTACCACTCTACCATCCAGTTTGTCACCCATGCCACATATAATACACACCACTGCACTCGTTACTCTTTGGACAACTAACCTTCCCATCAAACCTGTCATAACATTCCCTAGTTTAATCTCATTTGGACCCTTCTCCAACTATCACCTCTCTACCTATGTCACATGTTACACTAAATGCCTCTCACACACTGACTCCTACAAAAGCCAGTTCATTTACAATGGCTCTACACAATATCCAGTCTTAAAGCAGACTTTAAAGATGTACACACACATCAATTCTTTATGAACGCTGATTGCATTTGTGTAACAGAAACATGGCTAACATCTGCCATAGCCACATTTGAGCTATGCATGTGACTATTTCTCTGCATGTCAACCTCCCACCTGGTCATTGTCCAGGCCTTACATCTGCCTGGGAGTCCCACCTTTACCATCAAGTATCACTGCAAGGATAGCTTGACAATTCAGCAATCTGTGAACAACACTCACAATTCTTGTTTCTCTCTTAACCTCACAGTTTTCAGAAGAATGCCCCTCTCCTACCCATACATTTGGTGTAAGTAGGCTATGTAATTTAAGGTCTACATTTCCATCCAATTGACCTGAATGACTACTGTCAAACTAAAGTGGAGTCCATATGCATTCAATTGTAGTGATCTTGATTATTTCAGTTAAACAAGCACATTCTTCATATAAGAAGAGACGACACATTGGTTTAATTCTAGCAATGAAAATACAATGAAAGTGCAATGGGGGTCCCTTTGCACAACAATGCTTATATAAACATCAAAATGTAATCTGACAGTGTTGTGCCCAATTAGTAAGTTGTAGAGCATGCCATCAGCTACGCATACAAGCATTATGAACCCCATTTAGCCACGGGGGGCGCTACAGCAATCAATTGCATTTAAGCCACTTTTAAGAATTTCGGCTCGTTATAGCGCCACTCTTTGGCCTAACTGCTTCATATTTCTTCAGTTCACTCAAGATATGCTCTGGTACTACTTTATCTGTTTTGAAAAATACCATCCAAGCGGTTAGGCCTAAACAGGAAATGAGCTCTCTAGCGCCCCCATACAGTTTATTCTGGCCAGTAACGGAGGCTTTGCCTCGGGCAGACATTGTTGATATGAACACAAGGTTTTGTGGTGTTCCATGCATTCCTTCAGAAGTTGTATGCCTTTTTGTGAAAAGCCACACCCTCTGCAATATTCAATTGCTCACAGTGGCTATTTTCATCAAGTTTTCTTAATTATGCCGAAATGGAACTTTAGATATTCATTGCTAGATTATATATACTGTGCTTCATGTAGATTGACAAAACTTCCTATGAGGAGATAGATTTTAAGTGTTTTTCAAAAAATGCAAGATTGTTGCAAATTAACATAATCTGAAGTTATGGCTCCTTGAGGCAAATTTGTTCAACCTGATGAGTCATATATGCCTCCAAAGCGTCATGACTCTAGCTCCAACGGGGCATGAGATATGACCTTTCAAAGTTAGCATTTTAGCCCCTTTTATGTATTTTGTCTTGTTATAGCGCCACCCTGTGGCCAATCAGGCTCTTCTTTCTCCAGTGACCATGAGACATACCCTGGTACCACTGTACCGTGGTTCGGAAAGCTCTGCATGGCGGTTAGGCCTAAACTAAAAATGAGCTCTCTAGCGCCCCCATTTGGTTTAATTGGGCCAATAATGCAGTGGCCGCCTCACGTTATATCTGCACAGATGTCTACCAAGTGGCGTGGTGTTCTGCACAACCCTTAAGAAAGTATACCACTTTATGTGAAAAGCCACGCCCTATGCCATTTTCATTGGCTCATAGTTGCTGCTAAATGTAACTTTTTAAACTTTTGCCGAGATGGAATTTTAGATATCGTTCCCTAGATTGTGTGTAAAGGATTTCATGCAGATTGGTCAAAGTCTCTAGGAGGAGATAGATTTTAAGCGTTTTTCAAAAAATTCAAGATGGCGGAAAATCTATATAACCGGAAGTTATGGGTCCTTGAGGCAAATTTGTTCATCATGAGGAGAGACATATGTGTGCAAAGTGTCATGTCTGTAGGTCAAACGGGGCCTGAGATATGCCTGTTCAAAGTTCGCAACTTCAGTCGGCTGCTATAGCGCCCCCTTTTGGCCAATCAATTTGAGACTTGCTCCATGGCTTCGGGCCATAAGCCTCTACCATCTTGCAAAGTGTCGTAAAAAGTTACCAATCGGCTATAGGGCCTGGCATAGGCTCCCATGGCGGAAAAAGCCAACGAGGAAAACACGGCATAGCTACATTGGAGCTATGCATGTGAGCATCTATGTCACCTGACCAGGTGAATCAGGTCAAATTCATGCAACAGTATCATCATCACCATGATCATCATCATCATCATCATTATACAACTATGTCAAATGTTACACTAAATGCCTCTCTCACACAGACTCCCACAAAAGCCAGTTCATTTATAATGGCTCTACACAATATCCAGAGTCTTAAAGCACACTTTAAAGATGTACACACACATCAATTCTTTATGAACGCTGATAGCATTTGTGTAACAGAAACATGGCTGGCATCTGCCATAGCCACATTTGAGCTATGCATGTGACTGTCTTTGTCACCTGACAAGGTACATCAAGGTACAAGGTACATTCATGCAACAGCATCATCATACAACCACATTCACAGTTAATTAATCTGATGATGTCAAGTGAGTGTCAGGTCCTTTTAAGCATCTCAACACATTTCTTCTATTTTGGGACATATTTTTAGGACCTATTTCTCTGCATGTCGACATCCCACATGGCCATTCTCCAGGCCTTCCATCTGCCTGGGAGACCCACCTTTACCATCAGGTCTCACTGCAGGGATATATTGACAATTCAGCAATCTGTGAACAACACTCACAATTCTTGTTTCTCTCTTAACCTCACAGTTTTCAGAAGAATGCCCCTCTCCTACCCATACATTTGGTGTAAGTAGGCTATGTAATTGAAGGTCTACATTTCCATCCAATTGACCTGAATGACTACTGTCAAACTAAAGTGGAGTCCATATGCATTCAATTGTAGTGTTCTTGATTATTTCAGTTAAACAAGCACATTCTTCATATAAGAAGAGACAACACATTGGTTTAATTCTAGCAATGAAAATACAATGAAAGTGCAATGGGGGTCCCTTTGCACAACAATGCTTATATAAACATCAAAATGTAATCTGACAGTGTTGTGCCCAATTAGTTAGTTGTAGAGCATGCCATCAGCTATTCATACAAGCATTATGAACCCCATTTAGCCACGGGGGGCGCTACAGCAATCAATTGCATTTAAGCCACTTTTAAGAATTTCGGCTCGTTATAGTGCCACCCTTTGGCCTAACTGCTTCATATTTCTTCAGTTACCTCAAGATATGCTCTGGTACTACTATATCTGTTTTCGGAAATACCATCCAAGCGGTTAGGCCTGAACAGGAAATGAGCTCTCTAGCGCCCCCATTCAGTTTATTCTGGCCAGTAATGGAGGCTGTGCCTCGGGCTGACATTGTTGATATGAACACAACGTTTTGTGGTGTTCCATGCATTCCTTCAGAAGTGATATGCCTTTTTGTGAAAAGCCACACCCTCTGCAATATTCAATTGCTCACAGTGGCTATTTTCATCAAGTTTTCTAAATTATGGCGAGATGGAACTTTAGATATTCATTGCGAGATTCTATATACTGTGCTTCATGTAGATTGACAAAACTTCCTAGGAGGAGATAGATTTCAAGTGTTTTTCAAAAAATACAAAATTGTTGCAAATTAACATAATCTGAAGTTATGGCTCCTTGAGGCAAATTTGTTCAACCTGATGAGACATATATGCCTCCAAAGCTGCATGACTCTAGCTTTAACGGGGCATGACACATGACCATTCTAAGTTTGCATTTTAGCCCCTTTTATGTATTTTGTCTTGTTAAAGCGCCACCCTGTGGCCAATCAGGCTCTTCTTTCTCCAATGACCATTAGACATACCCTGGTACCACTGAACCGGGGTTCGGAAAGCTCTGCATGGCGGTTAGGCCTAAACTGAAAATGAGCTCTCTAGCGCCCCCATTTGGTTTGATTTGGCCAATAATGCAGTGGCTGCCTCAGTTTATATCTGCACAGATGTCTACCAAGTGGCGTAGTGTTCTGCACAACCCTTAAGAAAGTATACCCCTTTATGTGAAAAGCCACGAACTCTGCAAATTTCATTGGCTCATAGTTGCTGTTATATTTAACTTTTTCAACTTTTGCCGAGATGGAATTTTAGATATTGGTCCCTAGATTGTCTCTACCGGATGTCATGCAGATTGGTCAAAGTCTCTGGGAGGAGATAGATTTTAAGCGTTTTTCAGAAAATTCAAAATGGCGGAAAATCTATATAACCGGAAGTTATGGGTTCTTGAGGCAAAATTGTTCATCATAAGGAGAGACATATGTGTGCAAAGTGTCATGTCTGTAGGTCAAACGGGGCCTGAGATATGCCTGTTCAAAGTTCGCAACTTCTGTCGGCTGCTATAGCGCCCCCTTTTGGCCAATCGATGTGAGACTTGCTCCATGGCTTCAGGGCCTAAGCCTCTACGACTCTGCCGATTATTATAAAAAGCGACCAGTCGGTTATAGGGCCTGCCATAGACTTCCATGGCAGATCAATAATAATAATAATACCATCAATTACAATAGGGCTTCGCCCCTTCGGGGCTTGGCCCCTAATAACACTACCAATTACAATAGGGTCTTCGCCCCTATGGGGCTTGGCCCCTAAATATAGCTGCAAGCAGCAATGAACGGGGCCAAGCGCAACAAACGCATCAAAGCCGACGAGGAAAACACGCCATAGCTACATTGGAGCTATGCATGTGAGCATCTATGTCACCTGACCAGGTGAATCAGGTCAAATTCATGCAAAAGTATCATCACCATGATCATCATCATCATCATCATTATATAACTTCATTCACATTCAATTAATCTGACAGCATCAAGTGAGAGTCAGGTCCTTTTTAGAATCTCATTACATTTATTGGTACATATGTTTTAGGACCTATTTCTCTGCATGTCTACATGCCACATGATCATTCTCCAGGCCTTCCATCTGCCTGGAAGGCCCACCTTTACCATCAAGTCTCAGTGCGGGGATTTCTTGATAATTCAGCTACCTATGAAGAACACTCACAACTTTTGTTTCTCTCTACACCTCACAGATTCCAGAAGAATGCCCCCCCTACACTTGGTGTAAGTAGGCTATGTAGTCTTTGGGCTACTGTCCTCTCCCAGGATGAAGTGTTTAGATTAAAGGCTAAAACCGTCTCCCTGGTTGAAGTGTGTAAGCTATATACTGCAAAAAGTACACTTTCCAAACTTGATACTCTTTACCACTCTACCATCCAGTTTGTCACCCATGCCACATACAATACACATACTGCACTCGTTACTCTTTGGACAACTAACCTTCCCATCAAACCTGTCATAACATTCCCTAGTTTAATCTCATTTGCACCCTTCTCCAACTATCACTTCTCTACCTATGTCACATTTTACACTAAATGCCTCTCACACACTGACTCCTACAAAAGCCAGTTAATTTACAATGGCTCTATACAATATCGAGTCTTAAAGCAGACTTCAAAGATGTACACACACATCAATTCTTTATGAACGCTGATTGCATTTGTGTAACAGAAACATGGCTAACATCTGCCATAGCCACATTTGAGCTATGCATGTGACTATTTCTCTGCATGTCAACATCCCACCTGGTCATTGTCCAGGCCTTCCATCTGCCTGGGAGACCCACCTTTACCATCAAGTATCACTGCAAGGATAGCTTGACAATTCAGCAATCTGTGAACAACACTCACAATTCTTGTTTCTCTCTTAACCTCACAGTTTTCAGAAGAATGCCCCTCTCCTACCCATACATTTGGTGTAAGTAGGCTATGTAATTTAAGGTCTACATTTCCATCCAATTGACCTGAATGACAACTGTCAAACTAACGTGGAGTCCATATACATTCAATTGTAGTGATCTTGATTATTTCAGTTAAACAAGCACATTCTTCATATAAGAAGAGACGGCACATTGGTTTAATTCTAGCAATGAAAATACAATGAAAGTGCAATGGGGGTCCCTTTGCACAACAATGCTTATATAAACATCAAAATGTAATCTGACAGTGTTGTGCCCAATTAGTAAGTTGTAGAGCATGCCATCCGCTACCCATACAAGCATTATGAACCCCATTTAGCCACGGGGGGCGCTACAGCAATCAATTGCGTTTAAGCCACTTTTAAGAATTTTGGCTTGTTATAGCGCCACCCTTTAGCCTAACTGCTTCATATTTCTTGAGTTACCTCAAGATATGCTCTGGTACTACTATATCTGTTTTAGGAAATACCATCCAAGCGGTTAGGCCTTAACAGGAAATGAGCTCTCTAGCGCCCCCATTCAGTTTGATCTGGCCAGTAATGGAGGCTTTGCCTCAGGCTGACATTGTTGATATGAACACAAAGTTTTGTGGTGTTCCATCTATTCCATCAGAAGTAATATGCCTTTTTGTGAAAAGCCACACCCTCTGCAATATTCAATTGCTCATAGTGGCTCTTTTCATCAAGTTTTCTAAATTATGCCGAGATGGAACTTTAGATATTCATTGCTAGATTCTACCTACTGTGCTTCATGTAGATTGACAAAACTTTCTAGGAGGAGATAGATTTTAAGTGTTTTTCTAAAATTGCAAAATTGTTGCAAATTAACATAATCTGAAGTTATGGCTCTTTGAGGCCAATTTGTTCAACCTGATGAGACATATATGCCTCCAAAGCGTCATGACTCTAGCTCCAACAGGGCATGAGATATGACCTTTCAAAGTTAGCATTTTAGCCCCTTTTATGTATTTTGGCTTGTTATAGCGCCACCCTGTGGCCAATCAGGCTCTTCTTTCTCGAGTGACCATTAGACATACCCTGGTACCACTGTACCGTGGTTCGGAAAGCTCTGCATAGCGGTTAGGCCTAAACTGAAAATGAGCTCTCTAGCGCCCCCATTTGGTTTGATTCGGCCAATAATGCAGTGGCCGCCTCAGGTTATATCTGCACAGATGTCTACCAAGTGGCGTGGTGTTCTGCACAACCCTTAAGAAAGTATACCCCTTTATGTGAAAAGCCACGCCCCATGCCATTTTCATTGGCTCATAGTTGCTGTTAAATGTAACTTTTTCTACTTTTGCCGAGATGGAATTATAGATATCGGTCCTTAGATTGTGTGTACCCAGTATCATGTAGATTGGTCAAAGTCTCTAGGAGGAGATAGATTTTAAGCGTTTTTCAAAAAATTCAAAATGGCGGAAAATCTATATAACCGGAAGTTATGGGTCCTTGAGGCAAATTTGTTCGTCATGAGGAGAGACATATGTGTGCAAATGTACATGTCTGTAGGTCAAACAGGGCCTGAGATATGCCTGTTCAAAGTTCGCAACTTCAGTCGGCTGCTATAGCGCCCCCTTTTGGCCAATCGATGTGAGACTTGCTCCACTGCTGCGGGGCCTAAGCCTCTATGACTCTGCCGATTTTCGTAAAAAGCGACCAGTCGGTTATAGGGCCTTGCATAGACACCCATGGCGGAATAATAATAATAATAATACTACCAATAACAATAGGGTCTTCGCCCCTTTGGGGCTTGGCCCCTAATAATAACACTAACAATATAGCTGCAAGCAGCAATGAACGGGGCCAAGCCATTAAGCATCAAAGCCAACAAGCGAAACAAACCATAGCCACATTGAGCTACCATTGAGCTACCACTAGCCATTGATATCTATGAAAATACGATGAAAGCGCAATGGGGGTGTTGTTGTACAAAAATGCTTATATTGACATCAAAATTTAATCTGACAATTTCGCATCCAACGAGGGAGTTGTAGAGCAGGACATGGTCTACCCATACAAGCAGGATGAACTCCATCTGACCACAGGGGGCGCTACAGCAATAGATTGCGTTTTAGCAACTGTTAAGAATTTTGGCTTGTTATAGCGCCACCCTGTGGCCGATTTGCTTCATCTTTCTCCAGTGGCCATTAGGAGTGCTCTGCTGCCACTGGACCCGGTTTCGGAAAAATCAGCATAGTGGTCATGCCTTAACCGGAAATGAGCTCTCTAGCGCCCCCCTTTGAATTGATCGGGCCAATAATGCAAAGCAAACCTCTGGATGTATATAGGGACATGTCTATACGTTTTTGTGTTATTCTTTACAAGCCTTCAATAATGATAACCCTTTATTTGAAAAGCCACACCCTCTGCAATGTTCATTGGCTCATAGTTTCTGTTTTATTCAACTTTTCCAAAATGTGCCGAGATGGAACTTTAGATATTGGTCCCTAGATTCTTTGTACTGAGTGCCATCTGAATCGGTGAAACTTTCTAGGAGGAGATAGATTTTAAGCGCTTTTCAAAAAATGCTAAATAGCCAAAAATTTACATAACCGGAAGTAATGCAACCCCGGGGTGCATTTGTTCCTTGTGAGGAGAGGAATGTGTGTGCGAAGTGTCACCACTGTAGGTCAAACGGGGCATGAGATATGCCTGTTCAAAGTTTTCAAATTCAATCGATTGCTATGGCGCCCCCCTTTGGCCGATCCATGTATATTCCGGTCCAGGGCATCTTGGCATGACCCTCTACTACCATGCACATTTTCGTAAAAAGCGACCAGTCGGTTTAGGTTTTAAAGTCATTTCAAATGATTAGCTTTTCAATTACAAGCTTTAATATAGCTGCAAGCAGCAATGAACGGGGCCAAGCCATTAAGCATCAAAGCCAACAAGCGAAACAAACCATAGCCACATTGAGCTACCATTGAGCTAGCACTAGCCATTGATATCTATGAAAATACGATGAAAGCGCAATGGGGGTGTTGTTGTACAAAAATGCTTAAATTGACATAAAAAATAATCTGACAATTTCGCATCCAATGAGGGAGTTGTAGAGCAGGACATGGTCTACCCATACAAGCAGGATGAACTCCATCTGACCACAGGGGGCGCTACAGCAATAGATTGCGTTTTAGCAACTGTTAAGAATTTTGGCTTGTTATAGCGCCACCCTGTGGCCGATTTGCTTCATCTTTCTCCAGTGGCCATTAGGAGTGCTCTGCTGCCACTGGACCCGGTTTCGGAAAAATCAGCATAGTGGTCATGCCTTAACGGGAAATGAGCTCTCTAGCGCCCCCCTTTGAATTGATCGGGCCAATAATGCAAAGCAAACCTCTGGATGTATATAGGGACATGTCTATACGTTTTTGTGTTATTCTTTACAAGCCTTCAATAATGATAACCCTTTATTTGAAAAGCCACACCCTCTGCAATGTTCATTGGCTCATAGTTTCTGTTTTATTCAACTTTTCCAAAATGTGCCGAGATGGAACTTTAGATATTGGTCCCTAGATTCTTTGTACCGAGTGCCATCTGAATCGGTGAAACTTTCTAGGAGGAGATAGATTTTAAGCGCTTTTCAAAAAATGCTCAATAGCGAAAAATTTACATAACCGGAAGTAATGCAACCCCGGGGTGCATGTGTTCCTTGTGAGGAGAGGAATGTGTGTGCGAAGTGTCACCACTGTAGGTCAAACGGGGCATGAGATATGTCTGTTCAAAGTTTTCAAATTCAATCGATTGCTATGGCGCCCCCCTTTGGCCGATCCATGTATATTCCGGTCCAGGGCATCTTGGCATGACCCTCTACTACTAGGCAAATTTTCGTAAAAAGCGACCAGTCGGTTTAGGTTTTAAAGTCATTTCAAATGATTAGCTTTTCAAATACAAGCTTTAATATAGCTGCAAGCAGCAATAACGGGGCCAAGCGCAACTAACGCATCAAAGCCAACGAGGAAAACATGCCATAGCTACATTGGAGCTATGCATGTGAGCATCTATGTCGCCTGACCAGGTGAATCAGGTCAAACTCATGCAACAGTATCATCATCACCATGATCATCATCATCATCATTATACAACTGCATTCACAATCAATTAATCTGACAGCGTCAAGTAAGAGTCGGGTCCTTTTTTGAATCTCATTACATTTATTCTATTTTGGGACATATTTTAGGACCTATTTCTCTGCATGTCTACATGCCACATGATCATTCTCCAGGCCTTCCATCTGCCTGGGAGACCCACCTTTAGCATCAAGTCTCAGTGTGGGGATTGCTTGATAATTCATCTATCTGTGAACAACTCACAACTCTTGTTTCTCTCTAAACCTCACAGTTCTCAGAAGAATGCCCCCCCCCTTCACTTGGTGTAAGTAGGCTATGTAGTGTGTGGGCTACTATGCTCTCCCAGGATGAAGTGTTTAGATTAAAGGCTAAAACCCTCTCCCTGGTTGAAGTGTGTAAGCTATATACTGCAAAAGGTACACTTTCCAAACTTGATACTCTTTACCACTCTACCATCCAGTTTGTCACCCATGCCACATACAATACACACCACTGCACTTGTTACTCTTTGGACAACTAACCTTCATACCTGTCATAACATTCCCTAGTTTAATCTCATTTGCACCATTCTCCAACTATCACCTCTCTACCTATGTCACTTTTTACACTAAATGCCTCTCACACACTGACTCCCACAAAAGCCAGTTCATTTACAATGGCTCTACACAATATCCAGAGTCTTGAAGCACACTTTAAAGATGTACACACACATCAATTCTTTATGAACGCTGATTGCATTTGTGTAACAGAAACATGGCTAACATCTGCCATAGCCACATTTGAGCTATGCATGTGACTGTCTGTGTTGCCTGACTAGGTACATCAGGTTAAATTCATGCAACATCATCATCATACAACCACAATCACATTTAATTCATCTGATGATGTCAAGTGAGTGTCAGGTCCTTTTAAGCATCTTAGTACATTTCTTCTATTTTGGGACACATTTTTAGGACCTATTTCTCTGCATGTGTACATCCCACATGGTCATTCTCCCGGCCTTCCATCTGCCTGGGAGACCCACCTTAACAATCAAGTATTACTGCAGGGATAGCTTGACAATTCAGTAATCTATGAACAACAATCACAATTCTTGTTTCTCTCTTAACCTCACAGTTTTCAGAAGAATGCCCCTCTCCCACCCATACATTTGGTGTAAGTAGGCTATGTAATCTAAGGTCTACTGCGATGTCCCTGGATGAAGCATGTATGCTATAGACCATTCCCTTTCCCTAGATGAAATGTGTATGGTAAAGACTACTCCACTCTCCCTAGGCTAATAGTTACTACCCTCTCTCGGGATGAAATGGGAAGAATGGAACTACCCTACAGCATCTAGAAGATTCAAAAACAATCAATAATCTACCCTCTCCCTGGGTATAATTCTGTAGTCTATTGCCTACTCTCCCTTTTCCTGTGAAGTATGTTATATATAAAATAGCTGATAATAGTGTTTCTGGGAGATTGGAATTGTGTCAATTACCTAAGATTTGCTCTTAACGTGTTGCAGTAAACCTAGCCTACAAGGCTACTAATGACATGTCTGTAATGTTTAAGAAGTCTCACAGTTAAAGTAAGGTAATGTCCATCCAATTGACCTGAATGACTACTGTCAAACTAAAGTGGAGTCTATATGCATTCAATTGTAGTGATCTTTATGATTTCAGTTAAACAAGCACATTCTTCATAGAAGAAGAAACGACACTGCTTTAATTCTAGCAATGAAAATACAATGAAAGTGCAATGGGATTCCCTTTGCACAACAATGCTTATATAAACATCAAAATGTAATCTGACAGTGTTGTGCCCAACTAGTTAGTTGTAGAGCATGCCATCAGCTACCCATACAAGCATTATGAACCCCATTTAGCCACGGGGGGCGCTACAGCAATCAATTGCGTTTAAGCCACTTTTAAGAATTTTGGCTTGTTATAGCGCCACCCTTTGGCCTAACTGCTTCATATTTCTGCAGTTACCTCAAGATATGCTCTGGTACTACTATATCTGTTTTCGGAAATACCATCCAAGCGGTTAGGCCTAAACAGGAAATGAGCTCTCTAGCGCCCCCATTCAGTTTATTCTGGCCAGTGATGGAGGCTTTGCCTTGGGCTGACATTGTTGACATGAACACAACGTTTTGTGGTATTCCATGCATTCCATCAGAAGTTATGTGCCTTTTTGTGAAAAGCCACACCCTCTGCAATATTCAGTTGCTCACAGTGGCTATTTTCATCACGTTTTCTAAATTATGCCGAGATGGAACTTTAGATATTCATTGCTAGATTCTATATCCTGTGCCTCATGTAGATTGACAAAACTTCCTAGGAGGAGATAGATTTCAAGTGTTTTTCCAAAAATGCTTATTTGTTGCAAATTAACATAATCTGAAGTCATGGCTCTTTGAGGCAAATTTGTTCAACCTGATGAGACATATATGCCTCCAAAGCATCCAAGAATCTAGCTCCAACGGGGCATGAGATATGACCGTTCAAAGTTTGCATTTTAGCCCCTTTTATGTATTTTGGCTTGTTATAGCACCACCATGTGGCCAATCAGGCTCTTCTTTCTCCAGTCACCATTAGACATACCGTGGTACCACTGTACTGTTTTTCGGAAAACTCTGCATGGCGGTTAGGCCTAAAATGAAAATGAGCTCTCTAGCGCCCCCATTTGGTTTTTTTGGGCCAATAATGCAGTGGCCGCCTCAGGTTATATCTGCAGAGATGTCTACAAAGTGGCATGGTGTTCTGCACAACCCTTAAGAAATGATACCCCTTTATGTGAAAAGCCATGCCCTCTGCAAAATTCATTGGCTCATAGTTGCTGTTATATTTAACTTTTTCAACTTTTGCCAAGATGGAATTTTAGATATTGTTCCATAGATTGTGTGTACCGGATGTCATGCAGATTGGTCAAAGTCTCTAGGAGGAGATAGATTTTAAGCGTTTTTCAAAAAATTCAAAATGGCGGAAAATCTATATAACCGGAAGTTATGGGTCCTTGAGGCAAATTTGTTCGTCATGAGGAGAGACATATGTGTGCAAATTGTCATGTCTGTAGGTCAAACGGGGCCTGAGATATGCCTGTTCAAAGTTCGCAACTTCAGTCGGCTGCTATAGCGCCCCCTTTTGGCCAATCGATGTGAGACTTGCTCCACTGCTGCGGGGCCTAAGCCTCTATGACTCTGCCGATTTTCGTAAAAAGCGACCAGTCGGTTATAGGGCCTGCCATAGACTTCCATGGCAGATAAATAATAATAATAATAATAATAATAATAATACCATCAATTACAATAGGGCTTCGCCCCCTTCGGGGCTTGGCCCCTAAATATAGCTGCAAGCAGCAATGAACGGGGCCAAGCCATTAAGCATCAAAGCCAACAAGCGAAACAAACCATAGCCACATTGAGCTACCATTGAGCTACCACTAGCCATTGATATCTATGAAAATACGATGAAAGCGCAATGGCGGTGTTGTTGTACAAAAATGCTTATATTGACATCAAAATTTAATTTGACAATTTCGCATCCAATGAGGGAGTTGTAGAGCAGGACATGGTCTACCCATACAAGCAGGATGAACTCCATCTGACCACAGGGGGCGCTACAGCAATAGATTGCGTTTTAGCAACTGTTAAGAATTTTGGCTTGTTATAGCGCCAACTTGTGGCCGATTTGCTTCTTCTTTCTCCAGTGGCCATTAGGAGTGCTCTGCTGCCACTGGACCTGGTTTCGGAAAAATCTGCATAGTGGTCATGCCTTAACCGGAAATGAGCTCTCTAGCGCCCCCCTTTGAATTGATCGGGCCAATAATGCAAAGCAAACCTCTGGATGTATATAGGGACATGTCTTTACGTTTTTATGTTATTCTTTACAAGCCTTCAATAATGATAACCCTTTATTTGAAAAGCCACACCCTCTGCAATGTTCATTGGCTCATAGTTTCTGTTTTATTCAACTTTTCCAAAATGTGCCGAGATGGAACTTTAGATATTGGTCCCTAGATTCTTTGTACCGAGTGCCATCTGAATCGGTGAAACTTTCTAGGAGGAGATAGATTTTAAGCGCTTTTCAAAAAATGCTACATAGCCAAAAATCTACATAACCGGAAGTAATGCAAGCCCGGGGTGCATTTGTTCATTGTGAGGAGAGGAATATGTGTGCAAAGTGTCACCACTGTAGGTCAAACGGGGCATGAGATATGCCTGTTCAAAGTTTTCAAATTCAATCGATTGCTATGGCGCCCCCCTTTGGCCGATCCATGTATATTCCGGTCCAGGGCATCTTGGCATGACCCTCTACTACTATGCAAATTTTCGTAAAAAGCGACCAGTCGGTTTAGGTTTTAAAGTCATTTCAAATGATTAGCTTTTCAAATACAAGCTTTACAATACACACCACTGCACTCGTTACTCTTTGGACAACTAACCTTCCCATCAAACCTGTCATAACATTCCCTAGTTTAATCTCATTTGCACCCTTCTCCAACTATTACCTCTCTACCTATGTCACATTTTACACTAAATGCCTCTCACACACTGACTCCTACAAAAGCCAGTTCATTTACAATGGCTCTACACAACATCCAGTCTTAAAGCAGACTTTAAAGATGTACACACACATCAATTCTTTATAAACGCTGATTGCATTTGTGTAACAGAAACATGGCTAACATCTGCCATAGCCACATTTGAGCTATGCATGTGACTATTTCTCTGCATGTCAACATCCCACCTGGTCATTGTCCAGGCCTTACATCTGCCTGGGAGACCCACCTTTACCATCAAGTATCACTGCAAGGATAGCTTGACAATTCAGCAATCTGTGAACAACACTCACAATTCTTGTTTCTCTCTTAACCTCACAGTTTTCAGAAGAATGCCCCTCTCCTACCCATACATTTGGTGTAAGTAGGCTATGTAATTTAAGGTCTACATTTCCATCCAATTGACCTGAATGACTACTGTCAAACTAAAGTGGAGTCCATATACATTCAATTGTAGTGATCTTGATTATTTCAGTTAAACAAGCACATTCTTCATATAAGAAGAGACGGCACATTGGTTTAATTCTAGCAATGAAAATACAATGAAAGTGCAATGGGGGTCCCTTTGCACAACAATGCTTATATAAACATCAAAATGTAATCTGACAGTGTTGTGCCCAATTAGTAAGTTGTAGAGCATGCCATCCGCGACCCATACAAGCATTATGAACCCCATTTAGCCACGGGGGGCGCTACAGCAATCAATTGCGTTTAAGCCACTTTTAAGAATTTTGGCTTGTTATAGCGCCACCCTTTGGCCTAACTGCTTCATATTTCTTCAGTTACCTCAAGATATGCTCTGGTACTACTATATCTGTTTTCGGAAATACCATCCAAGCGGTTAGGCCTTAACAGGAAATGAGCTCTCTAGCGCCCCCATTCAGTTTGATCTGGCCAGTAATGGAGGCTTTGCCTCAGGCTGACATTGTTGATATGAACACAAAGTTTTGTGGTGTTCCATCTATTCCATCAGAAGTGATATGCCTTTTTGTGAAAAGCCACACCCTCTGCAATATTCAATTGCTCATAGTGGCTCTTTTCATCAAGTTTTCTAAATTATGCCGAGATGGAACTTTAGATATTCATTGCTACATTCTACCTACTGTGCTTCATGTAGATTGACAAAACTTTCTAGGAGGAGATAGATTTTAAGTGTTTTTCTAAAATTGCAAAATAGTTGCAAATTAACATAATCTGAAGTTATGGCTCTTTGAGGCAAATTTGTTCAACCTGATGAGACATATATGCCTCCAAAGCGTCATGACTCTAGCTCCAACGGGGCATAAGATATGACCTTTCAAAGTTAGCATTTTAGCCCCTTTTATGTATTTTGGCTTGTTATAGCGCCACCCTGTGGCCAATCAGGCTCTTCTTTCTCGAGTGACCATTAGACATACCCTGGTACCACTGTACCGTGGTTCGGAAAGCTCTGCATGGCGGTTAGGCCTAAACTGAAAATGAGCTCTCTAGCGCCCCCATTTGGTTTGATTCGGCCAATAATGCAGTGGCCGCCTCAGGTTATATCTGCACAGATGTCTACCAAGTGGCGTGGTGTTCTGCACAACCCTTAAGAAAGTATACCCCTTTATGTGAAAAGCCACGCCCCATGCCATTTTCATTGGCTCATAGTTGCTGTTAAATGTAACTTTTTCTACTTTTGCCGAGATGGAATTATAGATATCGGTCCTTAGATTGTGTGTACCCAGTATCATGCAGATTGGTCAAAGTCTCTAGGAGGAGATAGATTTTAAGCGTTTTTCAAAAAATTCAAAATGGCGGAAAATCTATATAACCGGAAGTTATGGGTCCTTGAGGCAAATTTGTTCATCATGAGGAGAGACATATGTGTGAGAAGTGTCATGTCTGTAGGTCAAACGGGGCCTGAGATATGCCTGTTCAAAGTTCGCAACTTCAGTCGGCTGCTATAGCGCCCCCTTTTGGCCAATCAATGTGCGACTTGCTCCATGGCTTCAGGCCCTAAGCCTCTACCATCATGCAAAGTTTCGTAAAAAGTTACCAATCGGCTATAGGGCCTGCCATAGACTTCCATGGCAGAAAAAATAATAATAATAAAACTACCAATTACAATAGGGTCTTCGCCCCTACGGGGCTTGGCCCCTAAATATAGCTGCAAGCAGCAATAACGGGGCCAAGCGCAACTAACGCATCAAAGCCAACGAGGAAAACACGCCATAGCTACATTGGAGCTATGCATGTGAGCATCTATGTCGCCTGACCAGGTGAATCAGGTCAAATTCATGCAACAGTATCATCATCACCATGATCATCATCATCATTATACAATTGCATTCACATTCAATTCATCTGACAGCGTCAAGTGAGAGTCAGGTCCTTTTTAGAATCTCATTACATTTATTTTATTTTGGTACATATGTTTTAGGGCCTATTTCTCCGCATGTCTACATGCCACATGATCATTCTCCAGGCCTTCCATCTGCCTGGAAGGCCCACCTTTACCATCAAGTCTCAGTGCGGGGATTTCTTGATAATTCAGCTACCTATGAAGAACACTCACAACTTTTGTTTCTCTCTACACCTCACAGTTTCCAGAAGAATGCCCCCCCTACACTTGGTGTAAGTAGGCTATGTAGTCTGTGGGCTACTGCGCTCTCCCAGGATGAAGTGTTTAGACTAAAGGCTACAACCCTCTCCCTGGTTGAAGTGTGTAAGCTATATACTGCAAAAGGTACACTTTCCAAACGTGACACTCTTTACCACTCTACCATCCAGTTTGTCACACACGACACATACAATACACACCACTGCACTCGTTACTGTTTGGACAACTAACCTTCCCATCAAACCTGTCATAACATTCCCTAGTTTATTCTCATTTGCACCCTTCTCCAACTATCACCTCTCTACCTATGTCACATGTTACACTAAATGCCTCTCTCACACAGACTCCCACAAAAGCCAGTTCATTTATAATGGCTCTACACAATATCCATTGTCTTAAAGCACACTTTAAAGATGTACACACACATCAATTCTTTATGAACGCTGATTGCATTTGTGTAACAGAAACATGGCAACATCTGCCATAGCCACATTTGAGCTAGGCTTGGAGCATCTATGTCGCCTGACCAGGTGAATCAGGTCAAATTCATGCAACAGTATCATCATCACCATGATCATCATCATCATTGTACAACTATGTCACATGTTACACTAAATGCCTCTCTCACACAGACTCCCATAAAAGCCAGTTCATTTATAATGGCTCTACACAATATCCAGAGTCTTAAAGCACACTTTAAAGATGTACACACACATCAATTCTTTATGAACGCTGATAGCATTTGTGTAACAGAAACATGGCTGGCATCTGCCATAGCCACATTTGAGCTATGCATGTGACTGTCGTTGTCACCTGACAAGGTGCATCAGGTTAAATTCATGCAACAGCATCATCATACAACCACAATCACAGTTAATTCATCTGATGATGTCAAGTGAGTGTCAGGTCCTTTTAAGCATCTCAACACATTTCTTCTATTTTGGGACATATTTTTAGGACCTATTTCTCTGCATGTCGACATCCCACCTGGTCATTGTCCAGGCCTTCCATCTGCCTGGGAGAGCCACCTTTACCATCAATAACACTGCAGGGATAGCTTGACAATTCAGCAATCGGTGAACAACACTCACAATTCTTGTTTCTCTCCTAACCTCACAGTTTTCAAAAGAATGCCCCTCTCCTACCCATACATTTGGTGTAAGTAGGCTATGTAATTTAAGGTCTACATTTCCATCCAATTGACCTGAATGACTACTGTCAAACTAAAGTGGAGTCCATATGCATTCAATTGTAGTGATCTTGATTATTTCAGTTAAACAAGCACATTCTTCATATAAGAAGAGAGGACACATTGGTTTAATTCTAGCAATGAAAATACAATGAAAGTGCAATTGGGGTCCCTTTGCACAACAATGCTTATATAAACATCAAAATGTAATCTGACAGTGTTGCGCCCCATTAGTAAGTTGTAGAGCATGCCATCAGCTACGTATACAAGCATTATGAACCCCATTTAGCCACGGGGGGCGCTACAGCAATCAATTGCGTTTAAGCCACTTTTAAGAATTTTGACTCGTTATAGCGCCACCCTTTGGCCTAACTGCTTCATATTTCTTCAGTTACCTCAAGATATACTCTGGTACTACGATATCTGTTTTCAGAAATACCATCCAAGCGGTTAGGCCTGAACAGGAAATGAGCTCTCTAGCGCCCCCATACAGTTTATTCTGGCCAGTGACGGAGGCTTTGCCTCGGGCTGACATTGTTGACAAGGTTTTGTGGTGTTCCATGCATTCCTTCAGAAGTTATATGCCTTTTAGTGAAAAGCCACACCCTCTGCAATATTCAATTGCTCATAGTGGCTCTTTTCATCAAGTTTTCTAAATTATGCCGAGATGGAACTTTAGATATTCATTGCTAGATTCTACCTACTGTGCTTCATGTAGATTGACAAAACTTTCTAGGAGGAGATAGATTTGAAGTGTTTTTCTAAAATTGCAAAATTGTTGCAAATTAACATAATCTGAAGTTATGGCTCTTTGAGGCAAATTTGTTCAACCTGATGAGACATATATGCCTCCAAAGTGTCATGACTCTAGCTCCAACGGGGCATGAGATATGACCTTTCAAAGTTAGCATTTTAGCCCCTTTTATGTATTTTGGCTTGTTATAGCGCCACCCTGTGGCCAATCAGGCTCTTCTTTCTCAAGTGACCATTAGACATACCCTGGTACCACTGTACCGTGGGTCGGAAAGCTCTGCATGGCGGTTAGGCCTAAACTGAAAATGAGCTCTCTAGCGCCCCCATTTGGTTTGATTCGGCCAATAATGCAGTGGCCGCCTCAGGTTATATCTGCACAGATGTCTACCAAGTGGCGTGGTGTTCTGCACAACCCTTAAGAAAGTATACCCCTTTATGTGAAAAGCCACGCCCCATGCCATTTTCATTGGCTCATAGTTGCTGTTAAATTTAACTTTTTCTACTTTTGCCGAGATGGAATTATAGATATCGGTCCTTAGATTGTGTGTACCCAGTATCATGCAGATTGGTCAAAGTCTCTAGGAGGAGATAGATTTTAAGCGTTTTTCAAAAAATTCAAAATGGCGGAAAATCTATATAACCGGAAGTTATGGGTCCTTGAGGCAAATTTGTTCATCCTGAGGAGAGACATATGTGTGCAAAGTGTCATGTCTGTAGGTCAAACGGGGCCTGAGATATGCCTGTTCAAAGTTCGCAACTTCAGTCGGCTGCTATAGCGCCCCCTTTTGGCCAATCGATGTGAGACTTGCTCCACTGCTGCGGGGCCTAAGCCTCTATGACTCTGCCGATTTTCGTAAAAAGCGACCAGTCGGTTATAGGGCCTGCCATAGACTTCCATGGCAGATAAATAATAATAATAATAATAAATATAGCTGCAAGCAGCAATGAACGGGGCCAAGCCATTAAGCATCAAAGCCAACAAGCGAAACAAACCATAGCCACATTGAGCTACCATTGAGCTAGCACTAGCCATTGATATCTATGAAAATACGATGAAAGCGCAATGGGGGTGTTGTTGTACAAAAATGCTTATATTGACATCAAAAATAATCTGACAATTTCGCATCCAATGAGGGAGTTGTAGAGCAGGACATGGTCTACCCATACAAGCAGGAGGAACTCCATCTGACCACAGGGGGCGCTACAGCAATAGATTGCGTTTTAGCAACTGTTAAGAATTTTGGCTTGTTATAGCGCCACCCTGTGGCCGATTTGCTTCATCTTTCTCCAGTGGCCATTAGGAGTGCTCTGCTGCCACTGGACCCGGTTTCGGAAAAATCAGCATAGTGGTCATGCCTTAACGGGAAATGAGCTCTCTAGCGCCCCCCTTTGAATTGATCGGGCCAATAATGCAAAGCAAACCTCTGGATGTATATAGGCACATGTCTATACGTTTTTGTGTTATTCTTTACAAGCCTTCAATAATGATAACCCTTTATTTGAAAAGCCACACCCTCTGCAATGTTCATTGGCTCATAGTTTCTGTTTTATTCAACTTTTCCAAAATGTGCCGAGATGGAACTTTAGATATTGGACCCTAGATCCTTTGTACTGAGTGCCATCTGAATCGGTGAAACTTTCTAGGAGGAGATAGATTTTAAGCGCTTTTCAAAAAATGCTAAATAGCCAAAAATTTACATAACCGGAAGTAATGCAACCCCGGGGTGCATTTGTTCCTTGTGAGGAGAGGAATGTGTGTGTGAAGTGTCACCACTGTAGGTTAAACGGGGCATGAGATATGCCTGTTCAAAGTTTTCAAATTCAATCGATTGCTATGGCGCCCCCCTTTGGCCGATCCATGTATATTCCGGTCCAGGGCATCTTGGCATGACCCTCTACTACTATGCACATTTTCGTAAAAAGCGACCAGTCGGTTTAGGTTTTAAAGTCATTTCAAATGATTAGCTTTTCAATTACAAGCTTTAATATAGCTGCAAGCAGCAATAACGGGGCCAAGCACAATGGACGCAAGAAAGACAACAAGGGAAACGTGGCATTGGAACCATGCATATGAGTGTCTGTGTCACCTGACCAGGTAAATCAGGTTAAATTCATGCAACAAAAATATGATCATGCAAGTGCAATGACATTCAATTCATCTGACGGCATCAAGTGAGTGTTAGGTCCTTTTTTGCATCTCATTATATTCATTGTAATTTGGGAGCTATCTACATTTTAGGACCTTTTTCTCTGCATGTCTACATGCCACGTGATCATTCTCCAGGCCTTCCATTTGCATGTGAGTATCTATATATGTCGCCTGACCAGATGAATCAGTGCAATCACATTGAATTCATGGCATCAAGTGAGTGTGAGGTTTATTTTTTGCATGTCATTACATTGATTGTATTTTGGTACATATGTTTTAGAACCTATTTCTCTGCATGTCTACATGCCACATGTTCGTTCTCCAGGCCTTCCATCTGCCTGGAAGGCCCACCTTTACCATCAAGTCTCAGTGCGGGGATTTCTTGATAATTCAGCTACCTATGAAGAACACTCAACTTTTGTTTCTCTCTACACCTCACAGTTTCCAGAAGAATGGCCCCCCTACACTTGGTGTAAGTAGGCTATGTAGTCTGTGGGCTACTGTCCTCTCCCAGGATGAAGTGTTTAGATTGAAGGCTAAAACCCTCTCCCTGGTTGAAGTGTGTAAGCTATATACTGCAAAAGGTACACTATCCAAACTTGATACTCTTTACCACTCTACCATCCAGTTTGTCACCCATGCCACATATAATACACACCACTGCACTCGTTACTCTTTGGACAACTAACCTTCCCATCAAACCTGTCATAACATTCCCTAGTTTAATCTCATTTGGACCCTTCTCCAACTATCACCTCTGTACCTATGTCACATGTTACACTAAATGCCTCTCACACACTGACTCCTACAAAAGCCAGTTCATTTACAATGGCTCTACACAATATCCAGTCTTAAAGCAGACTTTAAAGATGTACACACACATCAATTCTTTATGAACGCTGATTGCATTTGTGTAACAGAAACATGGCTAACATCTGCCATAGCCACATTTGAGCTATGCATGTGACTATTTCTCTGCATGTCAACCTCCCACCTGGTCATTGTCCAGGCCTTACATCTGCCTGGGAGTCCCACCTTTACCATCAAGTATCACTGCAAGGATAGCTTGACAATTCAGCAATCTGTGAACAACACTCACAATTCTTGTTTCTCTCTTAACCTCACAGTTTTCAGAAGAATGCCCCTCTCCTACCCATACATTTGGTGTAAGTAGGCTATGTAATTTAAGGTCTACATTTCCATCCAATTGACCTGAATGACTACTGTCAAACTAAAGTGGAGTCCATATGCATTCAATTGTAGTGATCTTGATTATTTCAGTTAAACAAGCACATTCTTCATATAAGAAGAGACTACACATTGGTTTAATTCTAGCAATGAAAATACAATGAAAGTGCAATGGGGGTCCCTTTGCACAACAATGCTTATATAAACATCAAAATGTAATCTGACAGTGTTGTGCCCAATTAGTAAGTTGTAGAGCATGCCATCAGCTACGCATACAAGCATTATGAACCCCATTTAGCCACGGGGGGCGCTACAGCAATCAATTGCATTTAAGCCACTTTTAAGAATTTCGGCTCGTTATAGTGCCACTCTTTGGCCTAACTGCTTCATATTTCTTCAGTTCACTCAAGATATGCTCTGGTACTACTATATCTGTTTTGAAAAATACCATCCAAGCGGTTAGGCCTAAACAGGAAATGAGCTCTCTAGCGCCCCCATACAGTTTATTCTGGCCAGTAACGGAGGCTTTGCCTCGGGCAGACATTGTTGATATGAACACAAGGTTTTGTGGTGTTCCATGCATTCCTTCAGAAGTTGTATGCCTTTTTGTGAAAAGCCACACCCTCTGCAATATTCAATTGCTCACAGTGGCTATTTTCATCAAGTTTTCTTAATTATGCCGAGATGGAACTTTAGATATTCATTGCTAGATTATATATACTGTGCTTCATGTAGATTGACAAAACTTCCTATGAGGAGATAGATTTTAAGTGTTTTTCAAAAAATGCAAGATTGTTGCAAATTAACATAATCTGAAGTTATGGCTCCTTGAGGCAAATTTGTTCAACCTGATGAGTCATATATGCCTCCAAAGCGTCATGACTCTAGCTCCAACGGGGCATGAGATATGACCTTTCAAAGTTAGCATTTTAGCCCCTTTTATGTATTTTGTCTTGTTATAGCGCCACCCTGTGGCCAATCAGGCTCTTCTTTCTCCAGTGACCATGAGACATACCCTGGTACCACTGTACCGTGGTTCGGAAAGCTCTGCATGGCGGTTAGGCCTAAACTAAAAATGAGCTCTCTAGCGCCCCCATTTGGTTTAATTGGGCCAATAATGCAGTGGCCGCCTCAGGTTATATCTGCACAGATGTGTACCAAGTGGCGTGGTGTTCTGCACAACCCTTAAGAAAGTATACCCCTTTATGTGAAAAGCCACGCCCCATGCCATTTTCATTGGCTCATAGTTGCTGTTAAATTTAACTTTTTCAACTTTTGCCGAGATGGAATTATAGATATCGGTCCTTAGACTGTGTGTACCCAGTATCATGCAGATTGGTCAAAGTCTCTAGGAGGAGATAGATTTTAAGCGTTTTTCAAAAAATTCAAAATGGCGGAAAATCTATATAACCGGAAGTTATGGGTCCTTGAGGGAAATTTGTTCATCATGAGGAGAGACATATGTGTGAGAAGTGTCATGTCTGTAGGTCAAACGGGGCCTGAGATATGCCTGTTCAAATTTCGCAACTTCAGTCGGCTGCTATAGCGCCCCCTTTTGGCCAATCCATGTGAGACTTGCTTCACTGCTGCGGGGCCTAAGCCTCTATGACTCTGCCGAGTTTCGTAAAAAGCGACCAGTCGGTTATAGGGCCTGCCATAGACTTCCATGGCAGATAAATAATAATAATAATAATAATAATAATAATAATAATAATACCATCAATTACAATAGGGGCTTCGCCCCCTTCGGGGCTTGGCCCCTAATAATACCATCAATTACAATAGGGCTTCGCCCCCTTCGGGGCTTGGCCCCTAAATATAGCTGCAAGCAGCAATGAACGGGGCCAAGCGCAACAAACGCATCAAAGCCGACGAGGAAAACACGCCATAGCTACATTGGAGCTATGCATGTGAGCATCTATGTCACCTGACCAGGTGAATCAGGTCAAATTCATGCAAAAGTATCATCACCATGATCATCATCATCATCATCATTATATAACTTCATTCACATTCAATTAATCTGACAGCATCAAGTGAGAGTCAGGTCCTTTTTAGAATCTCATTACATTTATTGGTACATATGTTTTAGGACCTATTTCTCTGCATGTCTACATGCCACATGATCGTTCTCCAGGCCTTCCATCTGCCTGGAAGGCCCACCTCTACCATCAAGTCTCAGTGCGGGGATTTCTTGATAATTCAGCTACCTATGAAGAACACTCACAACTTTTGTTTCTCTACACCTCACAGTTTCCAGAAGAATGCCCCCCCTACACTTGGTGTAAGTAGGCTATGTAGTCTGTGGGCTACTGTCCTCTCCCAGGATGAAGTGTTTAGATTAAAGGCTAAAACCCTCTCCCTGGTTGAAGTGTGAAGCTATATACTGCAAAAGGTACACTATCCAAACTTGATACTCTTTACCACTCTACCATCCAGTTTGTCACCCATGCCACATACAATACACACCACTGCACTCGTTACTCTTTGGACAACTAACCTTCCCATCAAACCTGTCATAACATTCCCTAGTTGAATCTCATTTGCACCCTTCTCCAACTATTACCTCTCTACCTATGTCACATTTTACACTAAATGCCTCTCACACACTGACAAAGTTATATGCCTTTTTGTGAAAAGCCACACCCTCTGCAATATTCGATTGCTCACAGTGGCTACTTTCATCAAGTTTTCTAAATTATGCCAAGATGGAACTTTAGATATTCATTGCTAGATTCTATAAACTGTGCTTTATGTAGATTGACAAAACTTCCTAGGAAGAGATAGATTTCAAGTGTTTTTCCAAAAATGCTTATTTGTTGCAAATTAACATAATCTGAAGTCATGGCTCTTTGAGGCAAATTTGTTCAACCTGATGAGACATATATGCCTCCAAAGCATCCAAGAATCTAGCTCCAACGGGGCATGAGATATGACCGTTCAAAGTTTGCATTTTAGCCCCTTTTATGTATTTTGGCTTGTTATAGCACCACCATGTGGCCAATCAGGCTCTTCTTTCTCCAGTCACCATTAGACATACCGTGGTACCACTGTACTGTTTTTCGGAAAACTCTGCATGGCGGTTAGGCCTAAAATGAAAATGAGCTCTCTAGCGCCCCCATTTGGTTTTATTGGGCCAATAATGCAGTGGCCGCCTCAGGTTATATCTGCAGAGATGTCTACAAAGTGGCATGGTGTTCTGCACAACCCTTAAGAAATGATACCCCTTTATGTGAAAAGCCACGCCCTCTGCAAATTTCATTGGCTCATAGTTGCTGTTATATTTAACTTTTTCAACTTTTGCCGAGATGGAATTTTAGATATTGTTCCATAGATTGTGTGTACCGGATGTCATGCAGATTGGTCAAAGTCTCTAGGAGGAGATAGATTTTAAGCGTTTTTCAAAAAATTCAAAATGGCGGAAAATCTATATAACCGGAAGTTATGGGTCCTTGAGGCAAATTTGTTCGTCATGAGGAGAGACATATGTGTGCAAATTGTCATGTCTGTAGGTCAAACGGGGCCTGAGATATGCCTGTTCAAAGTTCGCAACTTCAGTCGGCTGCTATAGCGCCCCCTTTTGGCCAATCGATGTGAGACTTGCTCCACTGCTGCGGGGCCTAAGCCTCTATGACTCTGCCGATTTTCGTAAAAAGCGACCAGTCGGTTATAGGGCCTGCCATAGACTTCCATGGCAGATAAATAATAATAATAATAATAATAATAATAATACCATCAATTACAATAGGGCTTCGCCCCCTTCGGGGCTTGGCCCCTAAATATAGCTGCAAGCAGCAATGAACGGGGCCAAGCCATTAAGCATCAAAGCCAACAAGCGAAAGAAACCATAGCCACATTGAGCTACCATTGAGCTAGCACTAGCCATTGATATCTATGAAAATACGATGAAAGCGCAATGGGGGTGTTGTTGTACAAAAATGCTTATATTGACATCAAAATTTAATCTGACAATTTCGCATCCAATGAGGGAGTTGTAGAGCAGTAATAAGAAGAGTAGTCGTACGCACATCCTCCAAATGGTCAGGTGCTGGGTTACATGTCCATGATAAAGAAAAAGTAGAGAACCCGCAAAACTGAGGACCAAGGCAAGGCAAGGGTTTTTGCAGAAAAAATTGAAATCTCAATATAACGACGTTTCGACCCTTGGGTCTTTGTCAAGTGAATCATTGTAGCAAACAAATGCTCATATATAGACACAGACAAGTAATCAGTCTTGCAATTACCCACAGCTGGGTTGAAAAAAGAAAGAATGAAAAATAATAAATCTCTGCTGCCATCTCGTGGCGGCAATATGGGACTACAGGTCAAATCAATTTTCAAGGTTTTAGTCCTCTAAAAAGATCCCTAGAAAAATACAAATACACACAAATATATCAATAATAACGCAAAATGGTGGCCACCATTGTCATCACCCAAAAGCACACAACCAGGGGAAAGAGCAACAAATAAATAATTACAGTCAAAAATTACAGTCAAGAATTATGAAGAGTGCCATTCTGAGGCAGCCACTTCATAGATATGGCTGAATGCTGAAGTCTTCATTCAGACCATTTGGGGACAGAGAATCTAGTTCATAAATCCAAAACAGCTCACGACAAAGTAGGAGTTGTCTTATTTCTCCTCCTCTCCGTGGTGGGCTGACTTGTTCTATGCCAAAAAATCTAAGCGTAGACACGTTGTGGTTGAGTAATCTAAAGTGCACAGCCACAGGGCTTTTTTCGTTGCCATGGCGAATCGAGCTACGATGTTCAGAGATCCTAGTTTTTAGGGCTTGCTCGGTTTTTCCCACATATAATAAAGAACATGGACATTTTAATGCATAAATAATGTTCGTGGAGGAGCATGTTATGTGTTGCTTGATCTGGTATGGACGACCTGTACGTGAATGCTTAAACTCTGTGCATCTGGTATTCAAATTACATTGTGCGCAGTTGTTGCAGGGTCTGTTGCATGGTCTTATCTCGTCTAGGAACGTGGGTCTTGGGACCGGAGGAAGGTCCGAGTGTACCATCATCTGGCGTATGTTCGGTGGTCTTTTGAAGATCAGCTTGGGTGGTTGCTTGAAGAGGAGTTTGAGCTTCGGATCGGAGTCGATTATGTGCCAATGTTTCTGTATGGTGTTCGCCAGCTCCTTTCCTACAGGGGAATACTGGGTTAGGCATTTCACACTTGAGTCTTCAGTTTTCTTTTTTACAGTGTTTAAACATTCCAGCTGTGTCATGTTTTCGAACCGCATGATGGCTGGGTCTACTCATTCTCTGGGGTAGCCTCTTTGTTGGAATCTGTTCTGTAGATCTGTAGTTTGTGTGTCGTAGTCTGTTTTTCTGGTACAGATTCTCCTCACTCTGTTAAACTGACTGATGGGCAGGTTCATTTTTAATGGGATGGGGTGGTATGAGTCTGCTTTTAGAAGTGTGTTCCTGTGTGTGGGTTTTCTGTAAAGGTTGGTGTGGAAGATGCCATCCTCAATGGTAATAGATACATCCAAAAAATCAACGGTGTGTTTACTGTATGTGTGGGTGAATTTCAAGTCGTCATTCGCTTGGTTTAACCAACTGAGGAACTCAACCAATTGTTGTTCTGTGCCTGTCCATACTAAAAAAATGTCAGCTACAAACCTCTTCCACAGTCCGATGTGCTCCAGTAGAGGGTTGTGGTTTTTGTTGAAAACGGAGTGTTTCTCAAAGAAATCCATGTAGAGGGCGGCGAAGTTACATGACATCTTTGATCCCATGGAGACTCCTCCCGTTTGTAGATACCGGTCATTCTGGAAGAGGAACATGTTTTTTGTGAGAACCAGTTCTGCCAAAGTCCTGATGCAATCTGTACTGGGTTTGCTGTCTACTGGGCGCTGGTCCATGTAAAAAGACAGGGCCTCTAGGCCTCCTGATTGTGGTACATTGGTGTACAGGGCTACCACATCTATACATGCTAGGATGACCTGGCCATCAGTGAATTGGGAAGATTTCAAGGTCTGTATGAGGTCAATGGAGTCCCTTACATACGAGGGCAGTGTTGTGACAAACGGTTTTAAGAAGGAGTCTACAAAGCCAGAAATGTTCTCTGTTAGTGAACCTATAGAGGACACAACAGGACGTCCTGGTGGATTTTCCAGGCTCTTGTGGATCTTAGGTAGGGTTTGGAAAACAGGTGTAATAGGGTGTTGTACCTTCATAAATTGGCACTCTTTTTTGGTGATCTCCTCTTCGTCCAGGAAGTCATCCAATACTTTGAATTTATCTGTTTGGAACTCTCCTGTGGGGTCACGGGTCAGTTGCTTGTAGTAGGTTTCATCAGCAAGTTGCCTGGTGATATCAGAGACATAGTATTCCCTTGTTAATAAACAAACAGCGCCCCCTTTATCTGCCGGGCGCAGTACCACTTCCTTGTTGTCATCAAGTTCTTTCAAAGCATTACGTTGTTCTCTGGACATGTTGTTGTAAGATTTATGGCTGTTTTTGTTTTTTAAAAGCTGTCTCATGTCCTGGTCTACAAGTCTGCAATAAGTTTCAATGGAAGGGTTTCTACTCCTAGGTGGACAAAATGTGGACTTGGGTCTGAACCGTGAGGTAATATTGGTACTTACTTCCTGGTTGGTGGCTAAGTTAGCATGGGCGTCAACTTCTGTGCTGCTACTAGCGTTGGCTAGGCTCGGGGTCTGTGAGAATCTGGAGGGGTTGAAAAACTCTTTCAGTCTCAATGTTCTGTAAAACTTTTGAAAGTCAATGACAGTGTTGAAATCATTAGCCTGTTTAGTTGGTAACTACGACAAGTCTTTTTCAAGGGCTGACTCACATGTTTTACTGAGTGGAGTGTTCGTCAAATTAATCACGCTCAATTCTTTCCGTATCGGTTGCTGCGTGTCCAATGTCGTTTCATGGCGGGAGGGCTTCTTCTTCCCTCTCCTGCATTTGCGTTTGTGGCTTGCGTACCGCTCCGGGGTTTTTGTCCGGGGTACGTTTTGTTTGACCGAAAAAAACGAGGATTCGTATAACCTTGGTGGCTAGCATGTTGTCCAGCATGTTGTCCATTGTCGCTGTGCTCTGACTCCGTGTCTCTGAAAGATGACGTGTCGCTTTGGTCATGTGGTCTTTCCCTTCTACGTGGGTTGCGCTTGTTATGTGTGTTGGGGTCGCCCATTCTGGTTCTCCATGGGTAGACCTGATTGGTTTTGTAATCGTTGTCATCTATTTCGAATTTTCTGTCTTTTTGCGTTCTGATCTGTTGTTCCAAGTCGTCTCTATATCTTAGGAGTGTGCTTTCCATTTTTGTGAACTCCTCCTGATCCGTGGCTTTCAAGCCTGCTTTTCCCCACAAAGACAGTTTTTGGACACCGTGACCATATAACTGAGTACAGGCACTCGTTGGCATTTTGTGTACCTCCATGCTGCATCGCAGCAACAAGCTGTCACTGGACATTCGGTGGTACACCGGTATTAGCTTCCTATCTGTCGTTTTTGAAAGAAAGTTGCTTGTGTGGCTGTCTGGCGTTTCCCGATTCTCCTCTGCTTTTATGTACCAACACCAGGAGGGATTGCACCTGGTGTGCATTGGATTTTCATCAGTAGACATAGAGTGTAGAAGACCCGCCCATATTTCTGCCTCCATATTATCTACAGAACCCTGGTTATTTAGAATTGCCCCTCTGTAATAATTTTCAGGGTGCCCGAGCACATTAAATAGCATTAAAAAGTATGGAATTAACAAATATGAAATAATGCCTTAAAAATACTTGAAAAGGTATTGAATTTTGGTGACATTCTTGAAAATTGTGCTCGGATTGAAAATTGTGCTCGGAAACACTTTTTCCAAATAATGTCCGTTATTAATTAGGCCTACCGGTATTATTATTAACATTGTAAGCGTCGTAATTACTATCATTATTAATAATATAGCGTGGCGGAACCAATGCGAAGCTTGCATGCCCGGGGGAAACAAATCAAGTCGACACGGAGAAGCACGACGCTCGAAAACTACGGCTAAAAACAAAAACAAGTTTGCGTTTCTGGGCTAGCTAGCTAGCTACTACGTTAGTAGACGTGAAGTTAACGGAAAGTAGTAGCTATGGGGAAATGCAAGTTCAACGAGACATGGATGGACAAAGTAGCTTATCGAATGTGGCTGAAACGAGTGGTAGACCATATTTTTGAGGCGTATTGCACCTTGTGCAAAAAGCGTATCCAGCTAGGAACCATGGGACAGGGAGCATTAGATTCCCATGCGAAGTCAACAAAACACTGTGACTCAGTTAGAGCCAAGGAAAAAACCCCTTCAGTGGCTACCACTTTCACACTAGCTAACGTTACCCAGCTACCGGTAGGCAATGCACCCGAAACAGCTGCAGCTGAGGCTAATGCTAGTCAGCGTACTTTACCGGTAGTTCCTACAACTGCACGACCTAACGTTGTCGTTGATCTCAGATCAACCTTCGGGTCTACACCAACCAAACACAATTCATACAATGGCAATGAAGGTATTTCACATTTATTTAAAGCCATGTTCCCCGATTCCGAAATCGCCAGTACGTTCAGTTGTGGCTACAACAAGACGGCGTACATAGGCAAATTCGGCTTAGCTGTTTTCATTAAATCGGAACTGATCGCGAAAGTCAACAGGTCAACATTCGTTCTAATGTTTGATGAAAGCCTAAATGAATTTACGAAGTCCAAGCAGCTGGATGTACATCTCCGTTTCTGGGATGATGATCAGGTTGCCTCAAGATATCTCGGCTCCGAGTTTATGGGTCACTCAACGGCAAAGGACCTGCTCTCCCACCTCAAAGTAAGCCTAATACATATATACTATTATTTATTTTCAGCTTATATATTGTTACCCAACTTTTGTCCATAGTACACATTGAGCAATGTTACATGACCAATTATTAGGTTCTGAGTTTAGAGTAATGATCAAAACACATTTTCCCAGGTATGTATGGACAAACTGGACCTCAGCCGATTGGTATCCATCTCAATGGATGGGCCCAATGTAAACTGGAAACTATTTGACCTTTTCCAGAAGGATCAAACAGATCAGTATGGTGAGTGAGGATTTAAATAATGCTATTATTACGTGTGTGTGTGTGTGTGTGTGTGTGTGTGTGTGTGTGCATGTGATCCACAGTTGTTTATGTTGAGGACATATATATAATGCCATTTATATGTGTGAGTGTATGTGAATCACTGCAGTATTTGGTGAGGATATATAATGCTATAATTACGTGGGTGTGTGTGTGCGTGTGTGTGCGTGTGTGCATGCGTGCGTGTGATCAACTGTAGTATTTATGGTGAGGATATATATAATGCAATCATTAAATGTGTGTGTGTGCATGGGATCCACACTTGTATTAGGTAATTTTGGTTTTTAATATCACATTTTCTAATGAAACCCTTAGGTGTTCAGCTTGTGTTTGTGGGCAGCTGTGGCTTTCAAACGCTGCACAACGCCTTCAATGGAGGGTTCACTGCATGGCAGTTGGACAAGTTGTTACGGGCAATGCACACATTGTTTCACAATGTACCTGCTAGAAGAGAGGACTACATTGCAACCACCAGGTCCAGTCAGTTCCCCCTGTCCTTCTGTGTCCATCGTTGGGTCGAGAACCTCCCTGTTGTTGAGCGAGCCCTTGCTGTGTGGCCATCACTGCTCCTCTACATGGAGGCTGTGCGGACCAAAAAACTTCCGAACCCAGGAACAGGTAGGCCTGTAACTATGTCCTTAACTTGGTGGTCTTTTAGCCTTGAAAGACATGGCTCTGGAGACCTAGTATAAGTGAGCCCTAAGTTGAAATGTCTGTCTCTCTCTCACTGTTTGCTTCACTCGCTCTTTGTCTCTCCCTCTCTGTCTGTCTGTCTATGTCTCCCTCTCTCTCAGCATCCTATGACACGATTGCTGAAGCAATTAAGGATCCACTCATCCTCGACAAGTTCCACTACTACGCAGCACTGGCCAGGACGTTCACCCCATTCCTAAAGAAATATCAAACCGATGAGCCTGTCCTGCCATTCCTCGCCAAGGACCTGGTTGAGTTGATCATGGTAATTATTACATTTTTATTATTGTTATTATTATAAAGTATGAATGCTTTTGCATTGGGCATTTAGCGCACTGCACATTATAATAACCACTGATCAGACTCAATTGATATGTTTTTGACAATATGAGTTTATGGTGAGTGTGTAAAACAAATAAATACTTTGTGTATAATAATTAGACATTGATGTTTTTGATTTGTGCTGCACCGGACATTTGTGCGTGTCTGTTGACAGAGTCTACTCAGGCGCTTTGTGAAGACTGACGTCCTTCAAGACCTCACGACCCTGCAGCTGACCAAACTGGATGTCACGGCTAAGGAGAACTGGCTGAGCCCACAGGACATCGTTGTTGGACTTGGTGCTGAGTCCGTCCTTAAGGTAGTGATGTATACAAAAAAGATGATTTATCAAATAGGGATAGGCAGGCAACATGGCATTGAATGTGTTCTATATTCATGGCTAATTTCCCCCTCTCGATAGAGCATCAAAGTGTCAGAGCACAGGGTCCTTGAGTACAGGTCAGAGTGCAGACAGGTTCTTATAAACATGGTGAGGAAAGTGCAAGACAAGTCCCCTCTCAAGTTCCTGACTGTTAGGCAGCTGGTGTGCCTTGACCCGTCAGTCATGTACAACAACCCTGAGCGATGCAAGAGGTATATGAAAGGGCTGGTCGAGAGATTCCTGCAGGACAGACAGCTTACAGATACATCTGCGGGTAGGAATAAGAAAGGAAAATAAGACTACACCTTATTAATTTATCACCAATGAAAATAAGACCACACCTTATTCATTTATCACAAATTGGATTGGTTGAATTGGCTTCATGAAGGCCCACTAGCCCAATGATTTATTTATCAATGTTTTTCTCCATTTTCTCTTTCATCTGTATTTTTATATGGGATGTTATTCTGGAACAGTTTGATAGGCTGCTGTCTGTGGAGAGCCGGAGTGAGGACTTCTCCGGATTCCTCCCCATGCAAAAGAGGCTGGACATCTTCCTGAGGAGTGTGATCAGGGAGCCCTATCCCGAACTGTGGTCCTTCTGCCAGAAGCTACTTATACTCTCCCATGGCCAGGCTACAGTGGAACGAGGGTTTTCGATTAATAAAGAGGTGGAGTCATACAACCTGGAGGAAGACACAGTGGTGACAAGGAGGCTGGTGTGTGACTACATTTTCCAACACGGAGGTGTTACCCAGGTAAGAATACCCCTGGCTTGACTAGAATATACTGTTGATATAAGTGGATAAAGTCAGAGGCCAGCTATGTAGTTGATTTTTGTTCTCTTGTTCCAACCCTTTACCCAGGTTCCACTCACTAAAGACCTTCTAGTCAGTGTCGCAGCAGCCAGGACCAGATACCGTGGCCATCTCGAGACAGAGCGAAAGAAGAGGGAGGCAGCTGAACAGTCTCTTCGGAGGAAGGTAGCATAGGACCATCTTCAGGAGCTAAGGGTGAAAAGGAAGCGCCTGGAAGAGGTATCTGAGGGTCTGGGCAGGGATGCAGACAGGCTAGCAGAGGAGGCTGAGGGAAAGGCAGGGAGCAAGATGTCTGACCTTATTGCAAGATCCAACATCCTGCGGAGAGGGTATAAGGAGAAGTTGGCGCAACTTGCTCTCCTTGACAAAGAGATTGCTGCCAAGAGTGCAGAGCTCAGGAATTGACTTTTTCTATTTTGTTTACTCTTACTGGTGAATCGCTAAAGAGACTGGACTGTTCTGTTTCTTCTTTGTTTACAAGTAATAAATAAAAATGAATACACTGAAATTCAAGGATTTAATTTTTTCTTTGTCGGTCGGGCTGTGAAATTAGGCCGTGATAGGTATTAATTTTTGGGATTAATGGTCTTGAAAAGGTATTAAAAAGTCTTGAATTTAACTTGAAGAAACCTGGGGGCACCCTGAATTTTGCAAGGTTTTGCACTTATTAGCAGTCAGCTTCCCCACTCCCCTCCCTCCTAACCTTCCCTCTGCGCTGGACTTCCTCAGAGCTGTCCCCATCCGCTTGTGGGCATGATTTATGCACTCCAGTTTCACTATTTCATGTCCAGGGTATGGGTTTTGTGACTCGACCTCCATGAATGCTATACTGTCCCCATCTGACAACATCTCAGTGTACCGCACCTGGTGGCAGTTCATTGACCGAGTCCACATTCTTCTGGCTGCCTCCTTCTCCATTGCCTTGCTTGACCCTTGAAAGTTTTTTGCACAGTCTGCTGTGTGCGCCTCTCTCCAACTCTCCAACTCCTGCATGGGTATTTTCCCATGTTGCTTTGTGTGTTCTTTGAGGGCACAAGCATGGCAATATGAGGATAAAATCTCATAGTCTATGACCAGTCCTGTGAGGAGGTCAATGCACACTCCGATGTGTGTGGGAACTGAAGCCCCTCTTCTGCCAGGTGCCATCGAAAGACACACTTATATTTATAACTGCATCTGTGTCTTCCCTCAGCAGCTCTACCACATCTGGATCCATATCAGCATAAGCCTGCCTGACCTGCTCCCATCGAAAGACACACTTATATTTTTAAATGCATCTGTGTTTCCTCAGTTTTTTGTGTGAAACCAATCATGACTCATAATCTGTTCATACTGTTATCTCTGTTCATACTGTTTTCTATTTATAGGCGTACCAATCATGACTCATAATCTGTTCATACTGTTATCGATTTATAGGCCTATTAATCATGACTTATAATCTGTTCATACAGTTATTTATTCATACTGTTATTTATTTATTAGGCTACTGTATACTGTATAGTATTTATCTGTGTGTTTCTGTGATGAGCTGTCAACAAATGTTCTGCGACAATAAAGTCTAAATCTAATGATAGCCTAGGCGTACTCATTAGGCTACTGTGCATCATTTGCTGATATTTTTAATCTTGGCCACTTTGTCCAGTCTGGCACTGAAAAAAAGTTGTGTAGGCTAAGGAAAATTGTCCACCGAATGAAATGGTAATTTATTGTTTCATTCATAATAGCCCAGGCGCGCAGATTGGCTGGGGCAAGGGGGGGCACTGTCCCCCCTGGTGGCCAGATGCGCAAACTGTCGAGATTCGAGTCTAGAGACTCTAGATCTCCGGATCAGAGAAATGCACTGAACGGCTCCTGCTTGCGTGAGAATTGTTTGTGCTGATTCCTCATCCAGTTATGGGTGGATGGAAAACTTTCAACTGAATGTTCATATTGTTCTGATAATTTCGGCTATAGCAACATAAGAGTGGCAGCTTTGACAGCAACCCAAACATGAGCTAATCCCATAGCTGTAGGCCTACGATTGCTAGCCATGAACGAACTGTTGGATACTGCAGTTGTCCAGTTGTCAAATTGATTATGCACGCACTATTATTGTTTTGGTGATTATTCTTTGATATAAATGCAGATAGGCTACATGTGAAGAGGCAATTGCTGGATTCTAATACGCTGTTTATAATGACACATCCCGACATTGAAGCATGAAAGGCGTAGCATACATTCCGTTGTAGTTTTTGGAAGAATTTATTTGAAAATATTGTTTGAAGTAGGCCTAGGCTATATTGAAACGAATTCCAAATTTTTGTGCTAATGGACGGCGCAGCGGAGGCGCAGTTGAACGAAACGTGGATATTGGAAATAATAAGCACTATGTTTTTAAATGTTGTGGGTCAATCATGCAGCTGTAACAGAATATGCACATTCCAATGTATTTTACCACTATAATCCCTATTTGATGGGGGGGGGGGGGGGCTGGGACTGACTGCCCCCCCTTATCAAAAAGTCAAACTGCACGTATGTAATAGCCTACAACACAGCCAGAGAGCGAGAAAGAGATTTCAGCCTCATAACCTACCTGCTACTCTCTTGGTGTGTTTCTGGTATGTTTTCAGATGAAGCCCATGGATCCCTAAAACTGTGCTTATGTTTCTGAGAGCTGCATACCCCAAACCTAATTCATGAGCCAACAGAACCATGCGCACGTTCACATCAAAAGTCACATCGCTCCGGGAGACGTCTTGGAGACACACACACTTCTGCGGTACTGATTACGACTCTCGCACTGACTGCACTTCAGCAGAAGACTGCTACAGAACCCTTGTTTCTGAGGATAAATATTTATTTTTAATCCTGTCCCTGCACAGTTCGGACATATCAACTCAGTGATCAGTTCATTCATCCGCGAAATGTGGAGAATGAGCCACTGCTGTGTTGCGCAGTTCTCGGGCGCACTGTCAGCCTCTCCTTTCCCCAGTGACAGCTTTCGCATCGAGGCACTTTGTGAATGAATTTCACTCACGATCTTCATTTGTTTGACTCCATTACTTTCTTTTATTTGTTTCCTCTGTTGTCTTGCAAGTGTCAGCTGTTGTTTTTGTCTTTTTGACAGTGATTTACACAAGTTTTGTTTCGGCATCTTGAAGATTTTTAAAGGTCCCGCGAAAGAATCAGAGAGCTGTCAAAGCATGTCACGTGATGCATCTACAGCAAATCACATTGTCAGAAATCGGCATTAGCCAATGAGATTTCGTGTTTAGCTCTAAACCTTCCCTTGTACTTTTGTTGATACAAAAAATATGACGAGATAATACAGACAGCGGTTGCTGTGGGACAATGATTGTGTTGTCCTCAGCTAGTAGCATCAGAGGCTGCATGTTTTGTGCGAAACCAATCATGACTCATAATCTGTTCATACTGTTATTTATTCATACTGTTATTTATTTATTAGGCTACTGTATACTGTATAGTATTTATCTGTGTGTTTCTGTGTTGAGCTGTCAACAAATCTTCTGCGACAATAAAGTCTAAATCTAATGATAGCCTAGGCGTACTCATTAGGCTACTGTGCATCATTTGCTGATATTTTTAATCTTGGCCACTTTGTCCAGTCTGGCACTGAAAAAAAGTTGTGTAGGCTAAGGAAAACTGTCCACTGAATGAAATGGTAATGTATTGTTTCATTCATAATAGCCCAGGCGCGCAGATTGGCTGGGGCAAGGGGGGGCACTGTCCGACCACGGCTCAGACTGGGAGCGCGGCTTATAGTTGTATTGATTGCGGCTTTTTATTGCACGTTCACATGCAGGGTTTCTTTAGGCAACATGTTTGATAAGGGGAACGGCGTGTGTTAAAGTTTAGTGTAGACTAATGAGAAATATACTTTGTATAGCGTCGTTTTTGGAGCGAAATTGTTACAGGCTTGGCTATATACGACGAAGTGATAAAATGGGCACTTAAAGTTGGGTGCAGGCTGGAGCAGTCCCGCCGGTACTTAGGATATGTGTTGATGTGTATTGGAGTCACACTCAAGTTGTCTTGTTCTAGACTACTGCATGCACACAAAAGTCAACATCTAATTTCCAACATACAATCTTTCCTTTTTTCTAATCTTCAGGCAAGTCGCTGTACAGGAAAAAAATTAAGTAAACGCAAAGCTAAAAGTTCAGTGTAGTAGGCTAGCCTAAGGAATGTTTGATGTAAGGAAAAGCACCAGTGAAAACAAATGTCTGCAGTCTTGATTCGAAAGAACTGAGAGTTGCACCAGACCAGAGTTTCTGGAAGTGTGTTGTAGCCTAGATGTTTCTATTTTAGGCTCATAATAGATCTGGAGTATTTAGTAGCCCTAAACCTTGCAGTGTTTTATAAACCAACAGTTTTTTAAAGTCACATCTTTCGCTTCATTGTGGACACGAATGTCTTATTAACATAACAGAAGGGCATAGCAGTCGCATGTGGAAGGGGGGGGCGGGGCGTTTGGGGTGATGGGGGGTGAAATTGGCGTTGTTACCTGATGTAAGGTGATACAGTTATATTGGCTTGTCCAATCAGAGGTCAACTCTGTGATGATGTAACTGGTAGGTGAGGAGATTCTATAAAGGTTGCGATGTTTTGTACTGGGCACAAACAGGTTTTTCCCACGAGAGATTTCAGTCATTTTCAAGAAGGTATTTGCTTGTACAGTACTGTTGGTTTTTCCAAGATGGCAAGTCCTAGTAAGAGAATGAAATCTGCTGAGGAGGCAGTAGCCATAGATGGTTATGTGCACTCTGTGTCGCCGGTTCAGACGTCGAGAAACAACACGCGTTATTTTAAATGTACAGTGCAGACTTCGAGAGATGGCTTCGAGGAAGGCCTGGTGTTTTCACCCGAGAAGCACAGCCTGTTTGAGAGAGCTGCAGTTGACCATGTTCCTGTGAAGTTCCGTAATGTGAAGAGGAGTCTGAGTAAGTACAATTAGTTTAAATAAATAGTACAATTGAGATTTTATATTTAGCGTATGTTTAGTGTATATGTTATAGGCAACGAATGTAGCTGATATCTTAATCTCTGAGAAATTGTGTTTTAATAGGACCTAAAGCCATTGGTGCGTTTTTGTCAGTTTTTTTTGTAGGATATGGTCGGATTAAGCAGTAAAATGTACAAGGAAGTTGAGATACTACTTAGTTATATCCTAGATATTCGTTGATTTGCTATTAGTAAACGTTGTTAGGCCTATGAGGGAGGGAACATGCGCTCCTAGAGTAGCCTATGTGTTCGTGTCGGAGAGGATTTTCAATGTAAATTGAAATGTACATTTTTCTAATAATTTCTACGAAGTCATTTTAGTGAAGTTATCCCAAAAACTGTGTGTCTTTAGAGTAATAACGTGCTCTCTGTGCGACTTTGTACTACTTTTTCGCTTTCTTTGAAATTGTGGAAATTGTTTTATTCGTTTGTAAATGGACTAGCCTACTAAAGCCGGGTGCGCTGGTAGTTTACTTGAACTTCCTATTGTTAAACTTGCACTGAGTCACATGGCGAAGATCAGGGCCGGCCCTAGCATTTCAGCAGCTCTAGGCGACGGGGGGACGGGGACGGGGGGTGCTGCTGCGCGATTTGTTGACGGGGGGGGAGGTGCTGCTGCGCGATTTGTTGACGGGGGGGGGGGGGGGGGGGGGGGGGGGGTGCTGCTGCGCGATTTGTTGACGGGAGGGGGGGGGGGGGTGCTGCTGCGCGATTTGTTGACGGGGGGGGGGGGGTGGGGGGGTGCTGCTGCGCGATTTGTTAACGGGGGAGGCGCCCGGCGCTGGGCGGAGGCGCCGCACCGCATTGCGAAGCGTAATAGAGACAGTAGGGATTACGGAATGAAATTATTTTAATAAAAATAAAAAATATTTTTTTTTTTTTTTTTTGGTGCTCCTTGGCCAGGCGCCCCTTGGCCATTTGGCGCCCTAGGTGACCGCCTATTTCGCCTTTGCCTCGGGCCGGCCCTGGCGAAGATGGTAATTGGTGTATTTTTTGTGTTTTTTCCAGGTTATGACGGTGTCCAGAGGGTGATGGTCAACCGATCGTCATCACTGGAGGTGCTTCAGGGGTTGGACTTCGGACATAGGCCTCCTAGTGCGACTAGCAACCTCACCATAGTTGAAGTGGCTAAGCTGCAGCAGCGAGACAAGGTAGATGTAAAATTGTGCATGAGAACATTTGATTGTAACTGTAGATCTGGAATGAATAGCACCATGCATAGATGTGTTTGTTGAAATATAATTGTTTTTAACAGATAATGGAAGGGTGTGATTGTCTGTGAACTCAATATAATGTCAATGTACATTGTACATATAATGTACATTATACAATGTACATATAATGTACATTGTCATTGTACATTACAGTGAAGGTTCTTCACTATGCGTATGTGATAGGAAAGAGTGTTTATAGCTGCATGATACATGAATATCTGGGTTAGGCAAGTTTCCAGGATGGACAGAATATTGTTGTTTTTTTTAATGTCTTGAGCGTAACTATGTGTTTTTTCATTGTCTAGGTTGGCGAGATTGTGGTGAAGGTGGTGAGCTGCGAAGTTGCCAGTGAGATGGTTCCTGTGTATGGAACCCGGATGGAGGTGAAGGCCTGCAAGGTTGCCGACCGGAGTGGGCACATGGATGTGAAGCTGTGGGGAGGCTTGATTGAGCAGGTGGCTGTAGGGTCCTCCTACAGCATGAAGAACCTGACTGTGCGGCGGGATGAAGAGGTTAATTTGTCCACCACACGCCAGACCATCATTCAGCGCATTGCAGATGTGGAGGTGCCAGCAGAGTACGAGAGGCAGCTGTGTGACGAGCCACCAGAGGAGCTGTCTACCGTGGAGGGGAACATTACTGGCTTGGGCCTCGTGGACAAGTGGCAATGCAGTGGTTGCCACCGGAACCAGGCATCATTTGACTGTAAGGCTAGAAAGCATAGGTGTGAGGGGTGTCACATGTTGCAGTGGGTGGACAGTTTTCTGCCATCCATAAGTGGGACAGTGGATGTGGAGGATGTGGATCATCAAAAGAAGAGGGTCATGTTGGTGATGTCTGCACTTGTGCAGTATCTCAATGCCGAGAGTTTGCAGAGGTTGCTTTATGACTTGGAAGCTCTTGAAGACCACTTGATGGAGGGAGGTGTATTTCAAGTGAGATACAGCCTCAATGGAGTCATCACGTCTCTGAAGTCGGTAAAGGATGGCGAAGAGGTGGTGGATGCTGACCTGATGAAGGTCTGTGTAGATGTAGAGGCACAGCCATCCACCAGTAAGACTGTGTAAAAGTATTGTGTATATGTAAATTGTGTGTTGTGTAAAGGCATGTGCTCAAAATTGAGCACTTTATAGCTGTTGTGTGTTTTTTGGGGGAGTGCTTGTAAATAAAAAGAACAACTGTTTGCTGTGTGAGAGACGTGTCCTGTCTTTTAATATGTCCAAATGTTGATTGTCACCACTCACCAGCCGAGGATAGTATAGTATTGCAAATAGGCTTATGTCCATTATATATGTTGATCTCTTTGTCATTCTTTATGTAAAAAAACATGCACCAGTGTGGTGCTGAATGCAGAATGGCATTAGGATAAGATGAACAGCATTGATGAAATAGAGAGTAGTGCAAATTTATTGTATATTCCATTAAGATAATATCAAATGAAAGTTTTCGCAATACTAGAATCTATTGCAGATTTATATTTTAGTTAATGCAAGTGTCACCATGAAAAAGTGAGTGCCAGCTAACAGTGCAGAACAGGTTGCACATTGAACTTGACAGTCCAAAATGGCAGCGGGGTGGCTCATTAGCGGAATCAGGGAGTGTCCTCTCTTGTCATTTCATACTCTTTGACAGCGTGGTTACGTGCTCGTAGAGAGTGTTTGTACTGATTGTAAAAGTTTGGAAAATTCGACAACGGCTCCTTTAAAGTTATTGAGGTAACGTAGTTGTACACATCAGACAATGTTCTTTTTCCAACAGAAATGTTTTCTACAAATTAACATTTATTTGGCGTTTCCTGGCGCAGCATTGTTGGTGGGCTAGCTTAGCCAGACTAGCCTGCTAGCTAGCTAGGTGAATGGCTAGGCATACTGGTAGCTTCGTCATGTAGCTAACGTGAGCTTCCACCCCGCTGTAATGGTGTGTTCGTTTGTGGTCGGAGGTGGCAAGTCGCAAGTGGCAAAATACCTACCTCCGACCTGTGTGCATTCGAGCTATATACCATTATATCACAGTTACCTAGTTATATCTAGTGCATTCGAGCAACTGGGGGCTGAGAAACATATACGAATTTGCGACGAGGAAGTGCGAGTTCATGCGGTGTTTTATTTAATAATTCCTAGTAGCAAGTCGCAATTTGCCACCTCCTAGTTATAAACGAACGCACCATAAGTATCGGACAATGCTAGTTAGCCGAGCAGAGCACGTGTTTACATGTTGCTAGTGCATGTAAGGTAGCTGGGCCAGCTACTGCTAGCAACGTTTTGTGTGTAGCTCCTTTTCATAAGCTAATTAGTCGACGTAGGGACCAGTTAAGACTTTGAACAAACTATGCAGGTATTTATTTGACGTTGTCAGGCGCAGTAAAGCTTGCTTGCCCCAGGAGTAGTGTAAGTTAATTTGGGGTTCCTGTTAGTATTGTTATTGTTGCAGTTTATTGCTAGCTAGCTGGCGGTATGTTATTAGGTAGCTGTATGGCTAGGTGTCTTTAGTAGTCGAGCGATTTGTGCTTTGTTTTTCCATGAATATATTAGTGTTTGTCTGCAGGTGTCCAGTCAGGCTTTTCCCTTTGCTGTATACTACATCTGCATTTCAATAAAGTAGTGTATGCCAGAATTGAGCTGTATTTTACTGCATTTAGCAGAATGGTGTATTTGGCAAAAATGTGGCTGTGTTGTTTGTTTGCTGGAATGTTTTCTGTTGTGGATGTATAATTTTACAATATAATGTCATGCTTTCTAATGAGTGACAGCAGTTATTATTATAGAGTTAAATTGATCTTATCATCCGTATATTGTTTGGATATGTTTCAACAATAATCTGTGTACTATTTATATAGTCTGTGAAGTGTGGTGGTGGGGGCGGGTTTGTGTATACTATGGTAGTAGGACATTGCTTTTTATGGTCCGTATTCAAATGCTATCAATGTTCACACTGCAATATACTCGTGATCTGAAGTATGCCATTGTTTTTTTCCACAACAGCTGACTCCAATTACAAATGTGTGCTTCTCTGCAATGTGTTTTGACTCCAGTTTTGTACCTAACATAAATTTAAGCATTACAGCAGTTTTAACTCTCGACTGCCATACACCATCGCAGAATGTTGTGTGGCAGTCATTAGCCAAAAATGTAAGCATGTTTGCTGTGGTGTTGTAGATTTGTAATCTTTCAACCCAATGTCTTGCTTTATAATGAGTTACAGTAGTTATTATTTTGGGGTTGAAATTATCTTAATATCTGCATATAGTTTGGATATGGTTACACCATTAATTGGTGTACTCTTTATGTAAAGGACAATAAAGCTTTGAAGTGTGTGTGTTGGGGGGCCTTTGAGCAATTATTTTTATCACAGGAAAATACATTTTGCATTCATTGAATACTAAGCTTTAAGGGGGGCTGTGTGATATGTTGGCTGTACTATAGATTAAATTAGATTAGATGTCGGAGTGGAGCAAATGGCAGAGCGGCAACATACGATAGTAGGGTACTACTTTTTATGTTTGGAATTCAGTGATATTAAGATGTAGATTACAAGTGATGTAAGCAGATGATACTTGAAATTGAGCTTTGTACTGTAAACCTTTAGTCTAGGTAGCCTATTTATGTGGTGTTTTAGCGTCGTTGTGGAAGTGTTTATGTTGGCAGGCTCCATTACTTAGTATCACTGTTAACACTGCAATGTGCTTGTAATGTAAAATATGCAATCCATTTTTTCCCATTCTAGCTGACTCCATCTGCAAATGTGTGTTCTGTGCAATGTGCTTTTGACTCCAGTTTTCTTGTTAATGTAAGTAAGCATAACAGTAGGTAGTTTATTCCACAGAGTTAAAGTACTGAGTTGTGTCAGGCAATGATGCCTGGAGGCAAGGATAAGATAAAAAATGGTCCCTCTGTCTCTCTCATGAAGATGTGTAGTTAAGTTGTCCAACTGTCTTGTGTTCTCTGTCTCTCTTTCTGTAGTGTAGTTGTAGAGAGCAATGCAGACGTGCTCCCTAGCTGTGTTTTAGATCATTCTTTTGAATCATGTAGCTTTTTGAAGTCTAACCAAGTTATAGGTAAATATGGATAGCATTGATTAAATAGATAGTTGTGCAAATCAATTGTATATTCCATGAAAATAATTTTCATAGTTTTTGCAATACTGGAATTTCTTGCTGATTTATATTAGTAAATGCAAGTGTCACTATGAAAAAGTGAGCTAACAGTGCAGAACAGGTTGCACATTCAACTTGACAGTCCAAAATGGCAGCGCGCTGGCTCATTAGCGGAATCAGAGGAGTGTCCTCTCTTGTCATTTCATACTCTTCGACAGCGTGGTTACTTGTGTAACGTGCTCGTAGAGAGTAGCTACTGATTGTACAAGTTTGGAAAATTCGACAACGGCTCCTTTAAAGTTATTGAGGTAACGTAGTTGTACACATCAGACAATGTTATTTTTTCAACAGAAATGTTTTCTACAAGTTAAGATTTATTTGGCGTTTCCTGGCGCAGCTTTGTTGGTGGGCTAGCTTAGCCAGACTAGCCTGCTAGCTAGCTAGGTGAATGGCTAGGAATACTGGTAGCTTCGTCATGTAGCTAACGTGAGCTTCCACCCCGCTGTAAGTCTCGGACAATGCTAGTTTCCCGAGCAGAGCACGTGTTTACATGTTGCTTAGTGCATGTTAGGTAGCTAATGTAGTTGGGCAGCTACTGCTAGCAACGTTTTGTGTAGCTCTTTTTCATAAGCTAATTAGTTGATGTAGCGACAAGTTAAGACTTTGAACAAACTATTCAGGTATTTATTTGACGTTGTCAGGCTGTGTTTTGACTCCAGTTTGAATTTAACATGAATTTAAGCATTACAGCAGCTTTAACTCGACTGCTATACACCATCGCAGAACGTTTCGTGGCAGTCATTAGCTAAACATGTAAGCATGTTTGCAGTGGTGTTGTAGATTTGTAATCTTTTAGCCCAATGTATTGTTTTATAATGAGTTACAGTAGTTATTATTATGGGGTTGAAGTTATCTGAATATCTGCATATAGTTTGGATATGGTTACACCATGAATTGGTGTACTCTTAATGTAAAGGATAATAAAGCTGTGAAGTGTGTGTTGAGGGGCGTATGAGCATATTTTTTATGACATGAAAATACATTTTCCATTCATTGAATACTCAGCTGTAAGGGGGGCTGTGTGATATGTTGACTGTACTGTAGATTAAATTAGATTTGTCAGAGTGGAGCAAATGGAAGAGTGGTAACATATTATTGTAGGGTACAACTTTTTATCGTTGGAATTCAGTGATCTTAAGATGTAGGCTATAATTGCAATTGATGTAAGGAGTTGATACTTGTAATTGAGCCTTGTACTGTAAACGTTTAGTCTAGCTAGCCTATTTTATGTGGTGTGTTAGCGTAGTTGTGGAAGTGTTTATGTTGGCAGGCTCCATTACTTAGTTTCACTGTTCACACTGCAATGTGCTCATAATGTAGAATATGCAATCCATTTTTTCCCATTCTAGCTGACTCCATCTGCAAATGTGTGTTCTGTGCAATGTGCTTTTGACTCCACAGTTTTCTTGTTAATATAAGTAAGCATAAGAGTAGGTAGTTTATTCCACAGAGTAGAGATGTGATGGTAGTAGAGATGTGATGGTAGTAGAGAGATGTGATGGTAGTAGAGATGTGATGGTAGTAGAGAGATGTGATGGTAGTAGAGAGATGTGATGGTAGTAGAGAGATGTGATGGTAGTAGAGATGTGATGGTAGTAGAGATGTGATGGTAGTAGAGATGTGATGGTAGTAGAGTTGTGATGGTAGTAGAGATGTGATGGGAGTAGAGAGATGTGATGGTAGTAGAGATGTGATGGTAGTAGAGAGATGTGATGGTAGTAGAGAGATGTGATGGTAGTAGAGAGATGTGATGGTAGTAGAGATGTGATGGTAGTAGAGATGTGATGGTAGTAGAGTTGTGATGGTAGTAGAGAGATATGCTAGTAGAGATGTGATGGTAGTAGAGAGATGTGATGGTAGTAGAGATGTGATGGTAGTAGAGATGTGATGGTAGTAGAGATGTGATGGTAGTAGAGATGTGATGGTAGTAGAGATGTGATGGTAGTAGAGAGATGTGATGGTAGTAGAGATGTGATGATAGTAGAGAGATGTGATGGTAGTAGAGAGATGTGATGGTAGTAGAGAGATGTGATGGTAGTAGAGAGATGTGATGGTAGTAGAGAGATGTGATGGTAGTAGAGATGTGATGGTAGTAGAGATGTGATGGTAGTAGAGAGATGTGATGGTAGTAGAGATGTGATGGTAGTAGAGATGTGATGGTAGTAGAGATGTGATGGTAGTAGAGTTGTGATGGTAGTAGAGTTGTGATGGTAGTAGAGAGATGTGATGGTAGTAGAGAGATGTGATGGTAGTAGAGAGATGTGATGGTAGTACAGATGTGATGGTAGTAGAGATGTGATGGTAGTAGAGAGATGTGATGGTAGTAGAGAGATGTGATAGTAGTAGAGATGTGATGGTAGTAGAGATGTGATGGTAGTAGAGATGTGATGGTAGTAGAGTTGTGATGGTAGTAGAGTTGTGATGGTAGTAGAGATGTGATGGTAGTAGAGAGATGTGATGGTAGTAGAGAAATGTGATGGTAGTAGAGAGATGTGATGGTAGTAGAGAGATGTGATGGTAGTAGAGAGATGTGATGGTAGTAGAGATGTGATGGTAGTAGAGATGTGATGGTAGTAGAGAGATGTGATGGTAGTAGAGAGATGTAATGGTAGTAGAGAGATGTGATGGTAGTAGAGATGTGATGGTAGTAGAGAGATGTGATGGTAGTAGAGAGATGTGATGGTAGTAGAGATGTGATGGTAGTAGAGATGTGATGGTAGTAGAGTTGTGATGGTAGTAGAGAGATGTGATGGTAGTAGAGAGATGTGATGGTAGTAGAGATGTGATGGTAGTAGAGATGTGATGGTAGTAGAGAGATGTGATGGTAGTAGAGAGATGTGATGTAGTAGAGAGATGTGATGGTAGTAGAGATGTGATGGTAGTAGAGAGATGTGATGGTAGTAGATATGTGATGGTAGTAGAGAGATGTGATGGTAGTAGAGAGATGTGATGGTAGTAGAGAGATGTGATGGTAGTAGAGAGATGTGATGGTAGTAGAGATGTGATGGTAGTAGAGATGTGATGGTAGTAGAGAGATGTGATGGTAGTAGAGAGATGTAATGGTAGTAGAGAGATGTGATGGTAGTAGAGATGTGATGGTAGTAGAGAGATGTGATGGTAGTAGAGAGATGTGATGGTAGTAGAGATGTGATGGTAGTAGAGATGTGATGGTAGTAGAGTTGTGATGGTAGTAGAGAGATGTGATGGTAGTAGAGAGATGTGATGGTAGTAGAGAGATGTGATGGTAGTAGAGAGATGTGATGGTAGTAGAGAGATGTGATGGTAGTAGAGAGATGTGATGGTAGTAGAGAGATGTGATGGTAGTAGAGAGATGTGATGGTAGTAGAGATGTGATGGTAGTAGAGATGTGATGGTAGTAGAGTTGTGATGGTAGTAGAGAGATGTGATGGTAGTAGAGAGATGTAATGGTAGTAGAGAGATGTAATGGTAGTAGAGAGATGTGATGGTAGTAGAGATGTGATGGTAGTAGAGAGATGTGATGGTAGTAGAGAGATGTCCGTATTCAAATGCTATCAGTGTTCACACTGCAATATACTCATAATCTGAAGTATGCCATTGTTTTTTTCCACAACAGCTGACTCCGATTACAAATGTGTGCTTCTCTGCATTGTGTTTTGACTCCAGTTTTGTACCTAACATAAATTTAAGCATTACAGCAGTGTTAACACTCGACTGCTATACACCATCACAGAATGTTGTGGCAGTCATTAGCCAAAAATGTAAGCATGTTTGCTGTGGTGTTGTAGATTTGTAATCTTTCAACCCAATGTCTTGCTTTATAATGAGTTACAGTAGTTATTATTTTGGGGTTGAAATTATCTTAATATCTGCATATAGTTTGGATATGGTTACACCATTAATTGGTGTACTCTTTATGTAAAGGACAATAAAGCTTTGAAGTGTGTGTGTTAGGGGGCCTTTGAGCAATTATTTTTATCACAGGAAAATACATTTTCCATTCATTGAATACTAAGCTTTAAGGGGGGCTGTGTGATATGTTAACTGTACTATAGATTAAATTAGATTAGATGTCGGAGTGGAGCAAATGGCAGAGTGGCAACATACGATAGTAGGGTACTACTTTTTATGGTTGGAATTCAGTGATCTTAAGATGTAGATTACAAGTGATGTAAGCAGATGATACTTGAAATTGAGCTTTGTACTGTAAACCTTTACTCTAGGTAGCCTATTTATGTGGTGTTTTAGCGTCGTTGTGGAAGTGTTTATGTTGGCAGGCTCCATTACTTAGTATCACTGTTAACACTGCAATGTGCTTGTAATGTAGAATATGCAATCCATTTTTTCCCATTCTAGCTGACTCCATCTGCAAATGTGTGTTCTGTGCAATGTGCTTTTGACTCCACAGTTTTCTTGTTAATATAAGTAAGCATAACAGTAGGTAGTTTATTCCACAGAGTTAAAGTACTGAGTTATGTCAGGCAATTATACCTGGTGGGAAGGATAAGATGAAAAATGGTCCCTCTGTCTCTCTCATGAAGATGTGTAGTTAAGTTGTCCAACTGTCTTGTGTTCTCTGTCTCTCTTTCTGTAGCCTAGTTGTAGAGAGCAATGCAGACGTGCTCCCTAGCTGTGTTTTATTTAATTCTTTTGAATCATGTAGCTTAAAGCCTTAATGATCAGCAAAAACAAAATATAAGTTTTTGTGTCTATTTCTTTATGCTATGGCAGTACACCACAAACCTGGTCCAGCAATGCTGATCATGTGATCATATTATGCCTTCTCTATGTTAGTCTGGGATTCAGTCCATAGGGCTACATTACAGATAGTTTCTTTTTGAAGTCTAACCAAGTTATAGGTAAATATGGATAGCATTGATTAAATAGATAGTTGTGCAAATCAATTGTATATTCCATGAAAATAATATCAAAAGAATGTTTTTGCAATACTGGAATTTCTTGCTGATTTATATTAGTAAATGCAAGTGTTACTATGAAAAAGTGAGCTAACAGTGCAGAACAGGTTGCACATTCAACTTGACAGTCCAAAATGGCAGCGGCCTGGCTCATTAGCAGAGTCTAGCCTATTTGTAGAGAGCAATGCAGACGTGCTATCTAGCTGTCTTTTAGATAATTCATTTGAATCATGTAGCTTGTAGGTTTAGTGATCAGCAATAACAAAATTGAAACCTTTGTGTCAATGTTTTATTAACATGTGTTGTGCCCTATTGGGATCTTTCATATCATGTTGAACAGTCAGATCAAATGTTGAATGTAGAAGTTGTTAGTATGCAGATTTGTTATTTTTCAGATGCTTGTCATTTCAAGTCTAGTGGGTGCTCTCTTCATTGTGGAATGTTTGTGATTTTTAACATTGGTCAGCCAATTGAGTATACACCTAACTATATAAAATGTTATGTTTGCTTTAGGTGTGCACAATAAGCTTTGATTATGTACTCGGTGGGAACAAAACGCCCAAAATCTATGGTATAGGCCTAACCTTTTAAGCAACCATTACATAGGCTTTTGATCATGTTTCTGGGTAATCAATAACTGAAGTGTAGAAACATGAAGTATGTTGATTGTGTGTGCTGAATATTAATATGTGATGCTTTACAGCAGGATGAAGGAATCCAAGAGGCAAAATGATTATTGTTCAATTTATCTAGTGAGGATGCCTCCTCGGTGCGTCCCTAGAGAGGTGTTCCAGTAATGTCCAACTGGGAGGAGGACGCAGGGTACACCCAGGACCAGGTGGTGGGACTACATCTCTGCACTGGCCTGTGAGCAGCTAAAGATTCCCCAGGCAGAGTTGGTTGATGCTACTAGGGAAAGGGATGTCTGGCCCCCCCTGCTGGAACTGCTGGCTCTGCGACCTGACCCTGGATAAGCGGATGACAATGGATGGATGGAAACCTTTGTGTCAATGTTTTATTAACGTGTTGTCCCCTGTTGGGATGTTTCATATCATGGTGAACATTCAGATCCAATGTTGAAGTTGTTGGTATGCAGATTTGTTATTTTTCATAGCGGCAGACTGCTTGATTTTGTGTCCAGATGCTTGTCTTTTCAAGTCTAGTGGGTGCTGTCTTAATTGTGGACTGAAGTTGTTAGTATGCAGATTTGTTATTTTTCATAGCGGCAGACTTCTTGACTTTAGTCAGTAACTGAACTGTAGGAAGACAAAGCATGTTGATTGTGTGTGCTGAATATTAATATGTGATACTTTACTGCAAAATGAAGGAATCCAAGAGGCCATATGATGATATTGTTGTCCAATTAATAACATCTGTGTAATAGTGCTAGAGGACCATTGACAAATGTTTTTCATCTGGAAATGTCTGTCATCTTGCCAGCAGTGACTCAGTAGGAGTGCAGTATAGTTTCAGATCACACATTTCAAATGACAGATACTATTTACTATGCACTCTGCAATAAGAAAAATGGTTGTGTTTATATGGGTCTCTTGTGACATTGGTTTTATGGGTAATGAAAGGTCTGACAAAATAGCCTAGATCAAGTAATAAGGAAAGAACAGGTCATATTAGACTGTCAAGACCATAGTGAAAGGGGCAGTGATACTCCTTGACACAAAAGCACTGCCAAAAGAGTGGAAGAGGAAGGAGATGCATGTTTAACTTCTTGAAAACTGGATTGATGGCAAGAATCAGAGTTGAAGGACTGAAGGCAGTTGAGTTTTTTTGTTTTTCACATAAAAATTATATTTTATTTGGACTGTATCATATTGTGACTGTGTTGATAAATGTGTTGGAGTGGAGCAAAGTTAAAGAACTTAAATAGCAGCTATTTCTTTATATGCTGTGGTACCATTTTGTGAATGCTGTCACTGTTCACACTGTAATGTACTGTTATTATGAAATGCAATTGCTTTTTTCTGCTGACTGTTGTTATTAACATGTGTTCTACTTGGCTGTGGATATGTAATATCATGTATGAAATGCTAAGCCAATGTTGAATGTGGAACTATGTGCTATACAGGTGTATCGATTGTAATATCACCAGACTGCTGGGATTTGCCTGCATCTGTTTATGGCAAGTCTGTTGGGTACTGTCTTCATTGTGGAATGATTCTGATTTTTAATATTGGTCAACCAGTTGTATGCGTCTAATTATGTAAGTTATGTTTGTTTCAGGTGTGCAAAGTAAGATAAGTTCATGTGTGCACAATAAGCTGTGGTTACATAGTCAGGGTGGACATAACATCCAAAATCTACAGTATAAGCCTAACCTTGTAATCAAGCATTACATAGGCTTATGATATATGGTTGAAAGGATATTATATGAAAGTAGTCCCTCTATAGCCTTTCTCTGTCATTAAGCTGTGTAGTCTAGCTCTCCAACAGTCTTGTGTTTACTGTCTCTCTCTGTTGTTGTAAAGACCAAACCAGACCTGCTCCCTAGCTGTGTTATACATCCTTCATTAGAATGTATAGGCTTAATGACCAGCATCAACAAAAATTCATTTTGCCTTTGTTTCTGTTTTTATTAACGTGTTCTGCTCTGCTGTGGGTCTTTCATATCAGGGAAGAAATGCCAATTCAGTGTTGAATGTGGACCTACTTATTATACATGATTTTAATATGGCCAGACTGATGGAATTTGTTATTTTCATCTCAAGCCTCAATGTTTAGACCTAACTATATAAGATGTTTGGTTCAGGTGTGCACTGTAAACCTAGTTCAGGTGTGCACAATAAGGGTTGGTTACATATTCAGGGTGGACAAAATGTCCAATATCTTTGGTATAGGTCTAATCTTTTATGCAAGCATGACAGGCTTTTGCTCATGTTTCATGGTAATCAGTACTTAAATGTCCTGCTTATTGATAGGTGATACTTTACAGCAAAATGGTATCCTGTCAGTTTATATTGTGGCTCCAAAGTGAATCTATAGTCACAAAGATAGACATAATAGATTTCAGTCCTTTGTGGCCCTAAAACAAGTTCCTATGCATGTAATTTATTTTAATATTGAAAGTACCACATGCTCTATAGAACAAATGCTGTAGGATGTGGGTTCATTTGGACCTTAAGTCAATTTCAACATCAGTAATAAGCATGCAACTTTTTTGTTTGTAGGTAAGCCATCTCTTCAAGGGACAGGATATCTAATGGTACTTTAAGTTGTTCTTTTTGTTTTCCATGTGTGATTGCTGCGTTGGGGATGGTGTACAATATCAGGTGAGAATATACAGTCCTACTCAGATTTTTTGTAATGATTCCCCTAGACTTGGTTGAGGAAAATCTCCTAACATTTGTCACTGTCTCTTAAATATGAGATTGGGAAAAGTAAACAATCACAGTGCCCATGCAGTGCTATGTTCACATAAGAGATCAGCAGTTCAGTGAAACTAGTGATTACTGACAATAGGATGAGGGTATCATATATTTATATCAGGTGGCATTTGAACATGAAAAGTTGTGATGTATTGCTCAAGTAATTTCAGTATGTTGTTAGGTGTTGATGAACTCAAATGTGCGCAATGTATAAATTAGGGATCATATTAATGATGCTGAACGTCAGCAAAAGCAAGGAACCAATTGTGGACTTAAGCAGGAAGTAGCAGACAGATTACCGTCCACTCAGCATCAACAGGGCCCAGGTGGAGAGGGTGGATGAGAGAGGTGTTCCAGTAATGTCCAACTGGGAGGAGGACGCAGGGTACACCCAGGACCAGGTGATGGGACTACATCTCTGCATTGGCCTGTGAGCAGCTAAAGATTCCCCAGGCAGAGTTGGTTGATGCTACTAGGGAAAGGGATGTCTGGCCCCCCCTGCTGGAACTGCTGGCTCTGCGACCTGACCCTGGATAAGCGGATGACAATGGATGGATGGAAACCTTTGTGTCAATGTTTTATTAACGTGTTGTCCCCTGTTGGGATGTTTCATATCATGGTGAACATTCAGATCCAATGTTGAAGTTGTTGGTATGCAGATTTGTTATTTTTCATAGCGGCAGACTGCTTGATTTTGTGTCCAGATGCTTGTCATTTCCAGTCTAGTGGGTGCTGTCTTAATTGTGGACTGAAGTTGTTAGTATGCAGATTTGTTATTTTTCATAGCGGCAGACTTCTTGACTTTAGTCAGTAACTGAACTGTAGGAAGACAAAGCATGTTGATTGTGTGTGCTGAATATTAATATGTGATACTTTACTGCAAAATGAAGGAATCCAAGAGGCCATATGATGATATTGTTGTCCAATTAATAACATCTGTGTAATAGTGCCAGAGGACCATTGACAAATGTTTTTCATCTGGAAATGTCTGTCATCTTGCCAGCAGTGACTCAGTAGGAGTGCAGTATAGTTTCAGATCACACATTTCAAATGACAGATACTATTTACTATGCACTCTGCAATAAGAAAAATGGTTGTGTTTATATGGGTCTCTTGTGACATTGGTTTTATGGGTAATGAAAGGTCTGACAAAATAGCCTAGATCAAGTAATTAGGAAAGAACAGGTCATATTAGACTGTCAAGACCATAGTGAAAGGGGCAGTGATACTCCTTGACACAAAAGCACTGCCAAAAGAGTGGAAGAGGAAGGAGATGCATGTTTAACTTCTTGACAACTGGATTGATGGCAAGAATCAGAGTTGAAGGACTGAAGGCAGTTGAGTTTTTTTGTTTTTCACATAAAAATTATATTTTATTTGGACTGTATCATATTGTGACTGTGTTGATAAATGTGTTGGGGTGGAGCAAAGTTAAAGAACTTAAATAGCAGCTATTTCTTTATATGCTGTGGTACCATTTTGTGAATGCTGTCACTGTTCACACTGTAATGTACTGTTAATATGAAATGCAATTGCTTTTTTCTGCTGACTGTTGTTATTAACATGTGTTCTACTTGGCTGTGGATATGTAATATCATGTATGAAATGCTAAGCCAATGTTGAATGTGGAACTATGTGCTATACAGGTGTATCGATTGTAATATCACCAGACTGCTGGGATTTGCCTGCATCTGTTTATGGCAAGTCTGTTGGGTACTGTCTTCATTGTGGAATGATTCTGATTTTTAATATTGGTCAACCAGTTGTATGCGTCTAATTATGTAAGTTATGTTTGTTTCAGGTGTGCAAAGTAAGATAAGTTCATGTGTGCATAATAAGCTGTGGTTACATAGTCAGGGTGGACATAACATCCAAAATCTACAGTATAAGCCTAACCTTGTAATCAAGCATTACATAGGCTTATGATATATGGTTGAAAGGATATTATATGAAAGTAGTCCCTCTATAGCCTTTCTCTGTCATTAAGCTGTGTAGTCTAGCTCTCCAACAGTCTTGTGTTTACTGTCTCTCTCTGTTGTTGTAAAGACCAAACCAGACCTGCTCCCTAGCTGTGTTATACATCCTTCATTAGAATGTATAGGCTTAATGACCAGCATCAACAAAAATTCATTTTGCCTTTGTTTCTGTTTTTATTAACGTGTTCTGCTCTGCTGTGGGTCTTTCATATCAGGGAAGAAATGCCAATTCAGTGTTGAATGTGGACCTACTTATAATACATGATTTTAATATGGCCAGACTGATGGAATTTGTTATTTTCATCTCAAGCCTCAATGTTTAGACCTAACTATATAAGATGTTTGGTTCAGGTGTGCACTGTAAACCTAGTTCAGGTGTGCACAATAAGGGTTGGTTACATATTCAGGGTGGACAAAATGTCCAATATCTTTGGTATAGGCCTAATCTTTTATGCAAGCATGACAGGCTTTTGCTCATGTTTCATGGTAATCAGTACTTAAATGTCCTGTTTATTGATAGGTGATACTTTACAGCAAAATGGTATCCTGTCAGTTTATATTGTGGCTCCAAAGTGAATCTATAGTCACAAAGATAGACATAATAGATTTCAGTCCTTTGTGGCCCTAAAACAAGTTCCTATGCATGTAATTTATTTTAATATTGAAAGTACCACATGCTCTATAGAACAAATGCTGTAGGATGTGGGTTCATTTGGACCTTAAGTCAATTTCAACATCAGTGATAAGCATGCAACTTTTTTGTTTGTAGGTAAGCCATCTCTTCAAGGGACAGGATATCTAATGGTACTTTATGTTGTTCTTTTTGTTTTCCATGTGTGATTGCTGCGTTGGGGATGGTGTACAATATCAGGTGAGAATATACAGTCCTACTCAGATTTTTTGTAATGATTCCCCTAGACTTGGTTGAGGAAAATCTCCTAACATTTGTCACTGTCTCTTAAATATGAGATTGGGAAAAGTAAACAATCACAGTGCCCATGCAGTGCTATGTTCACATAAGAGATCAGCAGTTCAGTGAAACTAGTGATTACTGACAATAGGATGAGGGTATCATATATTTATATCAGGTGGCATTTGAACATGAAAAGTTGTGATGTATTGCTCAAGTAATTTCAGTATGTTGTTAGGTGTTGATGAACTCAAATGTGCGCAATGTATAAATTAGGGATCATATTAATGATGCTGAACGTCAGCAAAAGCAAGGAACCAATTGTGGACTTAAGCAGGAAGTAGCAGACAGATTACCGTCCACTCAGCATCAACAGGGCCCAGGTGGAGAGGGTGGATGAGAGAGGTGTTCCAGTAATGTCCAACTGGGAGGAGGACGCAGGGTACACCCAGGACCAGGTGGTGGGACTACATCTCTGCACTGGCCTGTGAGCAGCTAAAGATTCCCCAGGCAGAGTTGGTTGATGCTACTAGGGAAAGGGATGTCTGGCCCCCCCTGCTGGAACTGCTGGCTCTGCGACCTGACCCTGGATAAGCGGATGACAATGGATGGATGGAAACCTTTGTGTCAATGTTTTATTAACGTGTTGTCCCCTGTTGGGATGTTTCATATCATGGTGAACATTCAGATCCAATGTTGAAGTTGTTGGTATGCAGATTTGTTATTTTTCATAGCGGCAGACTGCTTGATTTTGTGTCCAGATGCTTGTCATTTCCAGTCTAGTGGGTGCTGTCTTAATTGTGGACTGAAGTTGTTAGTATGCAGATTTGTTATTTTTCATAGCGGCAGACTTCTTGACTTTAGTCAGTAACTGAACTGTAGGAAGACAAAGCATGTTGATTGTGTGTGCTGAATATTAATATGTGATACTTTACTGCAAAATGAAGGAATCCAAGAGGCCATATGATGATATTGTTGTCCAATTAATAACATCTGTGTAATAGTGCTAGAGGACCATTGACAAATGTTTTTCATCTGGAAATGTCTGTCATCTTGCCAGCAGTGACTCAGTAGGAGTGCAGTATAGTTTCAGATCACACATTTCAAATGACAGATACTATTTACTATGCACTCTGCAATAAGAAAAATGGTTGTGTTTATATGGGTCTCTTGTGACATTGGTTTTATGGGTAATGAAAGGTCTGACAAAATAGCCTAGATCAAGTAATAAGGAAAGAACAGGTCATATTAGACTGTCAAGACCATAGTGAAAGGGGCAGTGATACTCCTTGACACAAAAGCACTGCCAAAAGAGTGGAAGAGGAAGGAGATGCATGTTTAACTTCTTGAAAACTGGATTGATGGCAAGAATCAGAGTTGAAGGACTGAAGGCAGTTGAGTTTTTTTGTTTTTCACATAAAAATTATATTTTATTTGGACTGTATCATATTGTGACTGTGTTGATAAATGTGTTGGGGTGGAGCAAAGTTAAAGAACTTAAATAGCAGCTATTTCTTTATATGCTGTGGTACCATTTTGTGAATGCTGTCACTGTTCACACTGTAATGTACTGTTAATATGAAATGCAATTGCTTTTTTCTGCTGACTGTTGTTATTAACATGTGTTCTACTTGGCTGTGGATATGTAATATCATGTATGAAATGCTAAGCCAATGTTGAATGTGGAACTATGTGCTATACAGGTGTATCGATTGTAATATCACCAGACTGCTGGGATTTGCCTGCATCTGTTTATGGCAAGTCTGTTGGGTACTGTCTTCATTGTGAAATGATTCTGATTTTTAATATTGGTCAACCAGTTGTATGCGTCTAATTATGTAAGTTATGTTTGTTTCAGGTGTGCAAAGTAAGATAAGTTCATGTGTGCACAATAAGCTGTGGTTACATAGTCAGGGTGGACATAACATCCAAAATCTACAGTATAAGCCTAACCTTGTAATCAAGCATTACATAGGCTTATGATATATGGTTGAAAGGATATTATATGAAAGTAGTCCCTCTATAGCCTTTCTCTGTCATTAAGCTGTGTAGTCTAGCTCTCCAACAGTCTTGTGTTTACTGTCTCTCTCTGTTGTTGTAAAGACCAAACCAGACCTGCTCCCTAGCTGTGTTATACATCCTTCATTAGAATGTATAAACTTAATGACCAGCATCAACAAAAATTCATTTTGCCTTTGTTTCTGTTTTTATTAACATGTGTTCTGCTCTGCTGTGGGTCTTTCATATCAGGGAAGAAATGCCAATTCAGTGTTGAATGTGGACCTACTTATTATACATGATTTTAAAATGGCCAGACTGATGGAATTTGTTATTTTCATCTCAAGCCTCAATGTTTAGACCTAACTATATAAGATGTTTGGTTCAGGTGTGCACTGTAAACCTAGTTCAGGTGTGCACAATAAGGGTTGGTTACATATTCAGGGTGGACAAAATGTCCAATATCTTTGGTATAGGCCTAATCTTTTATGCAAGCATGACAGGCTTTTGCTCATGTTTCATGGTAATCAGTACTTAAATGTCCTGCTTATTGATAGGTGATACTTTACAGCAAAATGGTATCCTGTCAGTTTATATTGTGGCTCCAAAGTGAATCTATAGTCACAAAGATAGACATAATAGATTTCAGTCCTTTGTGGCCCTAAAACAAGTTCCTATGCATGTAATTTATTTTAATATTGAAAGTACCACATGCTCTATAGAACAAATGCTGTAGGATGTGGGTTCATTTGGACCTTAAGTCAATTTCAACATCAGTGATAAGCATGCAACTTTTTTGTTTGTAGGTAAGCCATCTCTTCAAGGGACAGGATATCTAATGGTACTTTATGTTGTTCTTTTTGTTTTCCATGTGTGATTGCTGCGTTGGGGATGGTGTACAATATCAGGTGAGAATATACAGTCCTACTCAGATTTTTTGTAATGATTCCCCTAGACTTGGTTAAGGAAAATCTCCTAACATTTGTCACTGTCTCTTAAATATGAGATTGGGAAAAGTAAACAATCACAGTGCCCATGCAGTGCTATGTTCACATAAGAGATCAGCAGTTCAGGGAAACTAGTGATGACTGACAATAGGATGAGGGTATCATATATTTATATCAGGTGGCATTTGAACATGAAAAGTTGTGATGTATTGCTCAAGTAATTTCAGTATGTTGTTAGGTGTTGATGAACTCAAATGTGCGCAATGTATAAATTAGGGATCATATTAATGATGCTGAACGTCAGCAAAAGCAAGGAACCAATTGTGGACTTAAGCAGGAAGTAGCAGACAGATTACCGTCCACTCAGCATCAACAGGGCCCAGGTGGAGAGGGTGGACAGTTTTAAATATTTCAGGGTGACCATTAAAAAGCACAGAACGTGATCCTGCCACATCAACTCCCTGGTAAAGAAGGCCTGACAGCATCTCTATTGTCTCAGCCATCTGTGGGACTTCATGCTCCTCCCTAAGGTGCTTAAGAACTTTCATACATGCACCATTGAGAGCATCCTGTCATGGAGCATCATTACCTGGATGGGAAGCAGCACCAAGAATGACTACTTGGCATACTCAGCCGAGCAAACCACCAGAACCACTCTCCCCTACTTGCAGGATATCTACAACAGACAGTGTAGGTTCAAACCCAGCAAGATCCTTAAGGAGCCCAGCCACCCAAGCAACAGACTCTTCTCTCTGCTGTTCTTGAAAAGGCGTTACTGCTGTTTGAAGGCAAACACAGAGAAGATTAGGAAGAGCTGCTTCCCCCTCAGGCTGTCCGCCTGCTGAATGAAGACTGTATAACCCCACCCCCTTGCCTCCTAGAGGCACATTGTCATGTGGTATCACGGACTACCGCTGCACTCACACACTTTACCTTACCTACTTGCACTCATATAATGTGCATTATCTTTTGAACTAGTGTGTGTTTATTCTTTTTTATTTGTGTCTGCCAAATGGGTATTTTAAGCATTTCACTGCGCATTGTACTCTATCATTCTGTATGTAACAAATAAAATGGCAATTTAAGAATTTGATCTAAGCATAGCACTTTTCAATGATAACTGGAACATGTATTTTTAATTCATTTTAATGGTAGCACCATGTCATTTGTTGACATTAATGTTTACACCGTAACAATAGAACAATATACTCTTCCCCACTGAAGTGCTATAATAAATGATACAAGCAAGTTACATTATTTATGGTGAATAATGTAATAGTGTTCTAATTGTATGTGTTTGTTTTGTAGATGCCACGAAAACGGCAGTCCTGGCGGGGAGAGGCGATGAAGGAGATGAGGAGGGCCGCCTGCCCTTCTCCACCTATGGCTCCCATGACTGACCAGGTTAAACCTCCTCAAAAGGTCGACGAGGTTACACCACCTCTTGAAAAAAAGGTACCATTGACTATGACCCAGGTGAAACCTCCCGACAGGGTCGAGGAGGTTAACCTACCTGTACCTTTTGAAAAAAAGGTACGACCGGCTCTGACTCAGGTTAAACCTCCTCAAAAGGTACACGGGGTTGCGCAACCTCTGGAAAAAAATGCACCTCCAGTTTGGCTCGAAAGAGCGCCAGCACGCCCAGCACGTTCAACACGCCCAGCACGTTCAACACGCCCAGCACGTCCAACACCTCCCACTGCTCTAAGAGCTCCAAAATCTCCAAGTGACAAAAGTTTACAAATGAACAACAGTGACAAAAGTTTACAAATGAACAAAGTACCACAACAGATACTACCAGAAACCCACCCTGAAAGTGACACATTTCAAAAAAGAGAGTCTGCTATTAACTCTTGTGAATTGTCTCCCAAACTCTCTAGGTGTACCCCTGTCAATCCAGCATTCAACACAACAATAAGCACAACTGCTAATTCCCCACAGGTGTCTTACATACGTGGTTCATTCCATCAAGGTCATCAGCAGTTTGAACCATATGCTGGTAAACAATGTGTTCCTAACAGTCTTTCTGCAATAATCATGAGTGAGATGACAAATGTTTTAGCATGGGAAACCAGGAACTTGGATGAGATTCTACATCATGGGAACATGCTCTACGGCTCTTTGAGGAAAGCAGGTAAAATTGCAGATCCGAAACATGGTTTTGTTGCAGTCCATGAATTACCAGTGAAACATAAAATGTGTAACACAACTGTTTCAATAAAATACGGAGCTCCATTTACTGGTGTGGTCATGTCTGATTATGAAGAGCCATCGATAAATGTGTTGCCATTGGATCAAGCATTGCAAAGTGTTTTCACAGAATTTGACGCATGTTTGTTAACCTTGCACGCAAACACATGTGCCGTTGTCAGAAAGAATGGCTGGTATGCTGTCATCGATTCACATGGACGGAATAGCGAAGGATTTCATGATGAATATGGTAAAAGTGTGGTGGTTTATCATGCTGACATTGTAGCCCTGTACAGAAACATCTGTAGCCTTGCACACTCTTTGAATGTACTAAATGAGCAATTTGAGTTGACCGGAGTCCAAGTGAATGTAATCGATGATGCAGCGCAACGACACCGTGAGCAGGAGCCATCTGCTACAACAAGCGCCTGTAACAGTCAACCACTCTACAGTGACATGGTAAAAGGTAAACATAAAAGTCTTCCTACAAACTGCGTCATGACAATTGAGCCATCGACCAGTCCAGGTGCAAGTAACAGTCAACAACCAGTCTACAATGCAGTCTTAACAGGTAAACACATGGCAGGTGATGACAGGACAAATGCATTTAGCAATGCTGTGAATGTAGTGACATCAAACAGTACAGTGACCCGTGATCCATGTCGATACACAAACAAAGACAGCAATGAGGCGAACATCCGGAATACAGCAGTAAAGAGAAAAAGAGGTGACGAAGCACTTGATACGTCCAGTTCCGCACAGCTTAAAGCACCACATAGAAACACGCGCCCCACAAGTGTTAAATGCAGTACAACATTTCAACAAGGTTCTGATATAATTATGGAAATGAACACAGGACGTGACAGTGACATGTGTGAAATAACAGATGATCTCATACTTGCTGATATTATAAGACCAGAACTGACATTTGCACCCCTTACATCTGTAGATCAGGATCTATTGTGCTCTCAATTAAACATCACGAATCAAAGTGTCCAAGTTACTGAACCAAGTAAAGAGTTCACACCAATGGGTCATCTTTGCGAAACAAAGCAAATCAAAGGTGATGGGAACTGCTTCTTCAGAGCGTTGTCTTTTGCTATTTGTGGTAATGAAAGCATACATTTAAAAATTCGCCGTGCTATATTTCACCATGTTTGTCAGAACCCTTCCGCATTTCAGCAGTATTTAAGAGAAGATTATGTATCCATGCAGCAATACGTGAGCACATCAGGAATGCAATATTCAGGAAAATGGGCTACAGAACTTGAAATCTATGCAGCTGCTGCCTTATTGCACACAACCATTATGACATTCAATGCTGACAGATGGAATGTTTTCCCTTGTTATCATACACCCACAGATGTTCAGACATTTACTCTCACATCTAATGCAATATATCTGAATAATGCCAATGGAAACCATTATGACATTGTAACATGTGTCAAGGGAAGAGACGATCAAATGCTTTGTTCAGGAATGTGTAAAGATCGAGCAAGAGAGACGAGCACAAGAACACTGAGAAAAAGATCACACAATGGAGATCAGGAACGTTGTAAAAGATTAAAAGCTGAGAAAGAGAGAGATAAATATCACAATGATGCAGTCTACAGTGGAAATAAAAATGCTGCCCTCAACAGCAAATACAGTATCGACAAAAAGTTCCAAGCAGACAGTCGTAGGTCAAGCAAGATAACATATGCGACCAATCCAGAATTCCAAGGATACGTTCGTAAGTACAGTAAAGAAAAATACTCCACCAATCCGGAATTCCGAGCAGACTTACTTCAGTACAGTAAAGAAAAATACTCCACCAATCCGGAATTCCGAGCAGACTTACTTCAGTACAGTAAAGAAAAATACTCCACCAATCCGGAATTCCGAGCAGACTTACTTCAGTACAGTAAGGACAAATACTCCACCAATCCGGAATTCCGAGCAGACTTACTTCAGTACAGTAAGGACAAATACTCCACCAATCCAGAATTCCGAGCAGACTTACTTCAGTACAGTAAGGAGAAATACTCGACCAATCCGGATTTCCGAGCAGACGTATGCCAGTACAGTAAGGAGAAATACTCTACCAATGTCCCATTCCAAGCAAACGTCCGTCAGTACAGTAAAGACAAATACTCCTCCGATCCCCAGTTCCAATCAGCCGCCCGTAAGTACAGTCAGGACAGGTATGCGGAAAAGAAAAAAAATCAAAATGACATTGATTTTGCAATTGAATATTTCAAAAAACAAGTTTCTGTAGGCCCTGCATTCCCTTGCTCTGTTTGCCATCGTCAACTTTTTAAAAAGCAGGTTATCGAATGCAAACCATATCTTTATGAAAGCAAGGGTAAAGATATTGCTTCAATAGCAGAGAAGTGCATTACCTTGAAATATCTACATGAATGTGATAGGAACTGCGTACAGAATTGTGAAATGGCAAAGGGATCATTTTCTAAACTGTGGATTTGTCATACATGCAATCGAAAGGTGCTTTCTGGTAAAATGCCTCAAGAGAGTGTAGCAAACAATCTACATCTGGAAGAAGTCCCACCAGAACTAAAATCACTTAATGTTTTGGAACAACACCTGATAGCTCAGCATATTCCATTTATGAAAGTGCTTGCATTGCCTAAAGGAGGGCAAAATGGTGTTCATGGACCAGTTGTATGTGTACCTGCCAACCTAGCCGATGTCAATAGTGTTCTCCCAAGAAATGAGTGTGATGACATGATGATAAGAATTAAACTTAAAAGGAAGCTGACATATAAAGGTCATTATGATTATCAATATGTTCATACAGATCACGTAAGAAATGCTTTGGAATACTTGGTTACTCATAATCCCTACTATGCTGACATACACATCAATACAGAGTGGACAAACCCTTTAATGCAAACCAATGATAACGATGACGTTGGTACTGAACAGAATGATCACTCAGTCAAGAATGAAAATGACAATGTTGATGAAACTCATGAAGATAATACAATAAATGATAATGATACAGAAGACAATGATGAAGATCTTACATACACTGAGCAACAACCTGGACTCTACCTTGACTCATGCCTTCAACCAGTTGATTTAGCACAAGAAATAGCAGACCAACATTTTGACAGTATAATGTGTGTAGCCCCTGCAGAAGGAAACAGTCCTGTGAAACTATTAATGGATAAAACAAATGAGGCCAAATGTTTTCCAGTTTTATATCCAAAAGGGAGTCCTACTTTTCATGATGAAAGAGATGAGAAAATAACACTTGCAAGGTACCTAAACAATCGCCTTTTAAATGCTGATGGCAGGTTTGCAAAGAATACAGATTTCATATTCTATGCTCAATACATATCTGAGGTTCAACAAGTTGTTTCTAGTGTTTCTATAGCTATGAGAAAAGGAGTAGCAAAAAAAAATACCAAGCCCATCACAGCTGACATGTTAACAGATCCAGAGTCATTAAGGAAAATATTACACTTCGATGAAGGATACAAGCATCTACGACATATCCGTGGAAGTCCAGCATTTTGGCAATCTGCACAAAAAGACCTGTTTGCTATGATAAGACAGCTGGGTATCCCTACATGGTTTTGCTCATTTTCAGCAGCGGATATGAGATGGCCCGAAATGCTTACCACCCTACTACACCAAGAAGGAAAACAGATTGATGTTGAAGATCTTGATTGGGCAGGAAAAAGTACCTTACTTAAACAGAACCCAGTGACAGCTGCAAGGATGTTTGATCACCGATGGCATTGCTTTCTAAAAGAAGTCATATTATCTGCAGCAGCACCTATTGGAAAGGTAATTGATTATTTTTACCGTGTGGAATTTCAACAGAGGGGAAGTCCTCATTGCCATTGTCTGTTCTGGGTGAAAGATGCACCACAAATCGATAAAAATGCAGATGCAGATGTTGTTGACTTTGTGGACCAGTATGTTACATGTGAGATGCCATCAACAGATGATGAAGAGCTGCATGAGATCGTAAATAGTGTTCAGAAGCACAGCAGCAGACACTCAAAGACATGCAGAAAAAATAAAACAGTTTGTCGATTTAATTTTCCAAGGCCAGTTTCTTGTCAAACATTCATTAGCCGAGCAAAATCTGTAGAACAAAAAAGTCATTCAATGGAGGAACTAAAGATGAAGCTTTATCGTCAAGATGACTGTGATAATACAGAACATGACAAACCTGAATTTATTTTGACCGTAGATGACGCACAAAACATCCTTGAAATGGTACGCAAAGCTGAAGCAAGTTTACCGGTACATGCAAAGTTTGATTCAATAGATGACAGACTTCACGCAGCTGGCATTATTCCAGAAATGTATCATTTAGCTTACAAGACAGTTCAAAACGACTTAAGAAAAGACACTGCAATCAAAATTCTCGAGATGGTAAAAAAAGCACTATCAAATCCTGAGGCAACATTTGATTCAACAGATGATTTATTTCAATCAATAGGTATTAATCAAGAAATCTTTGAATTAGCATACAACAGAGTTGCTAACAAAACAAGTGTTGTTTTAAAACGATCGCCAAATAGTACCTGGGTAAATCAATACAACAAAGATTTGTTACGAGGCTGGAACGCTAATATGGACATTCAATTTATCATAGATGCATATTCATGCGTTGTGTACATTATCTCATACATCTCAAAAGCTGAACGCCAAATGGGACTGCTACTTGATCGCACCCAGAAGGAAAGCCTCAATGGAAACCTTGATGCTAAACAAGCATTCCATAGACTTGGTGCTGCTTATCTTCACAACCGAGAAGTTAGTGCACAAGAAGCTGTATATAGAGTAACAAACATGCACTTGAAGGAATGCTCTCGCAAAGTTCAGTTTATTCCTGTTGTGGATACTGTTAGAATGACAAAGCCTTTGAATGTACTCAAGAACATGTCCTCGCAGGAGACAGATGATGACTCGAGTTTATGGATGATAAGTCTAACAGATCGATATAAAAACCGACCACAAACAAGACAATTTGAACATGTATGTCTAGCCACATTTATTTCAGAATACAGGGTGCTCTCAAAAGCAGAGATTTCCACGTCAAATTCTGAAACATTTGAACTCAACAAAAATATGGGACATGTGAAGAGACGTACACGAACTGAACCTGCAGTTGTGAGGTATCCAAGATTTTCACCTACAAAAGATCCTGAAAAATACCATCACTCACTTTTACAGCTGTTCTTGCCATATTATGAAGATTGCCAATTAAAACCTTTAGCTTTTGAGTGTTATGAAGACTTTTACAAACTTGGTGCTGTGACAAACGCTGATAATGTTTTACAAACAGTGAAATCCATCGTTGACACAAACAGATCCCTTTATGAAAAAGAAAGTACTAAAATTGATGAAGCAAAAGAGCTCTTGGAGCAGAATGGTGATTTGGAAAATGCTTGGGCCCAACTCTGTCCTGAATCTGAAAATGAAAGACTAGAATGTGTTGACTTAAGGAAAAAACAAGTTGACAATGATGACGACAATGATGATGATAATGGAAACCTCCCTGACCTGACCTCAAATGCACAACAGGTATGCACTACTGAAGCTCAAAATGGCCAAATGCGTAGAGAAGAAGCATTACATCTAATGAGATCTTTAAATGAGGAGCAATCGAGTATCTTTTATACCATTCGCAACTGGTGTTTACAAAAAATATGTGGAGAAAGTCCAGAACCACTCAATTGCTTCATCACCGGAGGTGCAGGCACAGGGAAGACACACTTGCTGAAAGCAATACATTACGAATCAAGTAGATTGTTGTCTCAAATGTCTGGTAGTCCTGATAACATCACCGTGCTTTTAACAGCTCCAACTGGCGTTGCTGCATATAATATTAATTCGGCAACTATACACAACACTTTCTCCATTGGTGCTAATGTCACATTACCTTATGTACCTCTCGGTGAAGAGAAAATAAATGCTCTACGTGCAAAACTGGGTGATCTACAAATACTAATTATTGATGAAATATCTATGGTTGACCATCGGCTTTTGGCCTACATACATGGCAGATTGAGACAAATAAAACAGACTGGGGACTATTCTCTCTTTGGAAAAGTAAGCATACTTGCAGTCGGTGATTTTTATCAACTACCACCTGTGAAAGGTACAGCATTACATGCAGATGCAAAAGGAGTAAATTTGTGGCATGATAACTTCAAGGTTGCAAAATTAACCCAGATTGTCAGACAAAAAAATGCACGATTTGCTGAATTACTGAATCGGTTCAGAACACGTAAAAAGAATGAACCTCTTAATGACACAGATGCCCATTTGATAAAACAACGTGAAACTGGAGAGCAGTCCAACACAATGCACATTTTTGCCACCAATCGAGAAGTTGACAGGTACAATATTGAAATGCTGCATAATACATGTCCAGATGCCATTACTATAGATGCTGAAGATTATGAAAGAAACCCAAAAACTCGACGGATGGAAAAGAAAAAAGGTCATCATAAGAAAATCTTCAATTCTTGTTTATCACCGTCTGTGAGTATTGGAAGAGGTGCCAGAGTGATGTTACAGAAAAATATAGATGTTTCAGACGGTCTCGTGAATGGTGCATTTGGAACGGTTCTCCACATAATGTCTTCACCTGAAATTGCATTTCCCTCTGAAATTCATGTTCTATTTGATGATCCAAAAGTTGGCAAAAATCAAAGATCAAAGACCCGACAAAACATCTCTCAGAGTGCAACAATAATTGAACCACAAGAAGATCACGTGACAAACAGTGGTGGAGTAAGACGCCAATTTCCTCTGAAACTAGCATGGGCATGCACAGTTCACAAAGTACAAGGTTTGACTGTCGACAATGCTGTTGTTTCACTGAAAAACATATTTGCAGCAGGACAAGCATATGTTGCGCTAAGTCGTGTGCGGACACTCAGTGGCCTTATTATTGAAAACTTTAAGGATTCAGCAATATATTGTAATGAGAAAATTGAAGAGGCCATACAAAACATGCCTAAGTTTCTTGTGCCCCAACTGAGTTCCACTAAAGACAGTTCATTTACAATGGTTCTACACAATGTCCAGAGTCTTAAAGCACACTTTAAAGATGTACAAGCACATCCATTCTTTATGAATGCTGATTGCATTTGTTTAACAGAAACATGGCTAACGTCTGTTGATCCCCACAATGAGCCACATCTGTCAGGTTTTGCATTTCAACACAATCCAAGATCAAATTGTTATGATGACAGCCATCCAGTGCTAACCAAATTAAAACAACAAGCAAGAGGTGGAGTTGGAATGTATTGTAGCCTTGATCAGACCATCAATGCCTGGAATCCAGAAACCTGTAATTTAGAGTGTTTGATGTTTGAGGTTCCACAGTTTAACCTGACAGCTGCTGTCTTGTACAGACCAAATTCATATTCAATAGCTATCTTTTGTCAACACTTAACAAAACTCATTAATACTTTGGACAGATATCCTGGAGGTAAGATAATTATGGGAGATTTCAATGAAGACATATTGACATCATCTACCATTGTAAGTATGATGCAGCAACACAACTACCTACAATGTGTACAAAATGCAACAACAGAGAAAGGTACCTTGCTTGATCATGTATATGTCAAACATGTTGACAATGTGACTGTATGTGTGCTACCAACCTACTACAGTTTCCATGAAGCTATTAGCATTTCTATAGTTTGACTTGTTTAGTTGGTATAAATTAATTTTGCCAATAGTTCTTTAATAGACAAATGATGGATTCATTGCTCAACATGTTTACTTGAAATCGTACATCCTTATTGCTTAAAGGTAATATGTACAGCTTTTTCTTCAAAATTGTGATTAAACCTAAGGTAGAACTCTGTGCCAACCTGGCAACCAGTACAACTGAAAAGTGGAGCGCGAGCAATCAAGTATGAGTGCGACACCTACTGGCCCGAAGGTATGAATCTCATATCTATCACCTTCAACACTTGTCATGTCAATATTATACTGTCACATGTCAATATTATACTGTGACAGTCAGTAATTGCTTTCATCCACTACTTAAGGGGGAGGGAGGAAGCAGGGGGGTATCCTATTTCAGGCAATCCCCTGCGGGACACATCAGTGCTTTCTCACTGGCCATGGGCAACCTTATATTAGACTGTTGTTAAAAAAACAACAACATGGCGTTCTCACTTCTGAGTAGACTTTTCATGAATTATAATTTTAATGCAGTTCGCTCACTGAATGATGTTTTTTTATTGCTTATTGCTCTTATCTGATCATATTTCCATCTTAATGTTTTATGTGGTGTTGCATTTCATTATTACCCTATTTATTTGTCTGTAACCTCTTATTTTGTGTTTTTACTTCATCTCACTTCTATATTTTATTTCTCTTCCCTTATCATAGTTTGATCATATTTCATGCTTTTATTTTTTACCCTGTTATCTGATAAATCATTTATATCTTTTAATGTGCAGTTTTTGTCAAGCACTTTGAGCTCCGTTTTATGCCATGAAATATGCTATACTGATAATGTTCATTATTATTATTATTATTATTATTATTATTATTATTATTATGGTGGCCTGAGTGAACCCAAGGAACACTTACAATCGACTCACACCCAAGTTTACCCAGCAGCAACAGACTACAGGACTGAAAAAAAGCTTGCTGCTGCATCTCAGTGTTTAATAGGTGGAAGACTTGGCACCAACATTGCAACAGACCACAAAACAATGTACATAACCACCACTACACCTGCTAGGGGTTCAACAGAAGGAACACCTGGCCCTGAAACAGCAAGTAATCAGAAGAAAGCTGCCCACCTATCCCAACAACCAAGAAGAACTGTGACACCTCCTGTGAACTATGCACCTTTGGACAGCATGGCAGAGGAAGTGAACCCTAAAAAAGATAAAAATCAACTCACATCCAAGTTCACCCAGCAGCAGCACACTAGATGATTGAAAAATAAACCCTGCATCTGAGGGTTTAACAGGGGGAACACCTGGCCCTGACACCACAACACACCAGAGGACAATGTGCATAACCACCATTACACCTACTAGGGGTTAAACAGAGGGAACACCTGGCCCTGAACCATAAAGTAATAAGAGGCAATATGAACCCTACTCCAACAACCACGAAGAACTGAGACACATCCTGTGGACTCTGCTTGTTTGGACAACAGTGCTAGGATGGGAGAGAGGATAACACTTCTGGGGTGAGAGAAAGCTATGTTTGCAAAGCCTCTTCTGGGAAAAAAAGACATTAATGCAATGTTTGTATAGATGTCCCTATTTCCTTAGTATTATTTTAATTAACCACCACAATTGTTCCATATTATCACTAGTATGATGTACTGGAGTCAAATGAAAACATGTCTTTGCAATGTATGTTTTCTTAAAGGCATTCCAGAAAATGTCCTCATCTTAGATTTCAGAAGATGATGGAACAGCCTCTTCTTAAGGATAAAGCATTTCATCAAACAATACCCTACAATCCAAGTGGCTTTGATGGACTAACAACTGAACAATTCATAGACGGACACAGGTACAGATTGATTCAAAATAAGTCATACTTTCATACAAATGCATTTCACTAATTCTAAGACAAAGCATGCATGCATGTTGAACTTCAGATTCTATTCTCAGAATCTAAAGTGTAACCAGTATTTATTAAATTATCCACCATCATTGTTCCATATTATTACTACTATAGTATACTGGACTCATATCAATACATGTCTTTGCAATGTATTTTTCCTTACAGACCTACTATTCTCAGACTGGAGAGTGTCACCTTATAACAATTTTAGATGGCAAAATATGCTTCCTACAGGTGAAGTGTCTCATCAAACAATACCCTACAATCTAAGCAACTTGGATGAACTAGCAACTGAAAACTTCAATGGACAGAAACAGGTATACATTGATGTAAAATATGTAATTTCATAAAAAATTTGATTTAACTGATTCTAAGAAAAATCATGTATGTGTGTTGTACTTCTGATTCTCTTCTGAACATGACTGTTAACTGGAAATTTTCAGAAAAGGAAGCCAATTCTGCTTTCAAGAATGCCATCAATGAGAAGGTCTAAACAGGTGTCTCCCCATGCTATTTTGGAATATCGTACTTCTGCTTCCTCTGACCAAGAAAGACACAACAGTATTTACATGCCATGCCCTGATGGTGACAGACTGTGACATTATTGCATGTTCTACAAAAATGTTTTGAAGGGGAGAGGGAGAGACAAAGATTTTAATTTCTAATTATATTGCTCAAGATATACAGTATATGGTGATGATCATATGCTTAGCAATCCAAATCCCATCTCTTCCTGTTCAAATATCACTGTGTCCTTGCCCAAGACATTGAACTTCAAATTTCTCCCAATGAGCAGTCTACCACCTAAACGGGTGAATGAAAGGCCAATGTAAAGACATTAAGTGCAGCACATTAATCATTTTCTATTGAGATGTGTGTGTGTGTGTGTGTGTGTGTGTGTGTGTGTGTGTGTGTGTGTGCATCCAATATTGAGGGCATGTTCATGAGGGACAAAGAAACAGAAACAAAAAGACATGTTTTGGAGTGGAGATGATGCTTTGAGTGAGATCACAGATAAAAATTGTAAAGAACTATAAGAATGAAAATAAATATGACATTGTTTATTGAGACCTGTGCATCACTAAGATCTATGTGTATTGTACTTATGATTCTCTTCTGAACATGATTGTTAACTGGAAATTTTCAGAAAAGGAAGCCAATTCTGCTTTCAAGAATGCCATCAATGAGAAGGTCTAAACAGGTGTCTCCCCATGCTATTTTGGAATATCGTACTTCTGCTTCCTCTGACCAAGAAAGACACAACAGTATTTACATGCCATGCCCTGATGGTGACAGACTGTGACATTATTGCATGTTCTACAAAAATGTTGTGGAGGGGAGAGGGAGAGAGAAAGATTTTAATTTCTAATTATATTGCTCAAGATATATAGTGTATGATGATGATCATATGCTTACATATATAGTGTATGATGATGATCATATGCTTAGCAATTCAAATCCCATCTCCTCCTGTTCAAATATCACTGTGTCCAAGACATTGAACTTCAAATTTCTACCAATGAGCAGTCTACCACCTAAACGGGTGAATGAAAGGCCAATGTAAAGACATTAAGTGCAGCACAGTAATCATTTTCTATTGAGATGTGTGTGTGTGTGTGTGTGTGTGTGTGTGTGTTTGTGTGTGTGTGTGTGCATCCAATATTGAGGGCATGTTCATGAGGGACAACCAAACACAGAAACAAAAAGACATGTTTTGGAGTGGAGATGATGCTTTGAGTGAGATCACAGATAAAAATGGTAAAGAACTATTAGAATGAAAATAAATATGACATTGTTTATTGAGACCTGTGCATCACTAATATCTAATAAACAAACATTAATATGTGGGTTGACATATCCAAAAAGATTTCACTTTGAAATTAGTCTGGATTCAAACAATACACTACTTTTTTGGCCCCTCATTACAATGAGGGAAGTATTGTGTACTAATATTTCTCTACATGAAATTAAAAAACAACATAATAAAAAAAGTTCACTTACTGCATTACTATGCAAATTAATAACACATCTATCTTTTGAAGATGAAACACATGATTTGCATGCCTTATTTAGTCTTCAGTACCAGAACCATGCACATGGGTGCACAACATCAGATGTATAGGTAACTCTGCAGAATACAGGACAACTATATAATGGGTCTGAACATCATGTTTCACAAGAAGATTATGCCAAGTACAATTTAAAAACAACCACTAAATCATTTTGATTTGATTCCAGTAACAAAATATACTGGTCTGATGCAAAAGGTACACTTTCCAAACGTGACACTTTTTACCACTCTACCATCCAGTTTCTCACACATGACACATACAATACACACCACTGCACTTGTCACTCTTTGGACAACTAACCTTCCCATCAAACCTGTCATAACATTCCCTAGTTTATTCTCAATTGCACCCTTCTCCAACTATCACCTCTCTACCTATGTCACATGTTACACTAAATGCCTCTCTCACACAGACTCCCACAAAAGCCAGTTCATTTATAATGGCTCTACACAATATCCAGTCTTAAAGCACACTTTAAAGATGTACACACACATCAATTGTTTATGAACGCTGATAGCATTTGTGTAACAGAAACATGGCTGGCATCTGCCATAGCCACATTTGAGCTATGCATGTGACTGTCGTTGTCACCTGACAAGGTGCATCAGGTTAAATTCATGCAACAGCATCATCATACAACCACAATCACAGTTAATTCATCTGATGATGTGAAGTGAGTGTCAGGTCCTTTTAAGCATCTCAACACATTTATTCTATTTGGGGACATATTTTTAGGACCTATTTCTCTGCATGTCTACATCCCACCTGGTCATTCTCCAGGCCTTCCATCTGCCTGGAAGACCCACCTTTACCATCAAGTATCACTGCAGGGATAGCTTGACAATTCAGCAATCTGTGATCAACACTCACAATTCTTGTTTCTCTCTTAACCACAGTTTTCAGAAGAATGCCCCTCTCCTACCCATACATTTGGTGTAAGTAGGCTATGTAATTTAAGGTCTACATTTCCATCCAATTGACCTGAATGACTACTGTCAAACTAAAGTGGAGTCCATATGCATTCAATTGTAGTGATCTTGATTATTTCAGTTAAACAAGCACATTCTTCATATAAGAAGAGACGACACATTGGTTTAATTCTAGCAATGAAAATACAATGAAAGTGCAATGGGGGTCCCTTTGCACAACAATGCTTATATAAACCTCAAAATGTAATTTGACAGTGTTGTGCCCAATTAGTAAGTTGTAGAGCATGCCATCAGCTACGCATACAAGCATTATGAACCACATTTAGCCACGGGGGGCGCTACAGCAATCAATTGCGTTTAAGCCACTTTTAAGAATTTCGGCTCGTTATAGCGCCACCCTTTGGCCTAACTGCTTCATATTTCTTCAGTTACCTCAAGATATGGTCTGGTACTACTATATCTGTTTTCGGAAATACCATCCAAGCGGTTAGGCCTGAACAGGAAATTTGCTCTCTAGCGCCCCCATTCAGTTTAATCTGCCCAGTATTGGAGGCTTTGCCTCTGGCTGACATTGTTGATATGAACACAACATTTTGTGTTGTTCCATGCATTCCTTCAGAAGTGATATGCCTTTTTGTGAAAAGCCACACCCTCTGCAATATTCAATTGCTCACAGTGGCTATTTTCATTATGTTTTCTAAATTATGCCGAGATGGAACTTTAGATATTCATTGTTAGATTCTATATACTGTGCTTCATGTAGATTGACAAAACTTCCTAGGAGGAGATAGATTTCAAGTGTTTTTCAAAAAATGCAAAATTGTTGCAAATTAACATAATCCGAAGTTATAACTCCTTGAGGCAAATTTGTTTACCCTGATGAGACATATATGCCTCCAAAGCGTCCTGACTCTAGCTCCAACGGGGCATGACATATGACCATTCAAAGTTTGCATTTTATCCCCTTTTATGTATTTTGGCTTGTAATAGCGCCACCCTGTGGCCAATCAGGCTCTTCTTTCTCGAGTGACCATTAGACATACCCTGGTACCACCGTACCGTGGTTCGGAAAGCTCTGCATGGCGGTTAGGCCTAAACTGAAAATGAGCTCTCTAGCGCCCCCATTTGGTTTGATTGGGCCAATAATGCAGTGGCCGCCTCAGGTTATATCTGCACAGATGTGTACCAAGTGGCGTGGTGTTCTGCACAACCCTTAAGAAAGTATACCCCTTTATGTGAAAAGCCATGCCCCATGCCATTTTCATTGGCTCATAGTTGCTGTTAAATTTAACTTTTTCAACTTTTGCCGAGATGGAATTATAGATATCGGTCCTTAGACTGTGTGTACCCAGTATCATGCAGATTGGTCAAAGTCTCTAGGAGGAGATAGATTTTAAGCGTTTTTCAAAAAATTCAAAATGGCGGAAAATCTATATAACCGGAAGTTATGGGTCCTTGAGGCTAATTTGTTCATCATGAGGAGAGACATATGTGTGAGAAGTGTCATGTCTGTAGGTCAAACGGGGCCTGAGATATGCCTGTTCAAAGTTCGCAACTTCAGTCGGCTGCTATAGCGCCCCCTTTTGGCCAATCCATGTGAGACTTGCTTCACTGCTGCGGGGCCTAAGCCTCTATGACTCTGCCGAGTTTCGTAAAAAGCGACCAGTCGGTTATAGGGCCTGCCATAGACTTCCATGGCAGATAAATAATAATAATAATAATAAATATAGCTGCAAGCAGCAATAACGGGGCCAAGCACAATGGACGCAAGAAAGACAACAAGGGAAACGTGGCATTGGAACCATGCATATGAGTGTCTGTGTCACCTGACCAGGTAAATCAGGTTAAATTCATGCAACAAAAATATGATCATGCAAGTGCAATGACATTCAATTCATCTGACGGCATCAAGTGAGTGTTAGGTCCTTTTTTGCATCTCATTATATTCATTGTAATTTGGGAGCTATCTACATTTTAGGACCTTTTTCTCTGCATGTCTACATGCCACGTGATCATTCTCCAGGCCTTCCATTTGCATGTGAGTATCTATATATGTCGCCTGACCAGATGAATCAGTGCAATCACATTGAATTCATGGCATCAAGTGAGTGTGAGGTTTATTTTTTGCATGTCATTACATTGATTGTATTTTGGTACATATGTTTTAGAACCTATTTCTCTGCATGTCTACATGCCACATGTTCGTTCTCCAGGCCTTCCATCTGCCTGGAAGGCCCACCTTTACCATCAAGTCTCAGTGCGGGGATTTCTTGATAATTCAGCTACCTATGAAGAACACTCACAACTTTTGTTTCTCTCTACACCTCACAGTTTCCAGAAGAATGGCCCCCCTACACTTGGTGTAAGTAGGCTATGTAGTCGGTGGGCTACTGTCCTCTCCCAGGATGAAGTGTTTAGATTGAAGGCTAAAACCCTCTCCCTGGTTGAAGTGTGTAAGCTATATACTGCAAAAGGTACACTATCCAAACTTGATACTCTTTACCACTCTACCATCCAGTTTGTCACCCATGCCACATACAATACACACCACTGCACTCGTTACTCTTTGGACAACTAACCTTCCCATCAAACCTGTCATAACATTCCCTAGTTTAATCTCATTTGGACCCTTCTCCAAGTATCACCTCTCTACCTATGTCACATGTTACACTAAATGCCTCTCACACACTGACTCCTACAAAAGCCAGTTCATTTACAATGGCTCTACACAATATCCAGTCTTAAAGCAGACTTTAAAGATGTACACACACATCAATTCTTTATGAACGCTGATTGCATTTGTGTAACAGAAACATGGCTAACATCTGCCATAGCCACATTTGAGCTATGCATGTGACTATTTCTCTGCATGTCAACCTCCCACCTGGTCATTGTCCAGGCCTTACATCTGCCTGGGAGTCCCACCTTTACCATCAAGTATCACTGCAAGGATAGCTTGACAATTCAGCAATCTGTGAACAACACTCACAATTCTTGTTTCTCTCTTAACCTCACAGTTTTCAGAAGAATGCCCCTCTCCTACCCATACATTTGGTGTAAGTAGGCTATGTAATTTAAGGTCTACATTTCCATCCAATTGACCTGAATGACTACTGTCAAACTAAAGTGGAGTCCATATGCATTCAATTGTAGTGATCTTGATTATTTCAGTTAAACAAGCACATTCTTCATATAAGAAGAGACGACACATTGGTTTAATTCTAGCAATGAAAATACAATGAAAGTGCAATGGGGGTCCCTTTGCACAACAATGCTTATATAAACATCAAAATGTAATCTGACAGTGTTGTGCCCAATTAGTAAGTTGTAGAGCATGCCATCAGCTACGCATACAAGCATTATGAACCCCATTTAGCCACGGGGGGCGCTACAGCAATCAATTGCATTTAAGCCACTTTTAAGAATTTCGGCTCGTTATAGCGCCACTCTTTGGCCTAACTGCTTCATATTTCTTCAGTTCACTCAAGATATGCTCTGGTACTACTATATCTGTTTTGAAAAATACCATCCAAGCGGTTAGGCCTAAACAGGAAATGAGCTCTCTAGCGCCCCCATACAGTTTATTCTGGCCAGTAACGGAGGCTTTGCCTCGGGCAGACATTGTTGATATGAACACAAGGTTTTGTGGTGTTCCATGCATTCCTTCAGAAGTTGTATGCCTTTTTGTGAAAAGCCACACCCTCTGCAATATTCAATTGCTCACAGTGGCTATTTTCATCAAGTTTTCTTAATTATGCCGAGATGGAACTTTAGATATTCATTGCTAGATTATATATACTGTGCTTCATGTAGATTGACAAAACTTCCTATGAGGAGATAGATTTTAAGTGTTTTTCAAAAAATGCAAGATTGTTGCAAATTAACATAATCTGAAGTTATGGCTCCTTGAGGCAAATTTGTTCAACCTGATGAGACATATATGCCTCCAAAGCGTCATGACTCTAGCTCCAACGGGGCATGAGATATGACCTTTCAAAGTTAGCATTTTAGCCCCTTTTATGTATTTTGTCTTGTTATAGCGCCACCCTGTGGCCAATCAGGCTCTTCTTTCTCCAGTGACCATGAGACATACCCTGGTACCACTGTACCGTGGTTCGGAAAGCTCTGCATGGCGGTTAGGCCTAAACTAAAAATGAGCTCTCTAGCGCCCCCATTTGGTTTAATTGGGCCAATAATGCAGTGGCCGCCTCAGGTTATATCTGCACAGATGTCTACCAAGTGGTGTGGTGTTCTGCACAACCCTTAAGAAAGTATACCACTTTATGTGAAAAGCCACGCCCTATGCCATATTCATTGGCTCATAGTTGCTGCTAAATGTAACTTTTTAAACTTTTGCCGGGATGGAATTTTAGATATCGTTCCCTAGATTGTGTGTAAAGGATTTCATGCAGATTGGTCAAAGTCTCTAGGAGGAGATAGATTTTAAGCGTTTTTCAAAAAATTCAAGATGGCGGAAAATCTATATAACCGGAAGTTATGGGTCCTTGAGGCAAATTTGTTCATCATGAGGAGAGACATATGTGTGCAAAGTGTCATGTCTGTAGGTCAAACGGGGCCTGAGATATGCCTGTTCAAAGTTCGCCACTTCAGTCGGCTGCTATAGCGCCCCCTTTTGGCCAATCAATTTGAGACTTGCTCCATGGCTTCGGGCCATAAGCCTCTACCATCTTGCAAAGTGTCGTAAAAAGTTACCAATCGGCTATAGGGCCTGCCATAGACTCCCATGGCAGATGAATAATAATAATAATAATAATAATAATAATAATAACACTAACAATTACAATAGGGGCTTCGCCCTTTCGGGCTTGGCCCCTAAATATAGCTGCAAGCAGCAATGAACGGGGCCAAGCCATTAAGCATCAAAGCCAACAAGCGAAACAAACCATAGCCACATTGAGCTACCATTGAGCTACCACTAGCCATTGATATCTATGAAAACACGTTGAAAGCGCAATGGGGGTGTTGTTGTACAAAAATGCTTATATTGACATCAAAATTTAATCTGACAATTTCGCATCCAATGAGGGAGTTGTAGAGCAGGACATTGTCTACCCATACAAGCAGGATGAACTCCATCTGACCACAGGGGGCGCTACAGCAATAGATTGCGTTTTAGCAACTGTTAAGAATTTTGGCTTGTTATAGCGCCACCCTGTGGCCGATTTGCTTCATCTTTCTCCAGTGGCCATTAGGAGTGCTCTGCTGCCACTGGACCCGGTTTCGGAAAAATCAGCATAGTGGTCATGCCTTAACGGGAAATGAGCTCTCTAGCGCCCCCCTTTGAATTGATCGGGCCAATAATGCAAAGCAAACCTCTGGATGTATATAGGGACATGTCTATACGTTTTTGTGTTATTCTTTACAAGCCTTCAATAATGATAACCCTTTATTTGAAAAGCCACACGCTCTGCAATGTTCATTGGCTCATAGTTTCTGTTTTATTCAACTTTTCCAAAATGTGCCGAGATGGAACTTTAGATATTGGTCCCTAGATTCTTTGTACTGAGTGCCATCTGAATCGGTGAAACTTTCTAGGAGGAGATAGATTTTAAGCGCTTTTCAAAAAATGCTAAATAGCCAAAAATTTACATAACCGGAAGTAATGCAACCCCGGGGTGCATTTGTTCCTTGTGAGGAGAGGAATGTGTGTGCGAAGTGTCACCACTGTAGGTCAAACGGGGCATGAGATATGCCTGTTCAAAGTTTTCAAATTCAATCGATTGCTATGGCGCCCCCCTTTGGCCGATCCATGTATATTCCGGTCTAGGGCATCTTGGCATGACCCTCTACTACTATGCACATTTTCGTAAAAAGCGACCAGTCGGTTTAGGTTTTAAAGTCATTTCAAATGATTAGCTTTTCAATTACAAGCTTTAATATAGCTGCAAGCAGCAATAACGGGGCCAAGCGCAACTAACGCATCAAAGCCAACGAGGAACACACGCCATAGCTACATTGGAGCTATGCATGTGAGCATCTATGTCGCCTGACCAGGTGAATCAGGTCAAATTCATGCAACAGTATCATCATTACCATGATCATCATCATCATCATCATTATCCAACTGCATTCACATTCAATTCATCTGACAGCGTCAAGTGAGAGTCAGGTCCTTTTTAGAATCTCATTACATTCATTCTATTTTGGTACATATGTTTTAGAACCTATTTCTCTGCATGTCTACATGCCACATGATCATTCTCCCGGCCTTCCATCTACCTGGAAGGCGGACCTTTACCATCAAGTCTCAGTGCGGGGATTTCTTGATAATTCAGCTACCTATGAAGAACACTCACAACTTTTGTTTATCTCTACACCTCACAGTTTCCAGAAGAATGCCCCCCCTACACTTGGTGTAAGTAGGCTATGTAGTCTGTGGGCTACTGCGCTCTCCCAGGATGAAGTGTTTAGACTAAAGGCTACAACCCTCTCCCTGGTTGAAGTGTGTAAGCTATAGAATGCAAAAGGTACACTTTCCAAACGTGACACTCTTTACCACTCTACCATCCAGTTTGTCACACATGACACATACAATACACACCACTGCACTCGTTACTGTTTGGACAACTAACCTTCCCATCAAACCTGTCATAACATTCCCTAGTTTATTCTCATTTGCACCCTTCTCCAACTATCACCTCTCTGCCTATGTCACATGTTATACTAAATGCCTCTCTCACACAGACTCCCACAAAAGTCAGTTCATTTATAATGGCTCTACACAATATCCAGAGTCTTAAAGCACACTTTAAAGATGTACACACACATCAATTCTGTATGAACGCTGATAGCATTTGTGTGACAGAAACATGGCTAGCATCTGCCATAGCCACATTTGAGCTATGCATGTGACTGTCTTTGTCACCTGACTAGGTACATCAGGTTAAATTCATGCAACAGCATCATCATACAACCACAATCACAGTTAATTCATCTGATGATGTCAAGTGAGTGTCAGGTCCTTTTAAGCATCTCAACACATTTCTTCTATTTTGGGACATATTTTTAGGACCTATTTCTCTGCATGTCGACATCCCACCTGGTCATTGTCCAGGCCTTCCATCTGCCTGGGAGACCCACCTTTACCATCAAGTATCACTGCAGGGATAGCTTGACATTTCAGCAATCTGTGAACAACACTCACAATTCTTGTTTCTCTACCTCTACCTCACAGTTTTCAGAAGAATGCCCCTCTCCTACCCATACATTTGGTGTAAGTAGGCTATGTAATTTAAGGTCTACATTTCCATCCAATTGACCTGAATGACTACTGTCAAACTAAAGTGGAGTCCATATGCATTCAATTGTAGTGATCTTGATTATTTCAGTTAAACAAGCACATTCTTCATATAAGAAGAGACGACACATTGGTTTAATTCTAGCAATGAAAATACAATGAAAGTGCAATGGGGGTCCCTTTGCACAACAATGCTTATATAAACATCAAAATGTAATCTGACAGTGTTGTGCCCAATTAGTTAGTTGTAGAGCATGCCATCAGCTACCCATACAAGCATTATGAACCCCATTTAGCCACGGGGGGCGCTACAGCAATCAATTGCGTTTAAGCCACTTTTAAGAATTTTGGCTCGTTAAAGCGCCACCCTTTGGCCTAACTGCTTCATATTTCTTCAGTTACCTCAAGATATGCTCTGGTACTACTATATCTGTTTTCGGAAATACCATCCAAGCGGTTAGGCCTGAACAGGAAATGAGCTCTCTAGCGCCCCCATTCAGTTTATTCTGGCCAGTCATGGAGGCTGTGCCTCGGGCTGACATTGTTGATATGAACACAACGTTTTGTGGTGTTCCATGCATTCCTTCAGAAGTTATATGCCTTTTTGTGAAAAGCCACACCCTCTGCAATATTGAATTGCTCACAGTGGCTATTTTCATCAAGTTTTCTAAATTATGGCGAGATGGAACTTTAGATATTCATTGCGAGATTCTATATACTGTGGTTCATGTAGATTGACAAAACTTCCTAGGAGGAGATAGATTTCAAGTGTTTTTCAAAAAATACAAAATTGTTGCAAATTAACATAATCTGAAGTTATGGCTCCTTGAGGCAAATTTGTTCAACCTGATGAGACATATATGCCTCCAAAGCTGCATGACTCTAGCTCCAACGGGGCATGACACATGACCATTCAAAGTTTGCATTTTAGCCCCTTTTATGTATTTTGTCTTGTTATAGCGCCAACCTGTGGCCAATCAGGCTCTTCTTTCTCCAATGACCATTAGACATACCCTGGTACCACTGAACTGTGGTTCGGAAAGCTCTGCATGGCGGTTAGGCCTAAACTGAAAATGAGCTCTCTAGCGCCCCCATTTGGTTTGATTTGGCCAATAATGCAGTGGCTGCCTCAGTTTATATCTGCACAGATGTCTACCAAGTGGCGTAGTGTTCTGCACAACCCTTAAGAAAGTATACCCCTTTTATGTGAAAAGCCACGAACTCTGCAAATTTCATTGGCTCATAGTTGCTGTTATATTTAACTTTTTCAACTTTTGCCGGGATGGAATTTTAGATATTGGTCCCTAGATTGTCTCTACCGGATGTCATGCAGATTGGTCAAAGTCTCTGGGAGGAGATAGATTTTAAGCGTTTTTCAAATAATTCAAAATGGCGGAAAATCTATATAACCGGAAGTTATGGGTCCTTGAGGCAAATTTGTTCGTCATGAGGAGAGACATATGTGTGCAAATTGTCATGTCTGTAGGTCAAACGGGGCCTGAGATATGCCTGTTCAAAGTTCGCAACTTCAGTCGGCTGCTATAGCGCCCCCTTTTGGCCAATCGATGTGAGACTTGCTCCACTGCTGCGGGGCCTAAGCCTCTATGACTCTGCCGATTTTCGTAAAAAGCGACCAGTCGGTTATAGGGCCTGCCATAGACTTCCATGGCAGATAAATAATAATAATAATAATAATAATAATAATACCATCAATTACAATAGGGCTTCGCCCCCTTCGGGGCTTGGCCCCTAAATATAGCTGCAAGCAGCAATAACGGGGCCAAGCACAATGGACGCAAGAAAGACAACAAGGGAAACGTGGCATTGGAACCATGCATATGAGTGTCTGTGTCACCTGACCAGGTAAATCAGGTTAAATTCATGCAACAAAAATATGATCATGCAAGTGCAATGACATTCAATTCATCTGACGGCATCAAGTGAGTGTTAGGTCCTTTTTTGCATCTCATTATATTCATTGTAATTTGGGAGCTATCTACATTTTAGGACCTTTTTCTCTGCATGTCTACATGCCACGTGATCATTCTCCAGGCCTTCCATTTGCATGTGAGTATCTATATATGTCGCCTGACCAGATGAATCAGTGCAATCACATTGAATTCATGGCATCAAGTGAGTGTGAGGTTTATTTTTTGCATGTCATTACATTGATTGTATTTTGGTACATATGTTTTAGAACCTATTTCTCTGCATGTCTACATGCCACATGTTCGTTCTCCAGGCCTTCCATCTGCCTGGAAGGCCCACCTTTACCATCAAGTCTCAGTGCGGGGATTTCTTGATAATTCAGCTACCTATGAAGAACACTCACAACTTTTGTTTCTCTCTACACCTCACAGTTTCCAGAAGAATGGCCCCCCTACACTTGGTGTAAGTAGGCTATGTAGTCTGTGGGCTACTGTCCTCTCCCAGGATGAAGTGTTTAGATTGAAGGCTAAAACCCTCTCTCTGGTTGAAGTGTGTAAGCTATATACTGCAAAAGGTACACTATCCAAACTTGATACTCTTTACCACTCTACCATCCAGTTTGTCACCCATGCCACATACAATACACACCACTGCACTCGTTACTCTTTGGACAACTAACCTTCCCATCAAACCTGTCATAACATTCCCTAGTTTAATCTCATTTGGACCCTTCTCCAACTATCACCTCTCTACCTATGTCACATGTTACACTAAATGCCTCTCACACACTGACTCCTACAAAAGCCAGTTCATTTACAATGGCTCTACACAATATCCAGTCTTAAAGCAGACTTTAAAGATGTACACACACATCAATTCTTTATGAACGCTGATTGCATTTGTGTAACAGAAACATGGCTAACATCTGCCATAGCCACATTTGAGCTATGCATGTGACTATTTCTCTGCATGTCAACCTCCCACCTGGTCATTGTCCAGGCCTTACATCTGCCTGGGAGTCCCACCTTTACCATCAAGTATCACTGCAAGGATAGCTTGACAATTCAGCAATCTGTGAACAACACTCACAATTCTTGTTTCTCTCTTAACCTCACAGTTTTCAGAAGAATGCCCCTCTCCTACCCATACATTTGGTGTAAGTAGGCTATGTAATTTAAGGTCTACATTTCCATCCAATTGACCTGAATGACTACTGTCAAACTAAAGTGGAGTCCATATGCATTCAATTGTAGTGATCTTGATTATTTCAGTTAAACAAGCACATTCTTCATATAAGAAGAGACGACACATTGGTTTAATTCTAGCAATGAAAATACAATGAAAGTGCAATGGGGGTCCCTTTGCACAACAATGCTTATATAAACATCAAAATGTAATCTGACAGTGTTGTGCCCAATTAGTAAGTTGTAGAGCATGCCATCAGCTACGCATACAAGCATTATGAACCCCATTTAGCCACGGGGGGCGCTACAGCAATCAATTGCATTTAAGCCACTTTTAAGAATTTCGGCTCGTTATAGCGCCACTCTTTGGCCTAACTGCTTCATATTTCTTCAGTTCACTCAAGATATGCTCTGGTACTACTATATCTGTTTTGAAAAATACCATCCAAGCGGTTAGGCCTAAACAGGAAATGAGCTCTCTAGCGCCCCCATACAGTTTATTCTGGCCAGTAACGGAGGCTTTGCCTCGGGCAGACATTGTTGATATGAACACAAGGTTTTGTGGTGTTCCATGCATTCCTTCAGAAGTTGTATGCCTTTTTGTGAAAAGCCACACCCTCTGCAATATTCAATTGCTCACAGTGGCTATTTTCATCAAGTTTTCTTAATTATGCCGAGATGGAACTTTAGATATTCATTGCTAGATTATATATACTGTGCTTCATGTAGATTGACAAAACTTCCTATGAGGAGATAGATTTTAAGTGTTTTTCAAAAAATGCAAGATTGTTGCAAATTAACATAATCTGAAGTTATGGCTCCTTGAGGCAAATTTGTTCAACCTGATGAGACATATATGCCTCCAAAGCGTCATGACTCTAGCTCCAACGGGGCATGAGATATGACCTTTCAAAGTTAGCATTTTAGCCCCTTTTATGTATTTTGGCTTGTTATAGCGCCACCCTGTGGCCAATCAGGCTCTTCTTTCTCGAGTGACCATTAGACATACCCTGGTACCACTGGACCGTGGTTCGGAAAGCTCTGCATGGCGGTTAGGCCTAAACTGAAAATGAGCTCTCTAGCGCCCCCATTTGGTTTGATTCGGCCAATAATGCAGTGGCCGCCTCAGGTTATATCTGCACAGATGTCTACCAAGTGGCGTGGTGTTCTGCACAACCCTTAAGAAAGTATACCCCTTTATGTGAAAAGCCACGCCCCATGCCATTTTCATTGGCTCATAGTTGCTGTTAAATGTAACTTTTTCTACTTTTGCCGAGATGGAATTATAGATATCGGTCCTTAGATTGTGTGTACCCAGTATCATGCAGATTGGTCAAAGTCTCTAGGAGGAGATAGATTTTAAGCATTTTTCAAAAAATTCAAAATGGCGGAAAATCTATATAACCGGAAGTTATGGGTCCTTGAGGCAAATTTGTTCATCGTGAGGAGAGACATATGTGTGCAAAGTGTCATGTCTGTAGGTCAAACGGGGCCTGAGATATGCCTGTTCAAAGTTCGGAACTTCAGTCGGCTGCTATAGCGCCCCCTTTTGGCCAATCAATGTGAGACTTGCTCCATGGCTTCGGGCCATAAGCCTCTACCATCGTGCCAAGTTTTCGTAAAAAGTTACCAATCGGCTATAGGGCCTGGCATAGGCTCCCATGGCGGAAAAATAATAATAATAATAACACTACCAATAACAATAGGGTCTTCGCCCCTTTGGGGCTTGGCCCCTAAATATAGCTGCAAGCAGCAATAACGGGGCCAAGCGCAACTAACGCATCAAAGCCAATGAGCAAAACACACCATAGCTACATTGGAGCTATGCATGTGAGGATCAATGTCGCCTGACCAGATGAATCAGGTCTAATTCATGCAACAGTATCATCATCACCATGATCATCATCACCATGATCATCATCATCATCATACAACTGCAATCACATTCAATTCATCTGAAGGCGTCAAACGAATGTCAGGTCCTTTTAAGCATCGCATTACATTAATTATATTTTGGGACATATCTTTTAGGACCTATTTCTCTACATGTCTACAGGCCACATGGTCATTCTCCAGGCCTTCCATCTGCCTGAAAGACCCACCTTTTCCATCAAGTCTCAGTGTGTAGTTTGTTTGATAATTCAGCTATCTGTGAACAACACTCACAATTCTTGTTTCTCTCTAAACCTCACAGTTCTCAGAAGAATGCCCCCCCTACACTTGGTGTAAGAAGGCTATGTAGTCTGTGGGCTACTGTGCTCTCCCAGGATTAAGTGCTTAGATTAAAGGCTAAAACCCTCTCCCTGGTTTAAGTTGGTAAGCTATATACTGCAAAAGGTACACTTTCCAAACTTGACACTCTTTACCACTCTACCATCCAGTTTGTCACACATGACACATACAGTACACACCTCTGCACTCGTTACTCTTTGGACAACTAACCTTCATACCCGTCATAACATTCCCTAGTTTAATCTCATTTGCACCCTTCTCCAACTATCACTTCTCTACCTATGTCACATGTGACACTAAATGCCTCTCACACACTGACTCCCACAAAAGTCAGTTCATTTACAATGCCTCTACACAATATCCAGAGTCTTAAAGCACACTTTAAAGATGTACACACACATCAATTCTTTATGAACGCTGATTGCATTTGTGTAACAGAAACATGGCTTACATCTGCCATAGCCACATTTGAGCTATGCATGTGACTGTCTGTGTTGCCTGACTAGGTACATCAGGTTAAATTCATGCAACATCATCATCATACAACCACAATCATATTTCATTCATCTGATGATGTCAAGTGAGTGTCAGGTCCTTTTAAGCATCTTAATACATTTCTTATATTTTGGGACATATATCTAGGACCTATTTCTCTGCATGTCTACATCCCACATGGTCATTCTCCCGGCCTTCCATCTGCCTGGGAGACCCACCTTAACAATCAAGTATTACTGCAGGGATAGCTTGACAATTCAGTAATCTGTGAACAACACACAATTCTTGTTTCTCTCTTAACCTCACAGTTTTCATAAGAATGCCTCTCTCCCCCCCTTACATTTGGTGTAAGTAGGCTATGTAATCTAAGGTCTGCTGCGATGTCCCTGGATGAAGCATGTATGCTATAGACCATTCCCTTTCCCTAGATGAAATGTGAATGGTATAGACTACTCCACTCTCCCTAGGCTAATAGTTACTACCCTCTCCCTGGATGAAATGGGAAGAATGGAACTACCCTACAGCATCTAGAAGATTCAAAAACAATCAATAATCTACCCTCTCCCTGGGTATAATTCTGTAGTCTAATTGGCTACTCTCCCTTTTCCTGTTAATTATGTTATATATAATATAGCTGATAATAGTGTTTCTGGGAGATTGGAATTGTGTCAATTACCTAAGATTTGCTCTTAACATGTTGCAGTAAACCTAGCCTACAAGGCTACTAATGACATGTCTGTAATGTTTAAGAAGTCTCACAGTTAAAGTAAGGTAATGTCCATCCAATTGACCTGAATGACTACTGTCAAACTAAAGTGGAGTCCATATGCATTCAATTGTAGTGATCTTGATTATTTCAGTTAAACAAGCACATTCTTCATATACGAAGAGACGACACATTGGTTTAATTCTAGCAATGAAAATACAATGAAAGTGCAATGGGGGTCCCTTTGCACAACAATGCTTATATAAACCTCAAAATGTAATCTGACAGTGTTGTGCCCAATTAGTAAATTGTAGAGCATGCCATCAGCTACCCATACAAGCATTATGAACCCCATTTAGCCACGGGGGGCGCTACAGCAATCAATTGCGTTTAAGCCACTTTTAAGAATTTTGCCTCATTATAGCGCCACCCTTTGGCCTTACTGCTTCATATTTCTTCAGTTACCTCAAGATATGCTCTGGTACTACTATATCTGTTTTCGGAAATACCATCCAAGCGGTTAGGCCTGAACAGGAAATGAGCTCTCTAGCGCCCCCATTCAGTTTAATCTGGCCAGTAATGGAGGCTTTGCCTCTGGCTGACATTGTTGATATGAACACAACGTTTTGTGGTGTTCCATGCATTCCTTCAGAAGTTATATGCCTTTTTGTGAAAAGCCACACCCTCTGCAATATTCAATTGCTCACAGTGGCTATTTTCATTATATTTTCTAAATTATGCCGAGATGGAACTTTAGATATTCATTGCTAGATTCTATATACTGTGCTTTATGTAGATTGACAAAACTTCCTAGGAGGAGATAGATTTCAAGTGTTTTTCGTAAAATGCAAAATTGTTGCAAATTAACATAATCCAAAGTTATGGCTCCTTGAGGCAAATTTGTTTACCCTGATGAGACATATATGCCTCCTAAGCGTCCTGACTCTAGCTCCAACGGGGCATGACATATGACCATTCAAAGTTTGCATTTTATCCCCTTTTATGTATTTTGGCTTGTAATAGCGCCACCCTGTGGCCAATCAGGCTCTTCTTTCTCCAGTGACCATTAGACATACCCTGGTACCACTGTACCGTGGTTCGGAAAGCTCTGCATGGCGGTTAGGCATAAACTGAAAATGAGCTCTCTAGCGCCCCCATTTGGTTTGATTGGGCCAATAATGCAGTGGCCGCCTCAGGTTATATCTGCACAGATGTGTACTATGTGGCGTGGTTTTCTGCACAACCCTTAAGAAAGTAGACCCCTTTATGTGAAAAGTCACACCCCATGCCATTTTCATTGGCTCATAGTTGCTGTTAAATTTAACTTTTTCAACTTTTGCCGAGATGGAATTAAAGATATCGGTCCTTAGATTGTGTGTACCCAGTATCATGCAGATTGGTTAAAGTCTCTAGGAGGAGATAGATTTTAAGCGTTTTTCAAAAAATTCAAAATGGCGGGAAATCTATATAACCGGAAGTTATGGGTCCTTGAGGCAAATTTGTTCGTCATGAGGAGAGACATATGTGTGCAAAGTGTCATGTCTGTAGGTCAAACGGGGCCTGAGATATGCCTGTTCAAATTTCGCAACTTCAGTCGGCTGCTATAGCGCCCCCTTTTGGCCAATCGATGTGCGACTTGCTCCATGGCTTCAGGCCCTAAGCCTCTACCATCGTGCAAAGTTTTTGTAAAAAGTTACCAATCGGCTATAGGGCCTGCCATAGACTTCCATGGCAGAAAAAAGAATAATAAAACTACCAATTACAATAGGGTCTTCGCCCCTTCGGGGCTTGGCCCCTAAATATAGCTGCAAGCAGCAATAACGGGGCCAAGCACAATGAACGCATCAAAGCCAACGAGCAAAACACGCCATAGCTACATTGGAGCTATGCATGTGAGCATCTATGTCGCCTGACCAGGTGAATCAGGTCAAATTCATGCAACAGTATCATCATCACCATGATCATCATCATCATTATACAATTGCATTCACATTCAATTCATCTGACAGCGTCAAGTGAGAGTCAGGTCCTTTTTAGAATCTCATTACATTCATTCTATTTTGGTACATATGTTTTAGAACCTATTTCTCTGCATGTCTACATGCCACATGATCATTCTCCAGGCCTTCCATCTGCCTGGAAGACCAACCTTTACCATCAAGTCTCAGTGCGGGGATTTCTTGATAATTCAGCTACCTATGAAGAACACTCACAACTTTTGTTTCTCTCTACACCTCACAGTTTCCAGAAGAATGCCCCCCCTACACTTGGTGTAAGTAGGCTATGTAGTCTGTGGGCTACTGTCCTCTCCCAGGATGAAGTGTTTAGATTAAAGGCTAAAACCCTCTACCTGGTTGAAGTGTGTAAGCTATATACTGCAAAAAGTACACTTTCCAAACTTGATACTCTTTACCACTCTACCATCCAGTTTGTCACCCATGCCACATACAATACACATACTGCACTCGTTACTCTTTGGACAACTAACCTTCCCATCAAACCTGTCATAACATTCCCTAGTTTAATCTCATTTGGACCCTTCTCCAACTATCACCTCTCTACCTATGTCACATTTTACACTAAATGCCTCTCACACACTGACTCCTACAAAAGCCAGTTAATTTACAATGGCTCTATACAATATCCAGTCTTAAAGCAGACTTCAAAGATGTACACACACATCAATTCTTTATGAACGCTGATTGCATTTGTGTAACAGAAACATGGCTAACATCTGCCATAGCCACATTTGAGCTATGCATGTGACTATTTCTCTGCATGTCAACATCCCACCTGGTCATTGTCCAGGCCTTCCATCTGCCTGGGAGACCCACCTTTACCATCAAGTATCACTGCAAGGATAGCTTGACAATTCAGCAATCTGTGAACAACACTCACAATTCTTGTTTCTCTCTTAACCTCACAGTTTTCAGAAGAATGCCCCTCTCCTACACTTGGTGTAAGAAAGCTATATAGTCTGTGGGCTACTGCGCTCTCCAAGGATGAAGTGTTTAGGCTAAAGGCTACAACCCTCTCCCTGGTTGAAGTGTGTAAGCTATAGAATGCAAAAGGTACACTTTCCAAACGTGACACTCTTTACCACTCTACCATCCAGTTTGTCACACGACACATACAATACACACCACTGCACTCGTTACTCTTTAGACAACTAACCTTCCCATCAAACCTGTCATAACATTCCCTAGTTTGTTCTCATTTGAACCCTTCTCCAACTATCACCTCTCTACCTATGTCACATGTTACACTAAATGCCTCTCTGACACAGACTCCCACAAAAGCCAGTTCATTTATAATGGCTCTACACAATATCCAGAGTCTTAAAGCACACTTTAAAGATGTACACACACATCAATTCTTTATGAACGCTGATTGCATTTGTGTAACAGAAACATGTCTAACATCTGCCATAGCCACATTTGAGCTATGCATGTGACTGTCTGTGTTGCCTGACTAGGTACATCAGGTTAAATTCATGCAACATCATCATCATACAACCACAATCACATTTAATTCATCTGATGATGTCAAGTGAGTGTCAGGTCCTTTTAAGCATCTTAATACATTTCTTCTATTTTGGGACATATTTCTAGGACCTCTTTCTCTGCATGTCTACATCCCACATGGTCATTCTCCTGGCCTTCCATCTGCCTGGGAGACCCAGCTTAACAATCAAGTATTACTGCAGAAATAGCTTGACAATTCAGTAATCTGTGAACAACACTCACAATTCTTGTTTCTCTCTTAACCTCACAGTTTTCATAAGAATGCCTCTCTCCCCCCCTTACATTTGGTGTAAGTAGGCTATGTAATTTAAGGTCTACTGCGATGTCCCTGGATGAAGCATGTATGCTATAGACCATTCCCTTTCCCTAGATGAAATGTGTATGGTATAGACTACTCCACTCTCCCTAGGCTAATCGTTACTACCCTCTCCCAGGACGAAATGGGAAGAATGGAACTACCCTACAGCATCTAGAAGATTCAAAAACAATCAATAATCTACCCTCTCCCTAGGTATAATTCTGTAGTCTAATTGGCTACCCTCCCTTTTCCTGTGAAGTATGTTATATATAATATAGCTGATAATAGTGTTTCTGGGAGATTGGAATTGTGTCAATTACCTAAGATTTGCTCTTAACATGTTGCAGTAAACCTAGCCTACAAGGCTACTAATGACATGTCTGTAATGTTTAAGAAGTCTCACAGTTAAAGTACTTAATGTCCATCCAATTGACCTGAATGACTACTGTCAAACTAAAGTGGAGTCCATATGCATTCAATTGTAGTGATCTTGATTATTTCGGTTAAACAAGCACATTCTTCATATAAGAAGAGACGACACATTGGTTTAATTCTAAGAATGAAAATACAATGAAAGTGCAATGTGGGTCCCTTTACACAACAATGCTTATATAAACATCAAAATGTAATCTGACAGTGTTGTTCCCAATTAGTAAGTTGTAGAGCATCCCATCAGCTACCCATACAAGCATTATGAACCCCATTTAGCCACGGGGGGCGCTACAGCAATAAATTGCATTTAAGCCACTTTTAAGAATTTTGGCTCGTTATAGCGCCACCCTTTGGCCTAACTGTTTCATATTTCTTCAGTTACCTCAAGATATGCTCTGGTACTACTATATCTGTTTTGGGAAATACCATCCAAGCAGTTAGGCCTAAACAGGAAATGAGCTCTCTAGCGCCCCCATTCAGTTAATTCTGGCCAGGAATGGAGGCTTTGCCTCAGTCTGACATTGTTGATATGAACACAACGTTTTGTGGTGTTTTTAATGCATTCCTTTAGAAGTTATATGCCTTTTTGTGAAAAGCCACACCCTCTGCAATATTCAATTGCTCACAGTGGCTATTTTCATCAAGGTTTCTAAATTATGCCGAGATGGAACTTTAGATATTCATTGCTAGATTCTATATACTGTGCTTCATGTAGATTGACAAAACTTCCTAGGAGGAGATAGATTTCAAGTGTTTTTCGTAAAATGCAAAATTGTTGCAAATTAACATAATCCGAAGTTATGGCTCCTTGAGGCAAATTTGTTTACCCTGATGAGACATATATGCCTCCTAAGCGTCCTGACTCTAGCTCCAACGGGGCATGACATATGACCATTCAAAGTTTGCATTTTATCCCCTTTTATGTATTTTGGCTTGTAATAGCGCCACCCTGTGGCCAATCAGGCTCTTCTTTCTCCAGTGACCATTAGACATACCCTGGTACCACTGTACCGTGGTTCGGAAAGCTCTGCATGGCGGTTAGGCCTAAACTGAAAATGAGCTCTCTAGCGCCCCCATTTGGTTTGATTGGGCCAATAATGCAGTGGCCGCCTCAGGTTATATCTGCACAGATGTCTACCAAGTGGCGTGGTGTTCTGCACAACCCTTAAGAAAGTATACCACTTTATGTGAAAAGCCACGCCCCATGCCATTTTCATTGGCTCATAGTTGCTGTTAAATTTAACTTTTTACACTTTTGCCGAGATGGAATTTTAGATATCGTTCCCTAGATTGTGGGTAACGGATTTCATGCAGATTGGTCAAAGTCTCTAGGAGGAGATAGATTTTAAGCATTTTTCAAAAAATTCAAAATGGCGGAAAATCTATATAACCGGAAGTTATGGGTCCTTGAGGCAAATTTGTTCATCGTGAGGAGAGACATATGTGTGCAAATGTACATGTCTGTAGGTCAAACGGGGCCTGAGATATGCCTGTTCAAAGTTCGCAACTTCAGTCGGCTGCTATAGCGCCCCCTTTTGGCCAATCCATGTGAGACTTGCTCCACTGCTGCGGGGCCTAAGCCTCTATGACTCTGCCGATTTTCGTAAAAAGCGACCAGTCGGTTATAGGGCCTTGCATAGACACCCATGGCGGAATAATAATACTACCAATAACAATAGGGTCTTCGCCCCTTTGGGGCTTGGCCCCTAAATAGCTGCAAGCAGCAATGAACGGGGCCAAGCGCAACAAACGCATCAAAGCCAACGAGGAAAACACGCCATAGCTACATTGGAGCTATGCATGTGAGCATCTATGTCACCTGACCAGGTGAATCAGGTCAAATTCATGCAAAAGTATCATCACCATGATCATCATCATCATTATATAACTTCATTCACATTCAATTAATCTGACAGCATCAAGTGAGAGTCAGGTCCTTTTTTGAATCTCATTACATTTATTGTATTTTGGTACATATGTTTTAGAACCTATTTCTCTGCATGTCTACATGCCACATGATCGTTCTCCAGGCCTTCCATCTGCCTGGAAGGCCCACCTCTACCATCAAGTCTCAGTGCGGGGATTTCTTGTTAATTCAGCTACCTATGAAGAACACTCACAACTTTTGTTTCTCTACACCTCACAGTTTCCAGAAGAATACACCTCACAGTTTCCAGAAGAATGCCCCCCCTACACTTGGTGTAAGTAGGCTATGTAGTCTGTGGGCTACTGTCCTCTCCCAGGATGAAGTGTTTAGATTAAAGGCTAAAACCCTCTCCCTGGTTGAAGTGTGAAGCTATATACTGCAAAAGGTACACTATCCAAACTTGATACTCTTTACCACTCTACCATCCAGTTTGTCACCCATGCCACATACAATACACACCACTGCACTCGTTACTCTTTGGACAACTAACCTTCCCATCAAACCTGTCATAACATTCCCTAGTTTAATCTCATTTGCACCCTTCTCCAACTATTACCTCTCTACCTATGTCACATTTTACACTAAATGCCTCTCACACACTGACTCCTAAAAAAGCCAGTTCATTTACAATGGCTCTACACAATATCCAGTCTTAAAGCAGACTTTAAAGATGTACACACACATCAATTCTTTATGAACGCTGATTGCATTTGTGTAACAGAAACATGGCTTACATCTGCCATAGCCACATTTGAGCTATGCATGTGACTATTTCTCTGCATGTCAACATCCGACCTGGTCATTGTTCAGGCCTTACATCTGCCTGGGAGACCCACCTTTACCATCAAGTATCACTGCAAGGATAGCTTGACAATTCAGCAATCTGTGAACTACACTCACAATTCTTGTTTCTCTCTTAGCCTCACAGTTTTCAGAAGAATGCCCCTCTCCTACCCATACATTTGGTGTAAGTAGGCTATGTAATTTAAGGTCTACATTTCCATCCAATTGACCTGAATGACTACTGTCAAACTAACGTGGAGTCCATATGCATTCAATTGTAGTGATCTTGATTATTTCAGTTAAACAAGCACATTCTTCATATAAGAAGAGACGACACATTGGTTTAATTCTAGCAATGAAAATACAATGAAAGTGCAATGGTGGTCCCTTTGCACAACAATGCTTATATAAACATCAAAATGTAATCTGACAGTGTTGTGCCCAATTAGTAAGTTGTAGAGCATGCCATCCGCGACCCATACAAGCATTATGAACCCCATTTAGCCACGGGGGGCGCTACAGCAATCAATTGCGTTTAAGCCACTTTTAAGAATTTGGGCTCGTTATAGCGCCACCCTTTGGCCTAACTGCTTTATATTTCTTCAGTTACCTCAAGATATGCTCTGGTACTACTATATCTGTTTTCGGAAATACCATCCAAGCGGTTAGGCCTCAACAGGAAATGAGCTCTCTAGCGCCCCCATTCAGTTTAATCTGCCCAGTATTGGAGGCTTTGCCTCTGGCTGACATTGTTGATATGAACACAACGTTTTGTGGTGTTCCATGCATTCCTTCAGAAGTATTATGCCTTTTTGTGAAAAGCCACACCCTCTGCAATATTCAATTGCTCACAGTGGCTATTTTCATTATGTTTTCTAAATTATGCCGAGATGGAACTTTAGATATTCATTGTTACATTCTATATACTGTGCTTCATGTAGATTGACAAAACTTCCTAGGAGGAGATAGATTTCAAGTGTTTTTCAAAAAATGCAAAATTGTTGCAAATTAACATAATCCGAAGTTCTGGCTCCTTGAGGCAAATTTGTTCAATCTGATGAGCCATATATGCCTCCAAAGCGTCCTGACTCAAGCTCCAACGGGGCATGACATATGACCATTCAAAGTTTGCATTTTAGCCCCTTTTATGTATTTTGTCTTGTTATAGCGCCACCCTGTGGCCAATCAGGTTCTTCTTTCTCCAGTGACCATTAGACATACACTGGTACCACTGTACTGTGGTTCGGAAAGCTCTGCATGGCGGTTAGGCCTAAACTGAAAATTAGCTCTCTAGCGCCCCCATTTGGTTTGATTCGGCCAATAATACAGTGGCCGCCTCAGGTTATATCTGCACAGATGTCTACCAAGTGGCGTGGTGTTCTGCACAACCCTTAAGAAAGTATACCACTTTATGTGAAAAGCCACGCCCTATGCCATTTTCATTGGCTCATAGTTGCTGTTATATTTAACTTTTTCAACTTTTGCCGAGATGGAATTTTAGATATTGTTCCCTAGATTGTGTGTACCGGATGTCATGCAGATTGGTCAAAGTCTCTAGGAGGAGATAGATTTTAAGCGTTTTTCAAAAAATTCAAAATGGCGGAAAATCTATATAACCGGAAGTTATGGGTCCTTGAGGCAAATTTGTTCATCCTGAGGAGAGACATATGTGTGCAAAGTGTCATGTCTGTAGGTCAAACGGGGCCTGAGATATGCCTGTTCAAAGTTCACAACTTCAGTCGGCTGCTATAGCGCCCCCTTTTGGCCAATCAATGTGAGACTTGCTCCATGGCTTCGGGCCATAAGCCTCTACCATCTTGCAAAGTTTCGTAAAAAGTTACCAATCGGCTATAGGGCCTGCCATAGACTCCCATGGCAGATGAATAATAACACTAACAATAACAATAGGGTCTTTGCCCCTTCGGGGCTTGGCCCCTAAATATAGCTGCAAGCAGCAATAACGGGGCCAAGCGCAACGAACGCATCAAAGCCAACGAGGAAAACACGCCATAGCTACATTGGAGCTATGCATGTGAGCATCTATGTCGCCTGACCAGGTGAATCAGGTCAAATTCATGCAACAGTATCATCATCACCATGATCATCATCATCATCATTATACAACTGCATTCACAATCAATTAATCTGACAGCGTCAAGTGAGAGTCGGGTCCTTTTTTGAATCTCATTACATTTATTCTATTTTGGGACATATTTTAGGACCTATTTCTCTGCATGTCTACATGCCACATGATCATTCTCCAGGCCTTCCATCTGCCTGGGAGACCCACCTTTAGCATCAAGTCTCAGTGTGGGGATTGCTTGATAATTCATCTATCTGTGAACAACTCACAACTCTTGTTTCTCTCTAAACCTCACAGTTCTCAGAAGAATCCCCCCCCCCTTCACTTGGTGTAAGTAGGCTATGTAGTGTGTGGGCTACTATGCTCTCCCAGGATGAAGTGTTTAGATTAAAGGCTAAAACCCTCTCCCTGGTTGAAGTGTGTAAGCTATATACTGCAAAAGGTACACTTTCCAAACTTGATACTCTTTACCACTCTACCATCCAGTTTGTCACCCATGCCACATACAATACACACCACTGCACTTGTTACTCTTTGGACAACTAACCTTCATACCTGTCATAACATTCCCTAGTTTAATCTCATTTGCACCATTCTCCAACTATCACTTCTCTACCTATGTCACATGTGACACTAAATGCCTCTCACACACTGACTCCCACAAAAGCCAGTTCATTTACAATGGCTCTACACAATATCCAGAGTCTTGAAGCACACTTTAAAGATGTACACACACATCAATTCTTTATGAATGCTGATTGCATTTGTGTAACAGAAACATGGCTAACATCTGCCATAGCCACATTTGAGCTATGCATGTGACTGTCTGTGTTGCCTGACTAGGTACATCAGGTTAAATTCATGCAACATCATCATCATACAACCACAATCACATTTAATTAATCTGATGATGTCAAGTGAGTGTCAGGTCCTTTTAAGCATCTTAGTACATTTCTTCTATTTTGGGACACATTTTTAGGACCTATTTCTCTGCATGTGTACATCCCACATGGTCATTCTCCCGGCCTTCCATCTGCCTGGGAGACCCACCTTAACAATCAAGTATTACTGCAGGGATAGCTTGACAATTCAGTAATCTGTGAACAACAATCACAATTCTTGTTTCTCTCTTAACCTCACAGTTTTCAGAAGAATGCCCCTCTCCCACCCATACATTTGGTGTAAGTAGGCTATGTAATCTAAGGTCTACTGCGATGTCCCTGGATGAAGCATGTATGCTATAGACCATTCCCTTTCCCTAGATGAAATGTGTATGGTAAAGACTACTCCACTCTCCCTAGGCTAATAGTTACTACCCTCTCCCGGGATGAAATGGGAAGAATGGAACTACCCTACAGCATCTAGAAGATTCAAAAAACAATCAATAATCTACCCTCTCCCTGGGTATAATTCTGTAGTCTATTGCCTACTCTCCCTTTTCCTGTGAAGTATGTTATATATAAAATAGCTGATAATAGTGTTTCTGGGAGATTGGAATTGTGTCAATTACCTAAGATTTGCTCTTAACGTGTTGCAGTAAACCTAGCCTACAAGGCTACTAATGACATGTCTGTAATGTTTAAGAAGTCTCACAGTTAAAGTAAGGTAATGTCCATCCAATTGACCTGAATGACTACTGTCAAACTAAAGTGGAGTCTATATGCATTCAATTGTAGTGATCTTTATGATTTCAGTTAAACAAGCACATTCTTCATAGAAGAAGAAACGACACTGCTTTAATTCTAGCAATGAAAATACAATGAAAGTGCAATGGGATTCCCTTTGCACAACAATGCTTATATAAACATCAAAATGTAATCTGACAGTGTTGTGCCCAACTAGTTAGTTGTAGAGCATGCCATCAGCTACCCATACAAGCATTATGAACCCCATTTAGCCACGGGGGGCGCTACAGCAATCAATTGCGTTTAAGCCACTTTTAAGAATTTTGGCTTGTTATAGCGCCACCCTTTGGCCTAACTGCTTCATATTTCTTCAGTTACCTCAAGATATGCTCTGGTACTACTATATCTGTTTCCGGAAATACCATCCAAGCGGTTAGGCCTAAACAGGAAATGAGCTCTCTAGCGCCCCCATTCAGTTTATTCTGGCCAGTGATGGAGGCTTTGCCTTGGGCTGACATTGTTGACATGAACACAACGTTTTGTGGTATTCCATGCATTCCATCAGAAGTTATGTGCCTTTTTGTGAAAAGCCACACCCTCTGCAATATTCAATTGCTCATAGTGGCTCTTTTCATCAAGTTTTCTAAATTATGCCGAGATGGAACTTTAGATATTCATTGCTAGATTCTACCTACTGTGCTTCATGTAGATTGACAAAACTTTGTAGGAGGAGATAGATTTTAAGTGTTTTTCTAAAATTGCAAAATTGTTGCAAATTAACATAATCTGAAGTTATGGCTCTTTGAGGCAAATTTGTTCAACCTGATGAGACATATATGCCTCCAAAGCGTCATGACTCTAGCTCCAACGGGGCATGAGATATGACCTTTCAAAGTTAGCATTTTAGCCCCTTTTATGTATTTTGGCTTGTTATAGCGCCACCCTGTGGCCAATCAGGCTCTTCTTTCTCGAGTGACCATGAGACATACCCTGGTACCACTGGACCGTGGTTCGGAAAGCTCTGCATGGCGGTTAGGCCTAAACTGAAAATGAGCTCTCTAGCGCCCCCATTTGGTTTGATTCGGCCAATAATGCAGTGGCCGCCTCAGGTTATATCTGCACAGATGTCTACCAAGTGGCGTGGTGTTCTGCACAACCCTTAAGAAAGTATACCCCTTTATGTGAAAAGCCACGCCCCATGCCATTTTCATTGGCTCATAGTTGCTGTTAAATGTAACTTTTTCTACTTTTGCCGAGATGGAATTATAGATATCGGTCCTTAGATTGTGTGTACCCAGTATCATGCAGATTGGTCAAAGTCTCTAGGAGGAGATAGATTTTAAGCGTTTTTCAAAAAATTCAAAATGGCGGAAAATCTATATAACCGGAAGTTATGTGTCCTTGAGGCAAATTTGTTCGTCATGAGGAGAGACATATGTGTGCAAATTGTCATGTCTGTAGGTCAAACGGGGCCTGAGATATGCCTGTTCAAAGTTCGCAACTTCAGTCAGCTGCTATAGCGCCCCCTTTTGGCAAATCGATGTGAGACTTGCTCCACTGCTGCGGGGCCTAAGCCTCTATGACTCTGCCGATTTCCGTAAAAAGCGACCAGTCGGTTATAGGGCCTGCCATAGACTCCCATGGCGGAATAATAATAATAATAATACTTACAATAACAATAGGGTCTTCGCCCCTTTGGGGCTTGGCCCCTAAATATAGCTGCAAGCAGCAATAACGGGGCCAAGCACAATGAACGCATCAAAGCCAACGGGCAAAACACGCCATAGCTACATTGGAGCTATGCATGTGAGCATCTATGTCGCCTGACCAGGTGAATCAGGTCAAATTCATGCAACAGTATCATCATCACCATGATCATCATCATCATCATCATTATACAACTGCATTCACATTCAATTCATCTGACAGCGTCAAGTGAGAGTCAGGTCCTTTTTAGAATCTCATTACATTTATTCTATTTTGGTACATATGTTTTAGGAACTATTTCTCTGCATGTCTACATGCCACATGATCATTCTCCAGGCCTTTCATCTGCCTGGAAGGCCCACATTCACCATAAAGTCTCAATGCGGGGACTTCTTGATAATTCAGCTATCTATGAAGAACACTCACAACTTTTGTTTCTCTCTACACCTCACAGTTTCCAGAAGAATTCCCCCCCTACACTTGGTGTAAGTAGGCTATGTAGTCTGTGGGCTACTGCGCTCTCCAAGGATGAAGTGTTTAGGCTAAAGGCTACAACCCTCTCCCTGGTTGAAGTGTGTAAGCTATAGAGTGAAAAAGGTACACTTTCCAAACGTGACACTCTTTACCACTCTACCATCCAGTTTGTCACACATGACACATACAATACACAACACTGCACTCCTATCTGTTTGGACAACTAACCTTCCCATCAAACCTGTCATAACATTCCCTAGTTTATTCTCATTTGCACCCTTCTCCAACTATCACCTCTCTAACTATGTCACATGTTACACTAAATGCCTCTCTCACACAGACTACCACAAAAGCCAGTTCATTTATAATGGCTCTAAACAATATCCAGAGTCTTAAAGCACACTTTAAAGATGTACACACATCAATTCTTTACGAACGCTGATAGCATTTGTGTAACAGAAACATGGCTAACATCTGCCATAGCCACATTTGAGCTATGCATGTGACTGTCTTTGTCGCCTGACTAGGTACATCAGGTTAAATTCATGCAACAGCATCATCATACAACCACACTCACAGTTAATTCATCTGATGATGTGAAGTGAGTGTCAGGTCCTTTTAAGCATCTCAACACATTTATTCTATTTTGGGACATATTTTTAGGACCTATTTCTCTGCATGTCTACATCCCACCTGGTCATTCTCCAGGCCTTCCATCTGCCTGGAAGACCCACCTTTACCATCAAGTATCACTGCAGGGATAGCTTGACAATTCAGCAATCTGTGATCAACATTTACAATTCTTGTTTCTCTCTTAACCACAGTTTTCAGAAGAATGCCCCTCTCCTACCCATACATTTGGTGTAAGTAGGCTATGTAATTTAAGGTCTACTTTTCCATCCAATTGACCTGAATGACTACTGTCAAACTAAAGTGGAGTCCATATGCATTCAATTGTAGTGATCTTGATTATTTCAGTTAAACAAGCACATTCTTCATATAAGAAGAGACGACACATTGGTTTAATTCTAGCAATGAAAATACAATGAAAGTGCAATGGGGGTCCAAGCATTATGAACCCCATTTAGCCACGGGGGGCGCTACAGCAATCAATTGCATTTAAGCCACTTTTAAGAATTTCGGCTCGTTATAGCGCCACCCTTTGGCCTAACTGCTTCATATTTCTTCAGTTACCTCAAGATATGGTCTGGTACTACTATATCTGTTTTCGGAAATACCATCCAAGCGGTTAGGCCTGAACAGGAAATTTGCTCTCTAGCGCCCCCATTCAGTTTAATCTGCCCAGTATTGGAGGCTTTGCCTCTGGCTGACATTGTTGATATGAACACAACGTTTTGTGGTGTTCCATGCATTCCTTCAGAAGTATTATGCCTTTTTGTGAAAAGCCACACCCTCTGCAATATTCAATTGCTCACAGTGGCTATTTTCATTATGTTTTCTAAATTATGCCGAGATGGAACTTTAGATATTCATTGTTAGATTCTATATACTGTGCTTCATGTAGATTGACAAAACTTCCTAGGAGGAGATAGATTTCAAGTGTTTTTCAAAAAATGCAAAATTGTTGCAAATTAACATAATCCGAAGTTATGGCTCCTTGAGGCAAATTTGTTTACCCTGATGAGACATATATGCCTCCAAAGCGTCCTGACTCTAGCTCCAACGGGGCATGACATATGACCATTCAAAGTTTGCATTTTATCCCCTTTTATGTATTTTGGCTTGTAATAGCGCCACCCTGTGGCCAATCAGGCTCTTCTTTCTCCAGTGACCATTAGACATACCCTGGTACCACTGTACCATGGTTCGGAAAGCTCTGCATGGCGGTTAGGCCTAAACTGAAAATGAGCTCTCTAGCGCCCCCATTTGGTTTGATTGGGCCAATAATGCAGTGGCCGCCTCAGGTTATATCTGCACAGATGTCTTATAAGTGGCGTGGTGTTCTGCACAACCCTTAAGAAAGTATACCACTTTATGTGAAAAGCCACGCCCTATGCCATTTTCATTGGCTCATAGTTGCTGTTAAATTTAACTTTTTAAACTTTTGCTGAGATGGAATTTTAGATAATGGTCCCTAGATTGTGTGTATCAGGTATCATGCAGATTGGTCAAAGTCTCTAGGAGGAGATAGATTTTTAGCGTTTTTCAAAAAATTCAAGATGGCGGAAAATCTATATAACCGGAAGTTATGGGTCCTTGAGGCAAATTTGTTCATCCTGAGGAGAGACATATGTGTGCAAAGTGTCATGTCTGTAGGTCAAACGGAGCCTGAGATATGCCTGTTCAAAGTTCGCCACTTCAGTCGGCTGTTATAGCGCCCCCTTTTGGCCAATCAATTTGAGACTTGCTCCATGGCTTTGGGCCATAAGCCTCTACCATCTTGCAAAGTGTCGTAAAAAGTTACCAATCGGCTATAGGGCCTGCCATAGACTCCCATGGCAGATGAATAATAATAATAATAATAACACTAACAATTACAATAGGGGCTTCGCCCTTTCGGGCTTGGCCCCTAAATATAGCTGCAAGCAGCAATAACGGGGCCAAGCGCAACTAACGCATCAAAGCCAACGAGGAAAATACGCCATAGCTACATTGGAGCTATGCATGTGAGCATCTATGTCGCCTGACCAGGTGAATCAGGTTAAATTCATGCAACAGCATCATCATCACCATAATCATCATCATACAACTGCAATCACATTCAATTCATCTGAAGGCGTCAAACGAGTGTCAGGTCCTTTTAAGCATCGCATTACATTAACTCTATTTTGGGACATATCTTTTAGGACCTATTTCTCTACATGTCTACAGGCCACATGGTCATTCTCCAGGCCTTCCATCTGCCTGGAAGACCCACCTTTTCCATCAAGTCTCAGTGTGTGGATTGCTTGATAATTCAGCTATCTGTGAACAACACTCACAACTCTTGTTTCTCTCTAAACCTCACAGTTCTTAGAAGAATGCCCCCCCTGCACTTGGTGTAAGTAGGCTATGTAGTCTGTGGGCTACTGTGCTCTCCCAGGATGAAGTGTTTAGATTAAAGGCTAAAACCTTCTCCCTGGTTGAAGTGTGTAAGCTATATACTGCAAAAGGTACACTTTCCAAACTTGATACTCTTTACCACTCTACCATCCAGTTTGTCACACATGACACATACAGTACACACCTCTGCACTCGTTACTCTTTGGACAACTAACCTTCATACCCGTCATAACATTCCCTAGTTTAATCTCATTTGCACCCTTCTCCAACTATCACTTCTCTACCTATGTCACATGTGACACTAAATGCCTCTCACACACTGACTCCAACAAAAGTCAGTTCATTTACAATGCCTCTACACAATATCCAGAGTCTTAAAGCACACTTTAAAGATGTACACACACATCAATTCTTTATGAACGCTGATTGCATTTGTGTAACAGAAACATGGCTTACATCTGCCATGGCCACATTTGAGCTATGCATGTGACTGTCTGTGTTGCCTGACTAGGTACATCAGGTTAAATTCATGCAACATCATCATCATACAACCACAATCATATTTCATTCATCTGATGATGTCAAGTGATTGTCAGGTCCTTTTAAGCATCTTAATACATTTCTTCTATTTTGGGACATATATCTACGACCTATTTCTCTGCATGTCTACATCCCACATGGTCATTCTCCCGGCCTTCCATCTGCCTGGGAGACCCACCTTAACAATCAAGTATTACTGCAGGGATAGCTTGACAATTCAGTAATCTGTGAACAACACTCACAATTCTTGTTTCTCTCTTAACCTCACAGTTTTCATAAGAATGCCTCTCTCCCCCCCTTACATTTGGTGTAAGTAGGCTATGTAATCTAAGGTCTACTGCGATGTCCCTGGATGAAGCATGTATGCTATAGACCATTCCCTTTCCCTAGATGAAATGTGAATGGTATAGACTACTCCACTCTCCCTAGGCTAAAAGTTACTACCCTCTCCCTGGATGAAATGGGAAGAATGGAACTACCCTACAGCATCTAGAAGATTAAAAAACAATCAATAATCTACCCTCTCCCTGGGTATAATTCTGTAGTCTAATTGGCTACTCTCCCTTTTCCTGTGAAGTATGTTATATATAATATAGCTGATAATAGTGTTTCTGGGAGATTGGAATTGTGTCAATTACCTAAGATTTGCTCTTAACATGTTGCAGTAAACCTAGCCTACAAGGCTACTAATGACATGTCTGTAATGTTTAAGAAGTCTCACAGTTAAAGTAAGGTAATGTCCATCCAATTGACCTGAATGACTACTGTCAAACTAAAGTGGAGTCCATATGCATTCAATTGTAGTGATCTTGATTATATCAGTTAAACAAGCACATTCTTCATATAAGAAGAGACAACACATTGGTTTAATTCTAGCAATGACAATACAATGAAAGTGCAATGGGGGTCCCTTTGCACAACAATGCTTATATAAACATCAAAATGTAATCTGACAGTGTTGTGCCCAATTAGTAAATTGTAGAGCATGCCATCAGCTACCCATACAAGCATTATGAACCCCATTTAGCCACGGGGGGCGCTACAGCAATCAATTGCGTTTAAGCCATTTTAAATAATTTTGGCTCGTTATAGCGCCACCCTTTGGCCTAACTGCTTCATATTTCTTCAGTTACCTCAAGATATGCTCTGGTACTACTATATCTGTTTTCGGAAATAACATCCAAGCGGTTAGGCCTGAACAGGAAATGAGCTCTCTAGCGCCCCCATTCAGTTTATTCTGGCCAGTAATGGAGGCTTTGCCTCGGGCTGACATTGGTGATATGAACACAACGTTTTGTGGTGTTCCATGCATTCCTTCAGAAGTTGTATGCCTTTTTGTGAAAAGCCACACCCTCTGCAATATTCAATTGCTCATATTGGCTCTTTTCATCAAGTTTTCTAAATTATGCTGAGATGGAACTTTAGATATTCATTGCTTAATTATATATACTGTGCTTCATGTAGATTGACAAAACTTCCTAGGAGGAGATAGATTTTAAGTGTTTTTCAAAAAATGCACAATTGTTGCAAATTAACATAATTTGCAGTTCTGGCTCCTTGAGGCAAATTTGTTCAACCTGATGAGACATATATGCCTTTAAAGCTTCCAAGAATCTAGCTCCAACGGGGCATGAGATATGACCGTTCAAAGTTTGCATTTTAGCCCCTTTTATGTATTTTGGCTTATTATAGCACCACCATGTGGCCAATCAGGCTCTTCTTTCTCCAGTCACCATTAGACATACCGTGGTACCACTGTACTGTTTTTCGGAAAACTCTGCATGGCGGTTAGGCCTAAAATGAAAATGAGCTCTCTAGCGCCCCCATTTGGTTTTATTGGGCCAATAATGCAGTGGCCGCCTCAGGTTATATCTGCAGAGATGTCTACAAAGTGGCATGGTGTTCTGCACAACCCTTAAGAAATGATACCCCTTTATGTGAAAAGCCACGCCCTCTGCACATTTCATTGGCTCATAGTTGCTGTTATATTTAACTTTTTCAACTTTTGCCGAGATGGAATTTTAGATATTGTTCCCTAGATTGTGTGTACCGGATGTCATGCAGATTGGTCAAAGTCTCTAGGAGAAGATAGATTTTAAGCGTTTTTCTAAAAATTCAAAATGGCGGAAAATCTATATAACCGGAAGTTATAAGTCCTTGAGGCAAATTTGTTCATCATGAGGAGAGACATATGTGTGCAAAGTGTCATGTCTGTAGGTCAAACGGGGCCTGAGATATGCCTGGTCAAAGTTCGCCATTTCAAACGCTTGCTATAGCGCCCCCTTTTGGCCAATCGATGTGAGACTTGCTCCACTGCTGCGGGGCCTAAGCCTCTATGACTCTGCCGATTTTCGTAAAAGGCGACCAGTCGGTTATAGGGCCTGCCATAGACTTCCATGGCAGATAAATAATAATAATAATAATAATAATAATAATACCATCAATTACAATAGGGCTTCGCCCCCTTCGGGGCTTGGCCCCTAAATATAGCTGCAAGCAGCAATGAACGGGGCCAAGCCATTAAGCATCAAAGCCAACAAGCGAAACAAACCATAGCCACATTGAGCTACCATTGAGCTACCACTAGCCATTGATATCTATGAAAACACGTTGAAAGCGCAATGGGGGTGTTGTTGTACAAAAATGCTTATATTGACATCAAAATTTAATCTGACAATTTCGCATCCAATGAGGGAGTTGTAGAGCAGGACATTGTCTACCCATACAAGCAGGATGAACTCCATCTGACCACAGGGGGCGCTACAGCAATAGATTGCGTTTTAGCAACTGTTAAGAATTTTGGCTTGTTATAGCGCCACCCTGTGGCCGATTTGCTTCATCTTTCTCCAGTGGCCATTAGGAGTGCTCTGCTGCCACTGGACCCGGTTTCGGAAAAATCAGCATAGTGGTCATGCCTTAACGGGAAATGAGCTCTCTAGCGCCCCCCTTTGAATTGATCGGGCCAATAATGCAAAGCAAACCTCTGGATGTATATAGGGACATGTCTATACGTTTTTGTGTTATTCTTTACAAGCCTTCAATAATGATAACCCTTTATTTGAAAAGCCACACGCTCTGCAATGTTCATTGGCTCATAGTTTCTGTTTTATTCAACTTTTCCAAAATGTGCCGAGATGGAACTTTAGATATTGGTCCCTAGATTCTTTGTACTGAGTGCCATCTGAATCGGTGAAACTTTCTAGGAGGAGATAGATTTTAAGCGCTTTTCAAAAAATGCTAAATAGCCAAAAATTTACATAACCGGAAGTAATGCAACCCCGGGGTGCATTTGTTCCTTGTGAGGAGAGGAATGTGTGTGCGAAGTGTCACCACTGTAGGTCAAACGGGGCATGAGATATGCCTGTTCAAAGTTTTCAAATTCAATCGATTGCTATGGCGCCCCCCTTTGGCCGATCCATGTATATTCCGGTCTAGGGCATCTTGGCATGACCCTCTACTACTATGCACATTTTCGTAAAAAGCGACCAGTCGGTTTAGGTTTTAAAGTCATTTCAAATGATTAGCTTTTCAATTACAAGCTTTAATATAGCTGCAAGCAGCAATGAACGGGGCCAAGCGCAACGAACGCATCAAAGCCAATGAGGAAAACACGCCATTGCTACATTGGAGCTATGCATGTGAGCATCTATGTCGCCTGACCAGGTGAATCAGGTCAAATTCATGCAACAGTATCATCATCACCATGATCATCATCATCATCATCATCATCATTATACAACTGCATTCACATTCAATTCATCTGACAGCGTCAAGTGAGAGTCAGGTCCTTTTTAGAATCTCATTACATTTATTCTATTTTGGTACATATGTTTTAGGACCTATTTCTCTGCATGTCTACATGCCACATGATCATTCTCCAGGCCTTCCATCTGCCTGGAAGGCCCACCTTTACCATCAAGTCTCAGTGCGGGGATTTCTTGATAATTCAGCTATCTATGAAGAACACACAACTCTTGTATCTCTCTACACCTCACAGTTTCCAGAAGAATGCCCCCTCTACACTTGGTGTAAGTAGGCTATGTAGTCTGTGGGCTACTGCGCTCTCCAAGGATGAAGTGTTTAGGCTAAAGGCTACAACCCTCTCCCTGGTTGAAGTGTGAAAGCTATAGAGTGCAAAAGGTACACTTTCCAAACGTGACACTCTTTACCACTCTACCATCCAGTTTGTCACACATGACACATACAATACACAACACTGCACTCCTTACTGTTTGGACAACTAATCTTCCCATCAAACCTGTCATAACATTCCCTAGTTTATTCTCATTTGCACCCTTCTCCAACTATCACCTCTCTACCTATGTCACATGTTACACTAAATGCCTCTCTCACACAGACTCCCACAAAAGCCAGTTCATTTATAATGGCTCTACACAATATCCAGAGTTTTAAAGCACACTTTAAAGATGTACACACACATCAATTCTTTATGAACGCTGATAGCATTTGTGTAACAGAAACATGGCTAGCATCTACCATAGCCACATTTGAGCTATGCATGTGACTGTCTTTGTCGCCTGACTAGGTACATCAGGATAAATTCATGCAACATCATCATAATACAACCACAATCACAGTTAATTCAGCTGATGATGTCAAGTGAGTGTCAGGTCCTTTTAAGCATCTTAGTACATTTCTTCTATTTTGGGACATATTTCTAGGACCTATTTCTCTGCATGTCTACATCCCACATGGTCATTCTCCCGGCCTTCCATCTGCCTGGGAGACCCACCTTAACAATCAAGTATTACTGCAGGGATAGCTTGACAATTCAGTAATCTGTGAACAACAATCACAATTCTTGTTTCTCTCTTAACCTCACAGTTTTCAGAAGAATGCCCCTCTCCCACCCATACATTTGGTGTAAGTAGGCTATGTAATCTAAGGTCTACTGCAATGTCCCTGGATGAAGCATGTATGCTATAGACCATTCCCTTTCCCTAGATGAAATGTGTATGGTATAGACTACTCCACTCTCCCTAGGCTAATAGCTACTACCCTCTCCCGGGATGAAATGGGAAGAATGGAACTACCCTACAGCATCTAGAAGATTCAAAAACAATCAATAATCTACCCTCTCCCTGGGTATAATTCTGTAGTATAATTGGCTACTCTCCCTTTTCCTGTTAATAATGTTATATATAATATAGCTGATAATAGTGTTTCTGGGAGATTGGAATTGTGTCAATTACCTTAGATTTGCTCTTAACATGTGCAGTAAATCTAGCCTACAAGGCTACTAATGACATGTCTGTAATGTTTAAGAAGTCTCACAGTTAAAGTAAGGTAATGTCCATCCAATTGACCTGAATGACTACTGTCATACTAAAGTGGAGTCCATATGCATTCAATTGTAGTGATCTTGATTATTTCAGTTAAACTAGCACATTCTTCATATAAGAAGAGACGACACATTGGTTTAATTCTAGCAATGAAAATACAATGAAAGTGCAATGGGGGTCCCTTTGCACAACAATGCTTATATAAACCTCAAAATGTCATCTGACAGTGTTGTGCCCAGTTAGTAAGTTGTAGAGCATGCCCTCAGCTACCCATACAAGCATTATGAACCCCATTTAGCCAAGGGGGGCGCTACAGCAATCAATTGTGTTTAAGCCACTTTTAAGAATTTTGTCTTGTTATAGCGCCACCCTTTGGCCTAACTACTTCATATTTCTTCAGTTACCTCAAGATATGCTCTGGTACTACTATATCTGTTTTCCGAAATACCATCCAAGCGGTTAGGCCTGAACAGGAAATGAGCTCTCTAGCGCCCCCATTCAGTTTAATCTGGCCAGTAATGTTGGCTTTGCCTCGGGCTGACATTTTTTAAAAGACCACAAGGTTTTGTGGTGTTCCATGCATTCTTTCAGAAGTTATATGCCTTTTTGTGAAAAGCCACACCCTCTGCAATATTCAATTGCTCACAGTGGCTATTTTCATCAAGTTTTCTAAATTATGCCGAGATGGAACTTTAGATATTCATTGCTAGATTCTATATACTGTGCTTCATGTAGATTGACAAAACTTCCTAGGAGGAGATAGATTTCAAGTGTTTTTCCAAAAATGCTTATTTGTTGCTAATTAACATAATCTGAAGTCATGGCTCCTTGAGGCAAATTTGTTCAACCTGATGAGACATATATGCCTCCAAAGCTTCCAAGAATCTAGCTCCAACGGGGCATGAGATATGACCGTTCAAAGTTTGCATTTTAGCCCCTTTTATGTATTTTGGCTTGTTATAGCACCACCATGTGGCCAATCAGGCTCTTCTTTCTCCAGTCACCATTAGACATACCGTGGTACCACTGTACTGTTTTTCGGAAAACTATGCATGGCGGTTAGGCCTAAAATGAAAATGAGCTCTCTAGCGCCCCCATTTGGTTTTATTGGGCCAATAATGCAGTGGCCGCCTCAGGTTATATCTGCAGAGATGTCTACAAAGTGGCATGGTGTTCTGCACAACCCTTAAGAAATAATACCCCTTTATGTGAAAAGCCACGCCCCATGCAAATTTCATTGGCTCATAGTTGCTGTTATATTTAACTTTTTCAACTTTTGCCGAGATGGAATTTTAGATATTGTTCCCTAGATTGTGTGTACCGGATGTCATGCAGATTGGTCAAAGTCTCTAGGAGAAGATAGATTTTAAGCGTTTTTCAAAAAATTCAAAATGGCGGAAAATCTATATAACCGGAAGTTATGGGTCCTTGAGGCAAATTTGTTCGTCATGAGGAGAGACATATGTGTGCAAATCCTCATGTCTGTAGGTCAAACGGGGCCTGAGATATGCCTGTTCAAAGTTCGCAACTTCAGTCGGCTGCTATAGCGCCCCCTTTTGGCCAATCCATGTGAGACTTGCTTCACTTCTGCGGGGCCTAAGCCTCTATGACTCTGCCTTGTTTCGTAAAAAGCGACCAGTCGGTTATAGGGCCTGCCATAGACTTCCATGGCAGATAAATAATAATAATAATAATAATAATAATAATAATAATACCATCAATTACAATAGGGGCTTCGCCCCCTTCGGGGCTTGGCCCCTAAATATAGCTGCAAGCAGCAATAACGGGGCCAAGCGCAACGAACGCATCAAAGCCAACGAGGAAAATACGCCATAGCTACATTGCAGCTATGCATGTGAGCATCTATGTCGCCTGACCAGGTGAATCAGGTCAAATTCATGCAACAGTATCATCATCACCATGATCATCATCATCATTATACAACTATGTCACATGTTACACTAAATGCCTCTCTCACACAGACTCCCACAAAAGCCAGTTCAATTATATAGGCTCTACACAATATCCAGAGTCTTAAAGCACACTTTAAAGATGTACACACACATCAATTCTTTATGAACGCTGATAGCATCTGTGTAACAGAAACATGGCTGGCATCTGCCATAGCCACATTTGAGCTATGCATGTGACTGTCTTTGTCACCTGACAAGGTACATCAGGTTAAATTCATGCAACAGCATCATCATACAACCACAATCACAGTTAATTCATCTGATGATGTCAAGTGAGTGTCAGGTCATTTTAAGCATCTCAACACATTGCTTCTATTTTGGGACATATTTTTAGGACCTATTTCTCTGCATGTCGACATCCCACCTGGTCATTGTCCAGGCCTTCCATCTGCCTGGGAGACCCACCTTTACCATCAAGTATCACTGCAGGGATAGCTTGACATTTCAGCAATCTGTGAACAACACTCACAATTCTTGTTTCTCTACCTCTACCTCACAGTTTTCAGAAGAATGCCCCTCTCCTACCCATACATTTGGTGTAAGTAGGCTATGTAATTGAAGGTCTACATTTCCATCCAATTGACCTGAATGACTACTGTCAAACTAAAGTGGAGTCCATATGCATTCAATTATATCTATGAAAATACGATGAAAGCGCAATGGGGGTGTTGTTGTACAAAAATGCTTATATTGACATCAAAATTTAATCTGACAATTTCGCATCCAATGAGGGAGTTGTAGAGCAGGACATGGTCTACCCATACAAGCAGGATGAACTCCATCTGACCACAGGGGGCGCTACAGCAATAGATTGCGTTTTAGCAACTATTAAGAATTTTGGCTTGTTATAGCGCCACCCTGTGGCCGATTTGCTTCATCTTTCTCCAGTGGCCATTAGGAGTGCTCTGCTGCCACTGGACCCGGTTTCGGAAAAATCAGCATAGTGGTCATGCCTTAACGGGAAATGAGCTCTCTAGCGCCCCCCTTTGAATTGATCGGGCCAATAATGCAAAGCAAACCTCTGGATGTATATAGGGACATGTCTATACGTTTTTGTGTTATTCTTTACGCCTTCAATAATGATAACCCTTTATTTGAAAAGCCACACCCTCTGCAATGTTCATTGGCTCATAGTTTCTGTTTTATTCAACTTTTCCAGAATGTGCCGAGATGGAACTTTAGATATTGGTCCCTAGATTCTTTGTACCGAGTGCCATCTGAATTGGTGAAACTTTCTAGGAGGAGATAGATTTTAAGCGCTTTTCAAAAAATGCTCAATAGCGAAAAATTTACATAACCGGAAGTAATGCAACCCCGGGGTGCATTTGTTCCTTGTGAGGAGAGGAATGTGTGTGCGAAGTGTCACCACTGTAGGTCAAACAGGGCATGAGATATGTCTGTTCAAAGTTTTCAAATTCAATCGATTGCTATGGCGCCCCCCTTTGGCCGATCCATGTATATTCCGGTCCAGGGCATCTTGGCATGACCCTCTACTACTAGGCAAATTTTCGTAAAAAGCGACCAGTTGGTTTAGGTTTTAAAGTCATTTCAAATGATTAGCTTTTCAAATACAAGCTTTAATATAGCTGCAAGCAGCAATGAACGGGGCCAAGCCATTAAGCATCAAAGCCAACAAGCGAAACAAACCATAGCCACATTGAGCTACCATTGAGCTAGCACTAGCCATTGATATCTATGAAAATACGATGAAAGCGCAATGGGGGTGTTGTTGTACAAAAATGCTTATATTGACATCAAAAATAATCTGACAATTTCGCATCCAATGAGGGAGTTGTAGAGCAGGACATGGTCTACCCATACAAGCAGGATGAACTCCATCTGACCACAGGGGGCGCTACAGCAATAGATTGCGTTTTAGCAACTGTTAAGAATTTTGGCTTGTTATAGCGCCACCCTGTGGCCGATTTGCTTCATCTTTCTCCAGTGGCCATTAGGAGTGCTCTGCTGCCACTGGACCCGGTTTCGGAAAAATCAGCATAGTGGTCATGCCTTAACGGGAAATGAGCTCTCTAGCGCCCCCCTTTAAATTGATCGGGCCAATAATGCAAAGCAAACCTCTGGATGTATATAGGGACATGTCTATACGTTTTTGTGTTATTCTTTACAAGCCTTCAATAATGATAACCCTTTATTTGAAAAGCCACACCCTCTGCAATGTTTATTGGCTCATAGTTTCTGTTTTATTCAACTTTTCCAAAATGTGCCGAGATGGAACTTTAGATATTGGTCCCTAGATTCTTTGTACTGAGTGCCATCTGAATCGGTGAAACTTTCTAGGAGGAGATAGATTTTAAGCGCTTTTCAAAAAATGCTAAATAGGCAAAAATTTACATAACCGGAAGTAATGCAACCCCGGGGTGCATTTGTTCCTTGTGAGGAGAGGAATGTGTGTGCGAAGTGTCACCACTGTAGGTCAAACAGGGCATGAGATATGCCTGTTCAAAGTTTTCAAATTCAATCGATTGCTATGGCGCCCCCCTTTGGCCGATCCATGTATATTCTGGTCCAGGGCATCTTAGCATGAGCCTCTACTACTATGCACATTTTCGTAAAAAGCGACCAGTCGGTTTAGGTTTTAAAGTCATTTCAAATGATTAGCTTTTCAATTACAAGCTTTAATATAGCTGCAAGCAGCAATAACGGGGCCAAGCACAATGAATGCATCAAAGCCAACGGGCAAAACACGCCATAGCTACATTGGAGCTATGCATGTGAGCATCTATGTCACCTGACCAGGTGAATCAGGTCAAATTCATGCAACAGTATCATCATCACCATGATCATCATCATCATCATCATTATACAACTGCATTCACATTCAATTCATCTGACAGCGTCAAGTGAGAGTCAGGTCCTTTTTAGAATCTCATTACATTTATTCTATTTTGTTACATATGTTTTAGGACCTATTTCTCTGCATGTCTACATGCCACATGATCATTCTCCAGGCCTTCCATCTGCCTGGAAGGCCCACCTTCACCATCAAGTCTCAATGCGGGGACTTCTTGATAATTCAGCTATCTATGAAGAACACTCACAACTTTTGTTTCTCTCTACACCTCACAGTTTCCAGAAGAATTCCCCCCCTTACACTTGGTGTAAGTAGGCTATGTAGTCTGTGGGCTACTGCGCTCTCCAAGGATGAAGTGTTTAGGCTAAAGGCTACAACCCTCTCCCTGGTTGAAGTGTGTAAGCTATAGAGTGCAAAAGGTACACTTTCCAAACGTGACACTCTTTACCACTCTACCATCCAGTTTGTCACACATGACACATACAATACACAACACTGCACTCCTATCTGTTTGGACAACTTACCTTCCCATCAAACCTGTCATAACATTCCCTAGTTTATTCTCATTTGCACCCTTCTCCAACTATCACCTCTCTAACTATGTCACATGTTACACTAAATGCCTCTCTCACACAGACTCCCACAAAAGCCAGTTCATTTATAATGGCTCTAAACAATATCCAGAGTCTTAAAGCACACTTTAAAGATGTACACACATCAATTCTTTACGAACGCTGATAGCATTTGTGTAACAGAAACATGGCTAACATCTACCATAGCCACATTTGAGCTATGCATGTGACTGTCTTTGTCGCCTGACTAGGTACATCAGGTTAAATTCATGCAACAGCATCATCATACAACCACACTCACAGTTAATTCATCTAATGATGTCAAGTGAGTGTCAGGTCCTTTTAAGCATCTCAACACATTTATTCTATTTTGGGACATATTTTTAGGACCTATTTCTCTGCATGTCTACATCCCACCTGGTCATTCTCCAGGCCTTCCATCTGCCTGGAAGACCCACCTTTACCATCAAGTATCACTGCAGGGATAGCTTGACAATTCAGCAATCTGTGAACAACACTCACAATTCTAGTTTCTCTCTTAACCACAGTTTTCAGAAGAATGCCCCTCTCCTATCCATACATTTGGTGTAAGTAGGCTATGTAATTTAAGGTCTACATTTCCATCCAATTGACCTGAATGACTACTGTCAAACTAAAGTGGAGTCCATATGCATTCAATTGTAGTGATCTTGATTATTTCAGTTAAACAAGCACATTCTTCATATAAGAAGAGACGACACATTGGTTTAATTCTAGCAATGAAAATTCAATGAAAGTGCAATGGGGGTCCCTTTGCACAACAATGCTTATATAAACCTCAAAATGTAATCTGACAGTGTTGTGCCCAATTAGTAAATTGTAGAGCATGCCATCAGCTACCCATACAAGCATTATGAACCCCATTTAGCCACGGGGGGCGCTACAGCAATCAATTGCGTTTAAGCCACTTTTAAGAATTTTGCCTCGTTATAGCGCCACCCTTTGGCCTAACTGCTTCATATTTCTTCAGTTACCTCAAGATATGCTCTGGTACTACTATATCTGTTTTCGGAAATACCATCCAAGCGGTTAGGCCTGAACAGGAAATGAGCTCTCTAGCGCCCCCATTCAGTTTAATCTGGCCAGTAACGGAGGCTTTGCCTCTGGCTGACATTGTTGATATGAACACAACGTTTTGTGGTGTTCCATGCATTCCTTCAGAAGTTATATGCCTTTTTGTGAAAAGCCACACCCTCTGCAATATTCAATTGCTCACAGTGGCTATTTTCATTATGTTTTCTAAATTATGCCGAGATGGAACTTTAGATATTCATTGCTAGATTATATATACTGTGCTTCATGTAGATTGACAAAACTTCCTAGGAGGACATATATTTCAAGTGTTTTTCAAAAAATGCAAAATTGTTGCAAATTAACATAATCCGAAGTTATGGCTCCTTGAGGCAAATTTGTTTACCCCGACTAGACATATATGCCTCCAAAGCGTCCTGACTCTAGCTCCAACGGGGCATGACATATGACCATTCAAAGTTTGCATTTTATCCCCTTTTATGTATTTTGGCTTGTAATAGCGCCACCCTGTGGCCAATCAGGCTCTTCTTTCTCCAGTGACCATTAGACATACCCTGGTACCACTGTACCGTGGTTCGGAAAGCTCTGCATGGCGGTTAGGCCTAAACTGAAAATGAGCTCTCTAGCGCCCCCATTTAGTTTGATTGGGCCAATAATGCAGTGGCCGCCTCAGGTTATATCTGCACAGATGTCTACCAAGTGGCGTGGTGTTCTGCACAACCCTTAAGAAAGTATACAAATTTATGTGAAAAGCCACGCCCCATGCCATTTTCATTGGCTCATAGTTGCTGGTGAATTTAACTTTTTACACTTTTGCCGAGATGGAATTTTAGATATCGGTCGCTAGATTGTGTATAGCCAGTATCATGCAGATTGGTCAAAGTCTCTAGGAGGAGATAGATTTTAAGCGTTTTTCAAAAAATTCAAAATGGCGGAAAATCTATATAACCGGAAGTTATGGGTCCTTGAGGCAAATTTGTTCATCATGAGGAGAGACATATGTGTGAGAAGTGTCATGTCTGTAGGTCAAACAGGGCCTGAGTTATGCCTGTTCAAAGTTCGCAACTTCAGTCGGCTGCTATAGCGCCCCCTTTTGGCCAATCAATGTGAGACTTGCTCCATGGCTTTGGGCCATAAGCCTCTACCATCTTGCAAAGTTTCGTAAAAAGTTACCAATCGGCTATAGGGCCTGGCATAGGCTCCCATGGCGGAAAAATAATAATAACACTACCAATAACAATAGGGTCTTCGCCCCTTCGGGGCTTGGCCCCTAATAATACCATCAATTACAATAGGGCTTCGCCCCTTCGGGGCTTGGCCCCTAAATAGCTGCAAGCAGCAATGAGCGGGGCCAAGCCATTAAGCATCAAAGCCAACAAGCGAAACAAACCATAGCCACATTGAGCTACCATTGAGCTACCAGTATTCATTGATATCTATGAAAATACGATGAAAGCGCAATGGGGGTTTTGTACAAAATGCTTATATTGACATCAAAATTTAATCTTATAATTTTGCATCCAATGAGGGAGTTGTAGAGCAAGCTATGGTCTACCCATACAAGCAGGATGAACCCCATCTGACCACATGGGGCGCTACAGCAATAGATTGCGTTTTAGCCACTTTTAAGAATGTTGGCTTGTTATCGCGCCACCCTGTGGCCGATTTTCGTCATATTTCTCCAGTGGCCATTAGGTGTGCTCTGCTGCCACTGGACCCGGTTTCGGAAAAATCAGCATAGTGGTCATGCCTTAACCGGAAATGAGCTCTCTAGCGCCCCCCTTTGAATTGATCGGGCCAATAATGCAAAGCAAACCTCTGGATGTATATAGGGACATGTCTATACGTTTTTGTGTTATTCTTTACAAGCCTTCAATAATGATAACCCTTTATTTGAAAAGCCACACCCTCTGCAATGTTCATTGGCTCATAGTTTCTGTTTTATTCAACTTTTCCAAAATGTGCCGAGATGGAACTTTAGATATTGGTCCCTAGATTCTTTGTACTGAGTGCCATCTGAATCGGTGAAACTTTCTAGGAGGAGATAGATTTTAAGCGCTTTTCAAAAAATGCTAAATAGCCAAAAATTTATATAACCGGAAGTAATGCAACCCCGGGGTGCATTTGTTCATTGTGAGGAGAGGAATATGTGTGCAAAGTGTCACCACTGTAGGTCAAACGGGGCATGAGATATGCCTGTTCAAAGTTTTCAAATTCAATCGATTGCTATGGCGCCCCCCTTTGGCCGATCCATGTATATTCCGGTCCAGGGCATCTTGGCATGACCCTCTACTACTATGCAAATTCTCGTAAAAAGCGACCAGTCGGTTTAGGTTTTAAAGTCATTTCAAATGATTAGCTTTTCAAATACAAGCTTTAATATAGCTGCAAGCAGCAATGAACGGGGCCAAGCGCAACAAATGCATCAAAGCCGACGAGGAAAACACGCCATAGCTACATTGGAGCTATGCATGTGAGCATCTATGTCACCTGACCAGGTGAATCAGGTCAAATTCATGCAAAAGTATCATCACCATGATCATCATCATCATCATCATTATATAACTTCATTCACATTCAATTAATCTGACAGCATCAAGTGAGAGTCAGGTCCTTTTTAGAATCTCATTACATTTATTGGTACATATGTTTTAGGACCTATTTCTCTGCATGTCTACATGCCACATGATCGTTCTCCAGGCCTTCCATCTGCCTGGAAGGCCCACCTCTACCATCAAGTCTCAGTGCGGGGATTTCTTGATAATTCAGCTACCTATGAAGAACACTCACAACTTTTGTTTCTCTCTACACCTCACAGTTTCCAGAAGAATGACCCCCCTACACTTGGTGTAAGTAGGCTATGTAGTCTGTGGGCTACTGTCCTCTCCCAGGATGAAGTGTTTAGATTAAAGGCTAAAACCCTCTCCCTGGTTGAAGTGTGAAGCTATATACTGCAAAAGGTACACTATCCAAACTTGATACTCTTTACCACTCTACCATCCAGTTTGTCACCCATGCCACATACAATACACACCACTGCACTCGTTACTCTTTGGACAACTAACCTTCCCATCAAACCTGTCATAACATTCCCTAGTTTAATCTCATTTGCACCCTTCTCCAACTATTACCTCTCTACCTATGTCACATTTTACACTAAATGCCTCTCACACACTGACAAAGTTATATGCCTTTTTGTGAAAAGCCACACCCTCTGCAATATTCAATTGCTCACAGTGGCTACTTTCATCAAGTTTTCTAAATTATGCCAAGATGGAACTTTAGATATTCATTGCTAGATTCTATAAACTGTGCTTTATGTAGATTGACAAAACTTCCTAGGAAGAGATAGATTTCAAGTGTTTTTCCAAAAATGCTTATTTGTTGCAAATTAACATAATCTGAAGTCATGTCTCTTTGAGGCAAATTTGTTCAACCTGATGAGACATATATGCCTCCAAAGCATCCAAGAATCTAGCTCCAACGGGGCATGAGATATGACCGTTCAAAGTTTGCATTTTAGCCCCTTTTATGTATTTTGGCTTGTTATAGCACCACCATGTGGCCAATCAGGCTCTTCTTTCTCCAGTCACCATTAGACATACCGTGGTACCACTGTACTGTTTTTCGGAAAACTCTGCATGGCGGTTAGGCCTAAAATGAAAATGAGCTCTCTAGCGCCCCCATTTGGTTTTATTGGGCCAATAATGCAGTGGCCGCCTCAGGTTATATCTGCAGAGATGTCTACAAAGTGGCATGGTGTTCTGCACAACCCTTAAGAAATGATACCCCTTTATGTGAAAAGCCACGCCCTCTGCAAATTTCATTGGCTCATAGTTGCTGTTATATTTAACTTTTTCAACTTTTGCCGAGATGGAATTTTAGATATTGTTCCATAGATTGTGTGTACCGGATGTCATGCAGATTGGTCAAAGTCTCTAGGAGGAGATAGATTTTAAGCGTTTTTCAAAAAATTCAAAATGGCGGAAAATCTATATAACCGGAAGTTATGGGTCCTTGAGGCAAATTTGTTCGTCATGAGGAGAGACATATGTGTGCAAATTGTCATGTCTGTAGGTCAAACGGGGCCTGAGATATGCCTGTTCAAAGTTCGCAACTTCAGTCGGCTGCTATAGCGCCCCCTTTTGGCCAATCGATGTGAGACTTGCTCCACTGCTGCGGGGCCTAAGCCTCTATGACTCTGCCGATTTTCGTAAAAAGCGACCAGTCGGTTATAGGGCCTGCCATAGACTTCCATGGCAGATAAATAATAATAATAATAATAATAATAATAATAATAATAATACCATCAATTACAATAGGGCTTCGCCCCCTTCGGGGCTTGGCCCCTAAATATAGCTGCAAGCAGCAATGACGGGGCCAAGCGCAACGAACGCATCAAAGCCAACGAGGAAAACATGCCATAGCTACAGTGGAGCTATGCATGTGAGCATCTATGTCGCCTGACCAGGTGAATCAGGTCAAATTCATGCAACAGTATCATCATCACCATGATCATCATCATCATCATCATTATACAACTGCATTCACATTAAATTCATCTGACAGCGTCAAGTGAGTCAGGTCCTTTTTAGAATCTCATTACATTTATTCTATTTTGGTACATATGTTTTAGGACCTATTTCTCTGCATGTCTACATGCCACATGATCATTCTCCAGGCCTTCCATCTGCCTGGAAGGCCCACCTTTACCATCAAGTCTCAGTGCGGGGATTTCTTGATAATTCAGCTATCTATGAAGAACACACAACTTTTGTTTCTCTCTACACCTCACAGTTTCCAGAAGAATGCCCCCCCTACACTTGGTGTAAGTAGGCTATGTAGTCTGTTGGCTACTGCGCTCTCCAAGGATGAAGTGTTTAGGCTAAAGCCTACAACCCTCTCCCTGGTTGAAGTGTGTAAGCTATAGAGTGCAAAAGGTACACTTTCCAAACGTGACACTCTTTACCACTCTACCATCCAGTTTGTCACACATGACACATACAATACACATACTGCACTCCTTACTGTTTGGACAACTAATCTTCCCATCAAACCTGTCATAACATTCCCTAGTTTAATCTCATTTGCACCCTTCTCCAACTATCACCTCTCTACCTATGTCACATTTTACACTAAATGCCTCTCACACACTGACTCCTACAAAAGCCAGTTAATTTACAATGGCTCTATACAATATCCAGTCTTAAAGCAGACTTCAAAGATGTACACACACATCAATTCTTTATGAACGCTGATTGCATTTGTGTAACAGAAACATGGCTAACATCTGCCATAGCCACATTTGAGCTATGCATGTGACTATTTCTCTGCATGTCAACATCCCACCTGGTCATTGTCCAGGCCTTCCATCTGCCTGGGAGACCCACCTTTACCATCAAGTATCACTGCAAGGATAGCTTGACAATTCAGCAATCTGTGAACAACACTCACAATTCTTGTTTCTCTCTTAACCTCACAGTTTTCAGAAGAATGCCCCTCTCCTACCCATACATTTGGTGTAAGTAGGCTATGTAATTTAAGGTCTACATTTCCATCCAATTGACCTGAATGACAACTGTCAAACTAACGTGGAGTCCATATACATTCAATTGTAGTGATCTTGATTATTTCAGTTAAACAAGCACATTCTTCATATAAGAAGAGACGGCACATTGGTTTAATTCTAGCAATGAAAATACAATGAAAGTGCAATGGGGGTCCCTTTGCACAACAATGCTTATATAAACATCAAAATGTAATCTGACAGTGTTGTGCCCAATTAGTAAGTTGTAGAGCATGCCATCCGCTACCCATACAAGCATTAGGAACCCCATTTAGCCACGGGGGGCGCTACAGCAATCAATTGCGTTTAAGCCACTTTTAAGAATTTTGGCTTGTTATAGTGCCACCCTTTGGCCTAACTGCTTCATATTTCTTGAGTTACCTCAAGATATGCTCTGGTACTACTATATCTGTTTTAGGAAATACCATCCAAGCGGTTAGGCCTTAACAGGAAATGAGCTCTCTAGCGCCCCCATTCAGTTTGATCTGGCCAGTAATGGAGGCTTTGCCTCAGGCTGACATTGTTGATATGAACACAAAGTTTTGTGGTGTTCCATCTATTCCATCAGAAGTAATATGCCTTTTTGTGAAAAGCCACACCCTCTGCAATATTCAATTGCTCATAGTGGCTCTTTTCATCAAGTTTTCTAAATTATGCCGAGATGGAACTTTAGATATTCATTGCTAGATTCTACCTACTGTGCTTCATGTAGATTGACAAAACTTTCTAGGAGGAGATAGATTTTAAGTGTTTTTCTAAAATTGCAAAATTGTTGCAAATTAACATAATCTGAAGTTATGGCTCTTTGAGGCAAATTTGTTCAACCTGATGAGACATATATGCCTCCAAAGCGTCATGACTCTAGCTCCAACGGGGCATGAGATATGACCTTTCAAAGTTAGCATTTTAGCCCCTTTTATGTATTTTGGCTTGTTATAGCGCCACCCTGTGGCCAATCAGGCTTTTCTTTCTCGAGTGACCATTAGACATACCCTGGTACCACTGTACCGTGGTTCGGAAAGCTCTGCATGGCGGTTAGGCCTAAACTGAAAATGAGCTCTCTAGCGCCCCCATTTGGTTTGATTCGGCCAATAATGCAGTGGCCGCCTCAGGTTATATCTGCACAGATGTCTACCAAGTGAAGTGGTGTTCTGCACAACCCTTAAGAAAGTATACCCCTTTATGTGAAAAGCCACGCCCCATGCCATTTTCATTGGCTCATAGTTGCTGTTAAATGTAACTTTTTCTACTTTTGCCGAGATGGAATTATAGATATTGTTCCCTAGATTGTGTGTACCGGATGTCATGCAGATTGGTCAAAGTCTCTAGGAGGAGATAGATTTTAAGCGTTTTTCAAAAAATTCAAAATGGCGGAAAATCTATATAACCGGAAGTTATGGGTCCTTGAGGCAAATTTGTTCATCATGAGGAGAGACATATGTGTGAGAAGTGTCATGTCTGTAGGTCAAACGGGGCCTGAGATATGCCTGTTCAAAGTTCGCAACTTCAGTCGGCTGCTATAGCGCCCCCTTTTGGCCAATCCATGTGAGACTTGCTTCACTGCTGCGGGGCCTAAGCCTCTATGACTCTGCCGAGTTTCGTAAAAAGCGACCAGTCGGTTATAGGGCCTGCCATAGACTTCCATGGCAGATAAATAATAATAATAATAATAATAATACCATCAATTACAATAGGGGCTTCGCCCCCTTCGGGGCTTGGCCCCTAAATATAGCTGCAAGCAGCAATAACGGGGCCAAGCACAATGAACGCATCAAAGCCAACGGGCAAAACACGCCATAGCTACATTGGAGCTATGCATGTGAGCATCTATGTCGCCTGACCAGGTGAATCAGGTCAAATTCATGCAACAGTATCATCATCACCATGATCATCATCATCATCATCATTATACAACTGCATTCACATTCAATTCATCTGACAGCGTCAAGTGAGAGTCAGGTCCTTTTTAGAATCTCATTACATTTATTCTATTTTGGTACATATGTTTTAGGAACTATTTCTCTGCATGTCTACATGCCACATGATCATTCTCCAGGCCTTTCATCTGCCTGGAAGGCCCACATTCACCATAAAGTCTCAATGCGGGGACTTCTTGATAATTCAGCTATCTATGAAGAACACTCACAACTTTTGTTTCTCTCTACACCTCACAGTTTCCAGAAGAATTCCCCCCCTACACTTGGTGTAAGTAGGCTATGTAGTCTGTGGGCTACTGCGCTCTCCAAGGATGAAGTGTTTAGGCTAAAGGCTACAACCCTCTCCCTGGTTGAAGTGTGTAAGCTATAGAGTGAAAAAGGTACACTTTCCAAACGTGACACTCTTTACCACTCTACCATCCAGTTTGTCACACATGACACATACAATACACAACACTGCACTCCTATCTGTTTGGACAACTAACCTTCCCATCAAACCTGTCATAACATTCCCTAGTTTATTCTCATTTGCACCCTTCTCCAACTATCACCTCTCTAACTATGTCACATGTTACACTAAATGCCTCTCTCACACAGACTACCACAAAAGCCAGTTCATTTATAATGGCTCTAAACAATATCCAGAGTCTTAAAGCACACTTTAAAGATGTACACACATCAATTCTTTACGAACGCTGATAGCATTTGTGTAACAGAAACATGGCTAACATCTGCCATAGCCACATTTGAGCTATGCATGTGACTGTCTTTGTCGCCTGACTAGGTACATCAGGTTAAATTCATGCAACAGCATCATCATACAACCACACTCACAGTTAATTCATCTGATGATGTGAAGTGAGTGTCAGGTCCTTTTAAGCATCTCAACACATTTATTCTATTTTGGGACATATTTTTAGGACCTATTTCTCTGCATGTCTACATCCCACCTGGTCATTCTCCAGGCCTTCCATCTGCCTGGAAGACCCACCTTTACCATCAAGTATCACTGCAGGGATAGCTTGACAATTCAGCAATCTGTGATCAACATTTACAATTCTTGTTTCTCTCTTAACCACAGTTTTCAGAAGAATGCCCCTCTCCTACCCATACATTTGGTGTAAGTAGGCTATGTAATTTAAGGTCTACTTTTCCATCCAATTGACCTGAATGACTACTGTCAAACTAAAGTGGAGTCCATATGCATTCAATTGTAGTGATCTTGATTATTTCAGTTAAACAAGCACATTCTTCATATAAGAAGAGACGACACATTGGTTTAATTCTAGCAATGAAAATACAATGAAAGTGCAATGGGGGTCCAAGCATTATGAACCCCATTTAGCCACGGGGGGCGCTACAGCAATCAATTGCATTTAAGCCACTTTTAAGAATTTCGGCTCGTTATAGCGCCACCCTTTGGCCTAACTGCTTCATATTTCTTCAGTTACCTCAAGATATGGTCTGGTACTACTATATCTGTTTTCGGAAATACCATCCAAGCGGTTAGGCCTGAACAGGAAATTTGCTCTCTAGCGCCCCCATTCAGTTTAATCTGCCCAGTATTGGAGGCTTTGCCTCTGGCTGACATTGTTGATATGAACACAACGTTTTGTGGTGTTCCATGCATTCCTTCAGAAGTATTATGCCTTTTTGTGAAAAGCCACACCCTCTGCAATATTCAATTGCTCACAGTGGCTATTTTCATTATGTTTTCTAAATTATGCCGAGATGGAACTTTAGATATTCATTGTTAGATTCTATATACTGTGCTTCATGTAGATTGACAAAACTTCCTAGGAGGAGATAGATTTCAAGTGTTTTTCAAAAAATGCAAAATTGTTGCAAATTAACATAATCCGAAGTTATGGCTCCTTGAGGCAAATTTGTTTACCCTGATGAGACATATATGCCTCCAAAGCGTCCTGACTCTAGCTCCAACGGGGCATGACATATGACCATTCAAAGTTTGCATTTTATCCCCTTTTATGTATTTTGGCTTGTAATAGCGCCACCCTGTGGCCAATCAGGCTCTTCTTTCTCCAGTGACCATTAGACATACCCTGGTACCACTGTACCATGGTTCGGAAAGCTCTGCATGGCGGTTAGGCCTAAACTGAAAATGAGCTCTCTAGCGCCCCCATTTGGTTTGATTGGGCCAATAATGCAGTGGCCGCCTCAGGTTATATCTGCACAGATGTCTTATAAGTGGCGTGGTGTTCTGCACAACCCTTAAGAAAGTATACCACTTTATGTGAAAAGCCACGCCCTATGCCATTTTCATTGGCTCATAGTTGCTGTTAAATTTAACTTTTTAAACTTTTGCTGAGATGGAATTTTAGATAATGGTCCCTAGATTGTGTGTATCAGGTATCATGCAGATTGGTCAAAGTCTCTAGGAGGAGATAGATTTTTAGCGTTTTTCAAAAAATTCAAGATGGCGGAAAATCTATATAACCGGAAGTTATGGGTCCTTGAGGCAAATTTGTTCATCCTGAGGAGAGACATATGTGTGCAAAGTGTCATGTCTGTAGGTCAAACGGAGCCTGAGATATGCCTGTTCAAAGTTCGCCACTTCAGTCGGCTGTTATAGCGCCCCCTTTTGGCCAATCAATTTGAGACTTGCTCCATGGCTTTGGGCCATAAGCCTCTACCATCTTGCAAAGTGTCGTAAAAAGTTACCAATCGGCTATAGGGCCTGCCATAGACTCCCATGGCAGATGAATAATAATAATAATAATAACACTAACAATTACAATAGGGGCTTCGCCCTTTCGGGCTTGGCCCCTAAATATAGCTGCAAGCAGCAATAACGGGGCCAAGCACAACTAACGCATCAAAGCCAATGAGCAAAACACACCATAGCTACATTGGAGCTATGCATGTGAGGATCAATGTCGCCTGACCAGATGAATCAGGTCTAATTCATGCAACAGTATCATCATCACCATGATCATCATCACCATGATCATCATCATCATCATACAACTGCAATCACATTCAATTCATCTGAAGGCGTCAAACGAATGTCAGGTCCTTTTAAGCATCGCATTACATTAATTATATTTTGGGACATATCTTGTAGGACCTATTTCTCTACATGTCTACAGGCCACATGGTCATTCTCCAGGCCTTCCATCTGCCTGAAAGACCCACCTTTTCCATCAAGTCTCAGTGTGTAGTTTGTTTGATAATTCAGCTATCTGTGAAGAACACTCACAACTTTTGTTTCTCTCTACACCTCACAGTTTCCAGAAGAATTCCCCCCCTACACTTTGTGTAAGTAGGCTATGTAGTCTGTGGGCTACTGCGCTCTCCAAGGATGAAGTGTTTAGGCTAAAGGCTACAACCCTCTCCCTGGTTGAAGTGTGTAAGCTATAGAGTGCAAAAGGTACACTTTCCAAACGTGACACTCTTTACCACTCTACCATCCAGTTTGTCACACATGACACATACAATACACAACACTGCACTCCTATCTGTTTGGACAACTAACCTTCCCATCAAACCTTTCATAACATTCCCTAGTTTATTCTCATTTACACCCTTCTCCAACTATCACCTCTCTAACTATGTCACATGTTACACTAAATGCCTCTCTCACACAGACTCCCACAAAAGCCAGTTCATTTATAATGGCTCTAAACAATATCCAGAGTCTTAAAGCACACTTTAAAGATGTACACACATCAATTCTTTACGAACGCTGATAGCATTTGTGTAACAGAAACATGGCTAACATCTGCCATAGCCACATTTGAGCTATGCATGTGACTGTCTTTGTCGCCTGACTAGGTACATCAGGTTAAATTCATGCAACAGCATCATCATACAACCACACTCACAGTTAATTCATCTGATGATGTGAAGTGAGTGTCAGGTCCTTTTAAGCATCTCAACACATTTATTCTATTTGGGGACATATTTTTAGGACCTATTTCTCTGCATGTCTACATCCCACCTGGTCATTCTCCAGGCCTTCCATCTGCCTGGAAGACCCACCTTTACCATCAAGTATCACTGCAGGGATAGCTTGACAATTCAGCAATCTGTGATCAACACTCACAATTCTTGTTTCTCTCTTAACCACAGTTTTCAGAAGAATGCCCCTCTCCTACCCATACATTTGGTGTAAGTAGGCTATGTAATTTAAGGTCTACATTTCCATCCAATTGACCTGAATGACTACTGTCAAACTAAAGTGGAGTCCATATGCATTCAATTGTAGTGATCTTGATTATTTCAGTTAAACAAGCACATTCTTCATATAAGAAGAGACGACACATTGGTTTAATTCTAGCAATGAAAATACAATGAAAGTGCAATGGGGGTCCCTTTGCACAACAATGCTTATATAAACCTCAAAATGTAATTTGACAGTGTTGTGCCCAATTAGTAAGTTGTAGAGCATGCCATCAGCTACGCATACAAGCATTATGAACCCCATTTAGCCACGGGGGGCGCTACAGCAATCAATTGCGTTTAAGCCACTTTTAAGAATTTCGGCTCGTTATAGCGCCACCCTTTGGCCTAACTGCTTCATATTTCTTCAGTTACCTCAAGATATGGTCTGGTACTACTATATCTGTTTTCGGAAATACCATCCAAGCGGTTAGGCCTGAACAGGAAATTTGCTCTCTAGCGCCCCCATTCAGTTTAATCTGCCCAGTATTGGAGGCTTTGCCTCTGGCTGACATTGTTGATATGAACACAACATTTTGTGTTGTTCCATGCATTCCTTCAGAAGTGATATGCCTTTTTGTGAAAAGCCACACCCTCTGCAATATTCAATTGCTCACAGTGGCTATTTTCATTATGTTTTCTAAATTATGCCGAGATGGAACTTTAGATATTCATTGTTAGATTCTATATACTGTGCTTCATGTAGATTGACAAAACTTCCTAGGAGGAGATAGATTTCAAGTGTTTTTCAAAAAATGCAAAATTGTTGCAAATTAACATAATCCGAAGTTATAACTCCTTGAGGCAAATTTGTTTACCCTGATGAGACATATATGCCTCCAAAGCGTCCTGACTCTAGCTCCAACGGGGCATGACATATGACCATTCAAAGTTTGCATTTTATCCCCTTTTATGTATTTTGGCTTGTAATAGCGCCACCCTGTGGCCAATCAGGCTCTTCTTTCTCGAGTGACCATTAGACATACCCTGGTACCACCGTACCGTGGTTCGGAAAGCTCTGCATGGCGGTTAGGCCTTAACTGAAAATGAGCTCTCTAGCGCCCCCATTTGGTTTGATTCGGCCAATAATGCAGTGGCCGCCTCAGGTTATATCTGCACAGATGTGTACCAAGTGGCGTGGTGTTCTGCACAACCCTTAAGAAAGTATACCCCTTTATGTGAAAAGCCACGCCCCATGCCATTTTCATTGGCTCATAGTTGCTGTTAAATTTAACTTTTTCAACTTTTGCCGAGATGGAATTATAGATATCGGTCCTTAGACTGTGTGTACCCAGTATCATGCAGATTGGTCAAAGTCTCTAGGAGGAGATAGATTTTAAGCGTTTTTCAAAAAATTCAAAATGGCGGAAAATCTATATAACCGGAAGTTATGGGTCCTTGAGGCAAATTTGTTCATCATGAGGAGAGACATATGTGTGAGAAGTGTCATGTCTGTAGGTCAAACGGGGCCTGAGATATGCCTGTTCAAAGTTCGCAACTTCAGTCGGCTGCTATAGCGCCCCCTTTTGGCCAATCCATGTGAGACTTGCTTCACTGCTGCGGGGCCTAAGCCTCTATGACTCTGCCGAGTTTCGTAAAAAGCGACCAGTCGGTTATAGGGCCTGCCATAGACTTCCATGGCAGATAAATAATAATAATAATAATAATAATAAATATAGCTGCAAGCAGCAATGAACGGGGCCAAGCCATTAAGCATCAAAGCCAACAAGCGAAACAAACCATAGCCACATTGAGCTACCATTGAGCTACCACTAGCCATTGATATCTATGAAAATACGATGAAAGCGCAATGGGGGTGTTGTTGTACAAAAAAGCTTATATTGACATCAAAATTTAATCTGACAATTTCGCATCCAATGAGGGAGTTGTAGAGCAGGACATGGTCTACCCATACAAGCAGGATGAACTCCATCTGACCACAGGGGGCGCTACAGTAATATATTGCGTTTTAGCAACTGTTAAGAATTTTGGCTTGTTATAGCGCCACCCTGTGGCCGATTTGCTTCATCTTTCTCCAGGGGCCATTAGGAGTGCTCTGCTGCCACTGGACCCGGTTTCGGAAAAATCAGCAAAGTGGTCATGCCTTAACCGGAAATGAGCTCTCTAGCGCCCCCCTTTGAATTGATCGGGCCAATAATGCAAAGCAAACCTCTGGATGTATATAGGGACATGTCTATACGTTTTTGTGTTATTCTTTACAAGCCTTCAATAATGATAACCCTTTATTTGAAAAGCCACACCCTCTGCAATGTTCATTGGCTAATAGTTTCTGTTTTATTCAACTTTTCCAAAATGTGCCGAGATGGAACTTTAGATATTGGTCCCTAGATTCTTTGTACCGAGTGCCATCTGAATCGGTGAAACTTTCTAGGAGGAGATAGATTTTAAGCGCTTTTCAAAAAATGCTACATAGCCAAAAATCTACATAACCGGAAGTAATGCAACCCCGGGGTGCATTTGTTCATTGTGAGAAGAGGAATATGTGTGCAAAGTGTCACCACTGTAGGTCAAACGGGGCATGAGATATGCCTGTTCAAAGTTTTCAAATTCGATCGATTGCTATGGCGCCCCCCTTTGGCCGATCCATGTATATTCCGGTCCAGGGCATCTTGGCATGACCCTCTACTACTATGCACATTTTCGTAAAAAGCGACCAGTCGGTTTAGGTTTTAAAGTCATTTCAAATTATTAGCTTTTCAAATACAAGCTTTAATATAGCTGCAAGCAGCAATGAACGGGGCCAAGCGCAACTAACGCATCAAAGCCAATGAGGAAAACACGCCATTGCTACATTGGAGCTATGCATGTGAGCATCTATGTCGCCTGACCAGGTGAATCAGGTCAAATTCATGCAACAGTATCATCATCACCATGATCATCATCATCATCATCATCATCATTATACAACTGCATTCACATTCAATTCATCTGACAGCGTCAAGTGAGAGTCAGGTCCTTTTTAGAATCTCATTACATTTATTCTATTTTGGTACATATGTTTTAGGACCTATTTCTCTGCATGTCTACATGCCACATGATCATTCTCCAGGCCTTCCATCTGCCTGGAAGGCCCACCTTTACCATCAAGTCTCAGTGCGGGGATTTCTTGATAATTCAGCTATCTATGAAGAACACACAACTCTTGTATCTCTCTACACCTCACAGTTTCCAGAAGAATGCCCCCTCTACACTTGGTGTAAGTAGGCTATGTAGTCTGTGGGCTACTGCGCTCTCCAAGGATGAAGTGTTTAGGCTAAAGGCTACAACCCTCTCCCTGGTTGAAGTGTGAAAGCTATAGAGTGCAAAAGGTACACTTTCCAAACGTGACACTCTTTACCACTCTACCATCCAGTTTGTCACACATGACACATACAATACACAACACTGCACTCCTTACTGTTTGGACAACTAATCTTCCCATCAAACCTGTCATAACATTCCCTAGTTTATTCTCATTTGCACCCTTCTCCAACTATCACCTCTCTACCTATGTCACATGTTACACTAAATGCCTCTCTCACACAGACTCCCACAAAAGCCAGTTCATTTATAATGGCTCTACACAATATCCAGAGTCTTAAAGCACACTTTAAAGATGTACACACACATCAATTCTTTATGAACGCTGATAGCATTTGTGTAACAGAAACATGGCTAGCATCTACCATAGCCACATTTGAGCTATGCATGTGACTGTCTTTGTCGCCTGACTAGGTACATCAGGATAAATTCATGCAACATCATCATAATACAACCACAATCACAGTTAATTCAGCTGATGATGTCAAGTGAGTGTCAGGTCCTTTTAAGCATCTTAGTACATTTCTTCTATTTTGGGACATATTTCTAGGACCTATTTCTCTGCATGTCTACATCCCACATGGTCATTCTCCCGGCCTTCCATCTGCCTGGGAGACCCACCTTAACAATCAAGTATTACTGCAGGGATAGCTTGACAATTCAGTAATCTGTGAACAACAATCACAATTCTTGTTTCTCTCTTAACCTCACAGTTTTCAGAAGAATGCCCCTCTCCCACCCATACATTTGGTGTAAGTAGGCTATGTAATCTAAGGTCTACTGCAATGTCCCTGGATGAAGCATGTATGCTATAGACCATTCCCTTTCCCTAGATGAAATGTGTATGGTATAGACTACTCCACTCTCCCTAGGCTAATAGCTACTACCCTCTCCCGGGATGAAATGGGAAGAATGGAACTACCCTACAGCATCTAGAAGATTCAAAAACAATCAATAATCTACCCTCTCCCTGGGTATAATTCTGTAGTCTAATTGGCTACTCTCCCTTTTCCTGTTAATAATGTTATATATAATATAGCTGATAATAGTGTTTCTGGGAGATTGGAATTGTGTCAATTACCTTAGATTTGCTCTTAACATGTGCAGTAAATCTAGCCTACAAGGCTACTAATGACATGTCTGTAATGTTTAAGAAGTCTCACAGTTAAAGTAAGGTAATGTCCATCCAATTGACCTGAATGACTACTGTAATACTAAAGTGGAGTCCATATGCATTCAATTGTAGTGATCTTGATTATTTCAGTTAAACTAGCACATTCTTCATATAAGAAGAGACGACACATTGGTTTAATTCTAGCAATGAAAATACAATGAAAGTGCAATGGGGGTCCCTTTGCACAACAATGCTTATATAAACCTCAAAATGTCATCTGACAGTGTTGTGCCCAGTTAGTAAGTTGTAGAGCATGCCCTCAGCTACCCATACAAGCATTATGAACCCCATTTAGCCAAGGGGGGCGCTACAGCAATCAATTGTGTTTAAGCCACTTTTAAGAATTTTGTCTTGTTATAGCGCCACCCTTTGGCCTAACTACTTCATATTTCTTCAGTTACCTCAAGCTATGCTCTGGTACTACTATATCTGTTTTCCGAAATACCATCCAAGCGGTTAGGCCTGAACAGGAAATGAGCTCTCTAGCGCCCCCATTCAGTTTAATCTGGCCAGTAATGTTGGCTTTGCCTCGGGCTGACATTTTTGATATGACCACAAGGTTTTGTGGTGTTCCATGCATTCTTTCAGAAGTTATATGCCTTTTTGTGAAAAGCCACACCCTCTGCAATATTCAATTGCTCACAGTGGCTATTTTCATCAAGTTTTCTAAATTATGCCGAGATGGAACTTTAGATATTCATTGCTAGATTCTATATACTGTGCTTCATGTAGATTGACAAAACTTCCTAGGAGGAGATAGATTTCAAGTGTTTTTCCAAAAATGCTTATTTGTTGCTAATTAACATAATCTGAAGTCATGGCTCCTTGAGGCAAATTTGTTCAACCTGATGAGACATATATGCCTCCAAAGCTTCCAAGAATCTAGCTCCAACGGGGCATGAGATATGACCGTTCAAAGTTTGCATTTTAGCCCCTTTTATGTATTTTGGCTTGTTATAGCACCACCATGTGGCCAATCAGGCTCTTCTTTCTCCAGTCACCATTAGACATAGCTTGGTACCACTGTACTGTTTTTCGGAAAACTATGCATGGCGGTTAGGCCTAAAATGAAAATGAGCTCTCTAGCGCCCCCATTTGGTTTTATTGGGCCAATAATGCAGTGGCCGCCTCAGGTTATATCTGCAGAGATGTCTACAAAGTGGCATGGTGTTCTGCACAACCCTTAAGAAATAATACCCCTTTATGTGAAAAGCCACGCCCCATGCAAATTTCATTGGCTCATAGTTGCTGTTATATTTAACTTTTTCAACTTCTGCCGAGATGGAATTTTAGATATTGTTCCCTAGATTGTGTGTACCGGATGTCATGCAGATTGGTCAAAGTCTCTAGGAGAAGATAGATTTTAAGCGTTTTTCAAAAAATTCAAAATGGCGGAAAATCTATATAACCGGAAGTTATGGGTCCTTGAGGCAAATTTGTTCGTCATGAGGAGAGACATATGTGTGCAAATCCTCATGTCTGTAGGTCAAACGGGGCCTGAGATATGCCTGTTCAAAGTTCGCAACTTCAGTCGGCTGCTATAGCGCCCCCTTTTGGCCAATCCATGTGAGACTTGCTTCACTTCTGCGGGGCCTAAGCCTCTATGACTCTGCCTTGTTTCGTAAAAAGCGACCAGTCGGTTATAGGGCCTGCCATAGACTTCCATGGCAGATAAATAATAATAATAATAATAATAATAATAATAATAATAATACCATCAATTACAATAGGGGCTTCGCCCCCTTCGGGGCTTGGCCCCTAAATATAGCTGCAAGCAGCAATAATGGGGCCAAGCACAATGAACGCATCAAAGCCAACGGGCAAAACACGCCATAGCTACATTGGAGCTATGCATGTGAGCATCTATGTCGCCTGACCAGGTGAATCAGGTCAAATTCATGCAACAGTATCATCATCACCATGATCATCATCATCATCATCATTATACAACTGCATTCACATTCAATTCATATGACAGCGTCAAGTGAGAGTCAGGTCCTTTTTAGAATCTCATTACATTTATTATATTTTGGTACATATGTTTTAGGAACTATTTCTCTGCATGTCTACATGCCACATGATCATTCTCCAGGCCTTCCATCACCTTCACCATCAAGTCTCAATGCGGGGACTTCTTGATAATTCAGCTATCTATGAAGAACACTCACAACTTTTGTTTCTCTCTACACCTCACAGTTTCCAGAAGAATTCTCCCCCCTACACTTGGTGTAAGTAGGCTATGTAGTCTGTGGGCTACTGCGCTCTCCAAGGATGAAGTGTTTAGGCTAAAGGCTACAACCCTCTCCCTGGTTGAAGTGTGTAAGCTATAGAGTGCAAAAGGTACACTTTCCAAACGTGACACTCTTTACCACTCTACCATCCAGTTTGTCACACATGACACATACAATACACAACACTGCACTCCTATCTGTTTGGACAACTAACCTTCCCATCAAACCTGTCATAACATTCCCTAGTTTATTCTCATTTGCACCCTTCTCCAACTATCACCTCTCTAACTATGTCACGTTACACTAAATGCCTCTCTCACACAGACTCCCACAAAAGCCAGTTCATTTATAATGGCTCTACACAATATCCAGAGTCTTAAAGCACACTTTAAAGATGTACACACATCAATTCTTTATGAACGCTGATAGCATTTGTGTAACAGAAACATGGCTAACATCTGCCATAGCCACATTTGAGCTATGCATGTGACTGTCTTTGTCGCCTGACTAGGTACATCAGGTTAAATTCATGCAACAGCATCATCATACAACCACACTCACAGTTAATTCATCTGATGATGTCAAGTGAGTGTCAGGTCCTTTTAAGCATCTCAACACATTTATTCTATTTTGGGACATATTTTTAGGACCTATTTCTCTGCATGTCTACATCCCACCTGGTCATTCTCCAGGCCTTCCATCTGCCTGGAAGACCCACCTTTACCATCAAGTATCACTGCAGGGATAGCTTGACAATTCAGCAATCTGTGAACAACACTCACAATTCTTGTTTCTCTCTTAACCACAGTTTTAAGAAGAATGCCCCTCTCCTACCCATACATTTGGTGTAAGTAGGCTATGTAATTTAAGGTCTACATTTCCATCCGATTGACCTGAATGACTACTGTCAAACTAAAGTGGAGTCCATATGCATTCAATTGTAGTGATCTCGATTATTTCAGTTAAACAAGCACATTCTTCATATAAGAAGAGACGACACATTGGTTTAATTCTAGCATTGAAAATACAATGAAAGTGCAATGGGGGTCCCTTTGCACAACAATGCTTATATAAACCTCAAAATGTAATCTGACAGTGTTATGCCCAATTAGTAAGTTGTAGAGCATGCCATCAGCTACGCATACAAGCATTATGAACCCCATTTAGCCACGGGGGGCGCTACAGCAATCAATTGCATTTAAGCCACTTTTAAGAATTTCGGCTCGTTATAGCGCCACCCTTTGGCCTAACTGCTTCATATTTCTTCAGTTACCTCAAGATATGGTCTGGTACTACTATATCTGTTTTCGGAAATACCATCCAAGCGGTTAGGCCTGAACAGGAAATTTGCTCTCTAGCGCCCCCATTCAGTTTAATCTGCCCAGTAATGGAGGCTTTGCCTCTGGCTGACATTCTTGATATGAACACAACGTTTTGTGGTGTTCCATGCATTCCTTCAGAAGTTAAATGCCTTTTTGTGAAAAGCCACACCCTCTGCAATATTCAATTGCTCACAGTGGCTATTTTCATTATGTTTTCTAAATTATGCCGAGATGGAACTTTAGATATTCATTGCTAGATTCTATATACTGTGCTTCATGTAGATTAACAAAACTTCCTAGGAGGAGATAGATTTCAAGTGTTTTTCAAAAAATGCAAAATTGTTGCAAATTAACATAATCCGAAGTTATGGCTCCTTGAGGCAAATTTGTTTACCCTGATGAGACATATAGGCCTCCAAAGCGTCCTGACTCTAGCTCCAACGGGGCATGACATATGACCATTCAAAGTTTGCATTTTATCCCCTTTTATATATTTTGGCTTGTAATAGCGCCACCCTGTGGCCAATCAGGCTCTTCTTTCTCCAGTGACCATTAGACCTACCCTGGTACCACTGTACCATGGTTCGGAAAGCTCTGCATGGCGGTTAGGCCTAAACTGAAAATGAGCTCTCTAGCGCCCCCATGTGGTTTGATTGGGCCAATAATGCAGTGGCCGCCTCAGGTTATATCTGCACAGATGTGTACTATGTGGCGTGGTTTTCTGCACAACCCTTAAGAAAGTATACCCCTTTATGTGAAAAGCCACGCCCCATGCCATTTTCATTGGCTCATAGTTGCTGTTAAATTTAACTTTTTCAACTTTTGCCGAGATGGAATTAAAGATATCGGTCCTTAGATTGTGTGTACCCAGTATCATGCAGATTGGTTAAAGTCTCTAGGAGGAGATAGATTTTAAGCGTTTTTCAAAAAATTCAAAATGGCGGGAAATCTATATAACCGGAAGTTATGGGTCCTTGAGGCAAATTTGTTCGTCATGAGGAGAGACATATGTGTGCAAAGTGTCATGTCTGTAGGTCAAACTGGGCCTGAGATATTCCTGTTCAAAGTTCGCAACTTCAGTCGGTTGCTATAGCGCCCCCTTTTGGCCAATCGATGTGCGACTTGCTCCATGGCTTCAGGCCCTAAGCCTCTACCATCGTGCAAAGTTTCGTAAAAAGTTACCAATCGGCTATAGGGCCTGCCATAGACTTCCATGGCAGAAAAAAGAATAATAAAACTACCAATTACAATAGGGTCTTCGCCCCTTCGGGGCTTGGCCCCTAATAATACCATCAATTACAATAGGGGCTTCGCCCCCTTCGGGGCTTGGCCCCTAAATATAGCTGCAAGCAGCAATGAACGGGGCCAAGCGCAACAAACGCATCAAAGCCAACGAGGAAAACACGCCATAGCTACATTGGAGCTATGCATGTGAGCATCTATGTCACCTGACCAGGTGAATCAGGTCAAATTCATGCAAAAGTATCATCACCATGATCATCATCATCATTATATAACTTCATTCACATTCAATTAATCTGACAGCATCAAGTGAGAGTCAGGTCCTTTTTTGAATCTCATTACATTTATTGTATTTTGGTACATATGTTTTAGAACCTATTTCTCTGCATGTCTACATGCCACATGATCGTTCTCCAGGCCTTCCATCTGCCTGGAAGGCCCACCTCTACCATCAAGTCTCAGTGCGGGGATTTCTTGTTAATTCAGCTACCTATGAAGAACACTCACAACTTTTGTTTCTCTACACCTCACAGTTTCCAGAAGAATACACCTCACAGTTTCCAGAAGAATGCCCCCCCTACACTTGGTGTAAGTAGGCTATGTAGTCTGTGGGCTACTGTCCTCTCCCAGGATGAAGTGTTTAGATTAAAGGCTAAAACCCTCTCCCTGGTTGAAGTGTGAAGCTATATACTGCAAAAGGTACACTATCCAAACTTGATACTCTTTACCACTCTACCATCCAGTTTGTCACCCATGCCACATACAATACACACCACTGCACTCGTTACTCTTTGGACAACTAACCTTCCCATCAAACCTGTCATAACATTCCCTAGTTTAATCTCATTTGCACCCTTCTCCAACTATTACCTCTCTACCTATGTCACATTTTACACTAAATGCCTCTCACACACTGACTCCTACAAAAGCCAGTTCATTTACAATGGCTCTACACAATATCCAGTCTTAAAGCAGACTTTAAAGATGTACACACACATCAATTCTTTATGAACGCTGATTGCATTTGTGTAACAGAAACATGGCTTACATCTGCCATAGCCACATTTGAGCTATGCATGTGACTATTTCTCTGCATGTCAACATCCGACCTGGTCATTGTTCAGGCCTTACATCTGCCTGGGAGACCCACCTTTACCATCAAGTATCACTGCAAGGATAGCTTGACAATTCAGCAATCTGTGAACTACACTCACAATTCTTGTTTCTCTCTTAGCCTCACAGTTTTCAGAAGAATGCCCCTCTCCTACCCATACATTTGGTGTAAGTAGGCTATGTAATTTAAGGTCTACATTTCCATCCAATTGACCTGAATGACTACTGTCAAACTAACGTGGAGTCCATATGCATTCAATTGTAGTGATCTTGATTATTTCAGTTAAACAAGCACATTCTTCATATAAGAAGAGACGACACATTGGTTTAATTCTAGCAATGAAAATACAATGAAAGTGCAATGGTGGTCCCTTTGCACAACAATGCTTATATAAACATCAAAATGTAATCTGACAGTGTTGTGCCCAATTAGTAAGTTGTAGAGCATGCCATCCGCGACCCATACAAGCATTATGAACCCCATTTAGCCACGGGGGGCGCTACAGCAATCAATTGCGTTTAAGCCACTTTTAAGAATTTGGGCTCGTTATAGCGCCACCCTTTGGCCTAACTGCTTTATATTTCTTCAGTTACCTCAAGATATGCTCTGGTACTACTATATCTGTTTTCGGAAATACCATCCAAGCGGTTAGGCCTCAACAGGAAATGAGCTCTCTAGCGCCCCCATTCAGTTTATTCTGGCCAGTAATGGAGGCTTTGCCTTGGGCTGACATTGTTGATATGAACACAAAGTTTTGTGGTGTTCCATCTATTCCATCAGAAGTGATATGCCTTTTTGTGAAAAGCCACACCCTCTGCAATATTCAATTGCTCATAGTGGCTCTTTTCATCACGTTTTCCAAATTATGCCGAGATGGAACTTTAGATATTCATTGCTAGATTCTACCTACTGTGCTTCATGTAGATTGACAAAACTTTCTAGGAGGAGATAGATTTTAAGTGTTTTTCTAAAATTGCAAAATTGTTGCAAATTAACATAATCTGAAGTTATGGCTCTTTGAGGCAAATTTGTTCAACCTGATGAGACATATATGCCTCCAAAGCATCATGACTCTAGCTCCAACGGGGCATGAGATATGACCTTTCAAAGTTAGCATTTTAGCCCCTTTTATGTATTTTGGCTTGTTATAGCGCCACCCTGTGGCCAATCAGGCTCTTCTTTCTCGAGTGACCATTAGACATACCCTGGTACCACTGTACCATGGTTCGGAAAGCTCTGCATGGCGGTTAGGCCTAAACTGAAAATGAGCTCTCTAGCGCCCCCATTTGGTTTGATTCGGCCAATAATGCAGTGGCCGCCTCAGGTTATATCTGCACAGATGTCTACCAAGTGGCGTGGTGTTCTGCACAACCCTTAAGAAAGTATACCCCTTTATGTGAAAAGCCACGCCCCATGCCATTTTCATTGGCTCATAGTTGCTGTTAAATGTAACTTTTTCTACTTTTGCCGAGATGGAATTATAGATATCGGTCCTTAGATTGTGTATACCCAGTATCATGCAGATTGGTCAAAGTCTCTAGGAGGAGATAGATTTTAAGCGTTTTTCAAAAAATTCAAAATGGCGGAAAATCTATATAACCGGAAGTTATGGGTCCTTGAGGCAAATTTGTTCGTCATGAGGATAGACATATGTGTGCAAATTGTCATGTCTGTAGGTCAAACGGGGCCTGAGATATGCCTGTTCAAAGTTCGCAACTTCAGTCGGCTGCTATAGCGCCACCTTTTGGCCAATCCATGTGAGACTTGCTCCATGGCTTCAGGGCCTAAGCCTCTACGACTCTGCCGCTTTTTGTAAAAAGCGACCAGTCGGTTATAGGGCCTGCCATAGACTCCCATGGCAGATAAATAATAATAATAATACCATCAATTACAATAGGGTCTTCGCCCCTACGGGGCTTGGCCCCTAAATATAGCTGCAAGCAGCAATGAACGGGGCCAAGCGCAACAAACGCATCAAAGCCGACGAGGAAAACACGCCATAGCTACATTGGAGCTATGCATGTGAGCATCTATGTCACCTGACCAGGTGAATCAGGTCAAATTCATGCAAAAGTATCATCACCATGATCATCATCATCATCATCATTATATAACTTCATTCACATTCAATTAATCTGACAGCATCAAGTGAGAGTCAGGTCCTTTTTAGAATCTCATTACATTTATTGGTACATATGTTTTAGGACCTATTTCTCTGCATGTCTACATGCCACATGATCGTTCTCCAGGCCTTCCATCTGCCTGGAAGGCCCACCTCTACCATCAAGTCTCAGTGCGGGGATTTCTTGATAATTCAGCTACCTATGAAGAACACTCACAACTTTTGTTTCTCTACACCTCACAGTTTCCAGAAGAATGCCCCCCCTACACTTGGTGTAAGTAGGCTATGTAGTCTGTGGGCTACTGTCCTCTCCCAGGATGAAGTGTTTAGATTAAAGGCTAAAACCCTCTCCCTGGTTGAAGTGTGAAGCTATATACTGCAAAAGGTACACTATCCAAACTTGATACTCTTTACCACTCTACCATCCAGTTTGTCACCCATGCCACATACAATACACACCACTGCACTCGTTACTCTTTGGACAACTAACCTTCCCATCAAACCTGTCATAACATTCCCTAGTTGAATCTCATTTGCACCCTTCTCCAACTATTACCTCTCTACCTATGTCACATTTTACACTAAATGCCTCTCACACACTGACAAAGTTATATGCCTTTTTGTGAAAAGCCACACCCTCTGCAATATTCGATTGCTCACAGTGGCTACTTTCATCAAGTTTTCTAAATTATGCCAAGATGGAACTTTAGATATTCATTGCTAGATTCTATAAACTGTGCTTTATGTAGATTGACAAAACTTCCTAGGAAGAGATAGATTTCAAGTGTTTTTCCAAAAATGCTTATTTGTTGCAAATTAACATAATCTGAAGTCATGGCTCTTTGAGGCAAATTTGTTCAACCTGATGAGACATATATGCCTCCAAAGCATCCAAGAATCTAGCTCCAACGGGGCATGAGATATGACCGTTCAAAGTTTGCATTTTAGCCCCTTTTATGTATTTTGGCTTGTTATAGCACCACCATGTGGCCAATCAGGCTCTTCTTTCTCCAGTCACCATTAGACATACCGTGGTACCACTGTACTGTTTTTCGGAAAACTCTGCATGGCGGTTAGGCCTAAAATGAAAATGAGCTCTCTAGCGCCCCCATTTGGTTTTATTGGGCCAATAATGCAGTGGCCGCCTCAGGTTATATCTGCAGAGATGTCTACAAAGTGGCATGGTGTTCTGCACAACCCTTAAGAAATGATACCCCTTTATGTGAAAAGCCACGCCCTCTGCAAATTTCATTGGCTCATAGTTGCTGTTATATTTAACTTTTTCAACTTTTGCCGAGATGGAATTTTAGATATTGTTCCATAGATTGTGTGTACCGGATGTCATGCAGATTGGTCAAAGTCTCTAGGAGGAGATAGATTTTAAGCGTTTTTCAAAAAATTCAAAATGGCGGAAAATCTATATAACCGGAAGTTATGGGTCCTTGAGGCAAATTTGTTCGTCATGAGGAGAGACATATGTGTGCAAATTGTCATGTCTGTAGGTCAAACGGGGCCTGAGATATGCCTGTTCAAAGTTCGCAACTTCAGTCGGCTGCTATAGCGCCCCCTTTTGGCCAATCGATGTGAGACTTGCTCCACTGCTGCGGGGCCTAAGCCTCTATGACTCTGCCGATTTTCGTAAAAAGCGACCAGTCGGTTATAGGGCCTGCCATAGACTTCCATGGCAGATAAATAATAATAATAATAATAAATATAGCTGCAAGCAGCAATAACGGGGCCAAGCACAATGGACGCAAGAAAGACAACAAGGGAAACGTGGCATTGGAACCATGCATATGAGTGTCTGTGTCACCTGACCAGGTAAATCAGGTTAAATTCATGCAACAAAAATATGATCATGCAAGTGCAATGACATTCAATTCATCTGACGGCATCAAGTGAGTGTTAGGTCCTTTTTTGCATCTCATTATATTCATTGTAATTTGGGAGCTATCTACATTTTAGGACCTTTTTCTCTGCATGTCTACATGCCACGTGATCATTCTCCAGGCCTTCCATTTGCATGTGAGTATCTATATATGTCGCCTGACCAGATGAATCAGTGCAATCACATTGAATTCATGGCATCAAGTGAGTGTGAGGTTTATTTTTTGCATGTCATTACATTGATTGTATTTTGGTACATATGTTTTAGAACCTATTTCTCTGCATGTCTACATGCCACATGTTCGTTCTCCAGGCCTTCCATCTGCCTGGAAGGCCCACCTTTACCATCAAGTCTCAGTGCGGGGATTTCTTGATAATTCAGCTACCTATGAAGAACACTCACAACTTTTGTTTCTCTCTACACCTCACAGTTTCCAGAAGAATGGCCCCCCTACACTTGGTGTAAGTAGGCTATGTAGTCTGTGGGCTACTGTCCTCTCCCAGGATGAAGTGTTTAGATTGAAGGCTAAAACCCTCTCCCTGGTTGAAGTGTGTAAGCTATATACTGCAAAAGGTACACTATCCAAACTTGATACTCTTTACCACTCTACCATCCAGTTTGTCACCCATGCCACATACAATACACACCACTGCACTCGTTACTCTTTGGACAACTAACCTTCCCATCAAACCTGTCATAACATTCCCTAGTTTAATCTCATTTGGACCCTTCTCCAACTATCACCTCTCTACCTATGTCACATGTTACACTAAATGCCTCTCACACACTGACTCCTACAAAAGCCAGTTCATTTACAATGGCTCTACACAATATCCAGTCTTAAAGCAGACTTTAAAGATGTACACACACATCAATTCTTTATGAACGCTGATTGCATTTGTGTAACAGAAACATGGCTAACATCTGCCATAGCCACATTTGAGCTATGCATGTGACTATTTCTCTGCATGTCAACCTCCCACCTGGTCATTGTCCAGGCCTTACATCTGCCTGGGAGTCCCACCTTTACCATCAAGTATCACTGCAAGGATAGCTTGACAATTCAGCAATCTGTGAACAACACTCACAATTCTTGTTTCTCTCTTAACCTCACAGTTTTCAGAAGAATGCCCCTCTCCTACCCATACATTTGGTGTAAGTAGGCTATGTAATTTAAGGTCTACATTTCCATCCAATTGACCTGAATGACAACTGTCAAACTAACGTGGAGTCCATATACATTCAATTGTAGTGATCTTGATTATTTCAGTTAAACAAGCACATTCTTCATATAAGAAGAGACGGCACATTGGTTTAATTCTAGCAATGAAAATACAATGAAAGTGCAATGGGGGTCCCTTTGCACAACAATGCTTATATAAACATCAAAATGTAATCTGACAGTGTTGTGCCCAATTAGTAAGTTGTAGAGCATGCCATCCGCTACCCATACAAGCATTATGAACCCCATTTAGCCACGGGGGGCGCTACAGCAATCAATTGCGTTTAAGCCACTTTTAAGAATTTTGGCTTGTTATAGCGCCACCCTTTGGCCTAACTGCTTCATATTTCTTCAGTTCACTCAAGATATGCTCTGGTACTACTATATCTGTTTTGAAAAATACCATCCAAGCGGTTAGGCCTAAACAGGAAATGAGCTCTCTAGCGCCCCCATACAGTTTATTCTGGCCAGTAACGGAGGCTTTGCCTCGGGCAGACATTGTTGATATGAACACAAGGTTTTGTGGTGTTCCATGCATTCCTTCAGAAGTTGTATGCCTTTTTGTGAAAAGCCACACCCTCTGCAATATTCAATTGCTCACAGTGGCTATTTTCATCAAGTTTTCTTAATTATGCCGAGATGGAACTTTAGATATTCATTGCTAGATTATATATACTGTGCTTCATGTAGATTGACAAAACTTCCTATGAGGAGATAGATTTTAAGTGTTTTTCAAAAAATGCAAGATTGTTGCAAATTAACATAATCTGAAGTTATGGCTCCTTGAGGCAAATTTGTTCAACCTGATGAGACATATATGCCTCCAAAGCGTCATGACTCTAGCTCCAACGGGGCATGAGATATGACCTTTCAAATTTAGCATTTTAGCCCCTTTTATGTATTTTGTCTTGTTATAGCGCCACCCTGTGGCCAATCAGGCTCTTCTTTCTCCAGTGACCATGAGACATACCCTGGTACCACTGTACCGTGGTTCGGAAAGCTCTGCATGGCGGTTAGGCCTAAACTAAAAATGAGCTCTCTAGCGCCCCCATTTGGTTTAATTGGGCCAATAATGCAGTGGCCGCCTCAGGTTATATCTGCACAGATGTCTACCAAGTGGCGTGGTGTTCTGCACAACCCTTAAGAAAGTATACCACTTTATGTGAAAAGCCACGCCCTATGCCATATTCATTGGCTCATAGTTGCTGCTAAATGTAACTTTTTAAACTTTTGCCGGGATGGAATTTTAGATATCGTGCCCTAGATTGTGTGTAAAGGATTTCATGCAGATTGGTCAAAGTCTCTAGGAGGAGAAAGATTTTAAGCGTTTTTCAAAAAATTCAAGATGGCGGAAAATCTATATAACCGGAAGTTATGGGTGCTTGAGGCAAATTTGTTCATCATGAGGAGAGACATATGTGTGCAAAGTGTCATGTCTGTAGGTCAAACGGGGCCTGAGATATGCCTGTTCAAAGTTCGCCAATTCAGTCGGCTGCTATAGCGCCCCCTTTTGGCCAATCAATTTGAGACTTGCTCCATGGCTTCGGGCCCTAAGCCTCTACCATCTTGCAAAGTGTCGTAAAAAGTTACCAATCGGCTATAGGGCCTGCCATAGACTCCCATGGCAGATGAATAATAATAATAATAATAATAATAACACTAACAATTACAATAGGGGCTTCGCCCTTTCGGGCTTGGCCCCTAATAATAATAATACCATCAATTACAATAGGGCTTCGCCCCCTTCGGGGCTTGGCCCCTAATAAATATAGCTGCAAGCAGCAATAACGGGGCCAAGCGCAACTAACGCATCAAAGCCAACGAGGAAAACACGCCATAGCTACATTGGAGCTATGCATGTGAGCATCTATGTCGCCTGACCAGGTGAATCAGGTCAAATTCATGCAACAGTATCATCATCACCATGATCATCATCATCATCATTATACAACTGCATTCACAATCAATTAATCTGACAGCGTCAAGTGAGAGTCGGGTCCTTTTTTGAATCTCATTACATTTATTCTATTTTGGGACATATTTTAGGACCTATTTCTCTGCATGTCTACATGCCACATGATCATTCTCCAGGCCTTCCATCTGCCTGGGAGACCCACCTTTAGCATCAAGTCTCAGTGTGGGGATTGCTTGATAATTCATCTATCTGTGAACAACTCACAACTCTTGTTTCTCTCTAAACCTCACAGTTCTCAGAAGAATGCCCCCCCCCTTCACTTGGTGTAAGTAGGCTATGTAGTGTGTGGGCTACTATGCTCTCCCAGGATGAAGTGTTTAGATTAAAGGCTAAAACCCTCTCCCTGGTTGAAGTGTGTAAGCTATATACTGCAAAAGGTACACTTTCCAAACTTGATACTCTTTACCACTCTACCATCCAGTTTGTCACCCATGCCACATACAATACACACCACTGCACTTGTTACTCTTTGGACAACTAACCTTCATACCTGTCATAACATTCCCTAGTTTAATCTCATTTGCACCATTCTCCAACTATCACCTCTCTACCTATGTCACTTTTTACACTAAATGCCTCTCACACACTGACTCCCACAAAAGCCAGTTCATTTACAATGGCTCTACACAATATCCAGAGTCTTGAAGCACACTTTAAAGATGTACACACACATCAATTCTTTATGAATGCTGATTGCATTTGTGTAACAGAAACATGGCTAACATCTGCCATAGCCACATTTGAGCTATGCATGTGACTGTCTGTGTTGCCTGACTAGGTACATCAGGTTAAATTCATGCAACATCATCATCATACAACCACAATCACATTTAATTCATCTGATGATGTCAAGTGAGTGTCAGGTCCTTTTAAGCATCTTAGTACATTTCTTCTATTTTGGGACACATTTTTAGGACCTATTTCTCTGCATGTGTACATCCCACATGGTCATTCTCCCGGCCTTCCATCTGCCTGGGAGACCCACCTTAACAATCAAGTATTACTGCAGGGATAGCTTGACAATTCAGTAATCTATGAACAACAAGCACAATTCTTGTTTCTCTCTTAACCTCACAGTTTTCAGAAGAATGCCCCTCTCCCACCCATACATTTGGTGTAAGTAGGCTATGTAATCTAAGGTCTACTGCGATGTCCCTGGATGAAGCATGTATGCTATAGACCATTCCCTTTCCCTAGATGAAATGTGTATGGTAAAGACTACTCCACTCTCCCTAGGCTAATAGTTACTACCCTCTCCCGGGATGAAATGGGAAGAATGGAACTACCCTACAGCATCTAGAAGATTCAAAAACAATCAATAATCTACCCTCTCCCTGGGTATAATTCTGTAGTCTATTGCCTACTCTCCCTTTTCCTGTGAAGTATGTTATATATAAAATAGCTGATAATAGTTTTTCTGGGAGATTGGAATTGTGTCAATTACCTAAGATTTGCTCTTAACGTGTTGCAGTAAACCTAGCCTACAAGGCTACTAATGACATGTCTGTAATGTTTAAGAAGTCTCACAGTTAAAGTAAGGTAATGTCCATCCAATTGACCTGAATGACTACTGTCAAACTAAAGTGGAGTCTATATGCATTCAATTGTAGTGATTTTTATGATTTCAGTTAAACAAGCACATTCTTCATAGAAGAAGAAACGACACTGCTTTAATTCTAGCAATGAAAATACAATGAAAGTGCAATGGGATTCCCTTTGCACAACAATGCTTATATAAACATCAAAATGTAATCTGACAGTGTTGTGCCCAACTAGTTAGTTGTAGAGCATGCCATAGCCACATTTGAGCTATGCATGTGACTGTCTGTGTTGCCTGACTAGGTACATCAGGTTAAATTCATGCAACATCATCATCATACAACCACAATCACATTTAATTCATCTGATGATGTCAAGTGAGTGTCAGGTCCTTTTAAGCATCTTAGTACATTTCTTCTATTTTGGGACACATTTTTAGGACCTATTTCTCTGCATGTGTACATCCCACATGGTCATTCTCCCGGCCTTCCATCTGCCTGGGAGACCCACCTTAACAATCAAGTATTACTGCAGGGATAGCTTGACAATTCAGTAATCTATGAACAACAATCACAATTCTTGTTTCTCTCTTAACCTCACAGTTTTCAGAAGAATGCCCCTCTCCCACCCATACATTTGGTGTAAGTAGGCTATGTAATCTAAGGTCTACTGCGATGTCCCTGGATGAAGCATGTATGCTATAGACCATTCCCTTTCCCTAGATGAAATGTGTATGGTAAAGACTACTCCACTCTCCCTAGGCTAATAGTTACTACCCTCTCCCGGGATGAAATGGGAAGAATGGAACTACCCTACAGCATCTAGAAGATTCAAAAACAATCAATAATCTACCCTCTCCCTGGGTATAATTCTGTAGTCTATTGCCTACTCTCCCTTTTCCTGTGAAGTATGTTATATATAAAATAGCTGATAATAGTGTTTCTGGGAGATTGGAATTGTGTCAATTACCTAAGATTTGCTCTTAACGTGTTGCAGTAAACCTAGCCTACAAGGCTACTAATGACATGTCTGTAATGTTTAAGAAGTCTCACAGTTAAAGTAAGGTAATGTCCATCCAATTGACCTGAATGACTACTGTCAAACTAAAGTGGAGTCTATATGCATTCAATTGTAGTGATTTTTATGATTTCAGTTAAACAAGCACATTCTTCATAGAAGAAGAAACGACACTGCTTTAATTCTAGCAATGAAAATACAATGAAAGTGCAATGGGATTCCCTTTGCACAACAATGCTTATATAAACATCAAAATGTAATCTGACAGTGTTGTGCCCAACTAGTTAGTTGTAGAGCATGCCATCAGCTACCCATACAAGCATTATGAACCCCATTTAGCCACGGGGGGCGCTACAGCAATCAATTGCGTTTAAGCCACTTTTAAGAATTTTGGCTTGTTATAGCGCCACCCTTTGGCCTAACTGCTTCATATTTCTGCAGTTACCTCAAGATATGCTCTGGTACTACTATATCTGTTTTCGGAAATACCATCCAAGCGGTTAGGCCTAAACAGGAAATGAGCTCTCTAGCGCCCCCATTCAGTTTATTCTGGCCAGTGATGGAGGCTTTGCCTTGGGCTGACATTGTTGACATGAACACAACGTTTTGTGGTATTCCATGCATTCCATCAGAAGTTATGTGCCTTTTTGTGAAAAGCCACACCCTCTGCAATATTCAGTTGCTCACAGTGGCTATTTTCATCACGTTTTCTAAATTATGCCGAGATGGAACTTTAGATATTCATTGCTAGATTCTATATCCTGTGCCTCATGTAGATTGACAAAACTTCCTAGGAGGAGATAGATTTCAAGTGTTTTTCCAAAAATGCTTATTTGTTGCAAATTAACATAATCTGAAGTCCTGGCTCTTTGAGGCAAATTTGTTCAACCTGATGAGACATATATGCCTCCAAAGCATCCAAGAATCTAGCTCCAACGGGGCATGAGATATGACCGTTCAAAGTTTGCATTTTAGCCCCTTTTATGTATTTTGGCTTGTTATAGCACCACCATGTGGCCAATCAGGCTCTTCTTTCTCCAGTCACCATTAGACATACCGTGGTACCACTGTACTGTTTTTCGGAAAACTCTGCATGGCGGTTAGGCCTAAAATGAAAATGAGCTCTCTAGCGCCCCCATTTGGTTATTTTGGGCCAATAATGCAGTGGCCGCCTCAGGTTATATCTGCAGAGATGTCTACAAAGTGGCATGGTGTTCTGCACAACCCTTAAGAAATGATACCCCTTTATGTGAAAAGCCACGCTCTCTGCAAATTTCATTGGCTCATAGTTGCTGTTATATTTAACTTTTTCAACTTTTGCCAAGATGGAATTTTAGATATTGTTCCATAGATTGTGTGTACCGGATGTCATGCAGATTGGTCAAAGTCTCTAGGAGGAGATAGATTTTAAGCGTTTTTCAAAAAATTCAAAATGGCGGAAAATCTATATAACCGGAAGTTATGGGTCCTTGAGGCAAATTTGTTCGTCATGAGGAGAGACATATGTGTGCAAATTGTCATGTCTGTAGGTCAAACGGGGCCTGAGATATGCCTGTTCAAAGTTCGCAACTTCAGTCGGCTGCTATAGCGCCCCCTTTTGGCCAATCGATGTGAGACTTGCTCCACTGCTGCGGGGCCTAAGCCTCTATGACTCTGCCGATTTTCGTAAAAAGCGACCAGTCGGTTATAGGGCCTGCCATAGACTTCCATGGCAGATAAATAATAATAATAATAATAATACCATCAATTACAATAGGGCTTCGCCCCCTTCGGGGCTTGGCCCCTAATAATAATAATAATAATACCATCAATTACAATAGGGGCTTCGCCCCCTTCGGGGCTTGGCCCCTAAATATAGCTGCAAGCAGCAATAACGGGGCCAAGCGCAACTAACGCATCAAAGCCAACGAGGAAAACACGTCATAGCTACATTGGAGCTATGCATGTGAGCATCTATGTCGCCTGACCAGGTGAATCAGGTCAAATTCATGCAACAGTATCATCATCACCATGATCATCATTATCATCATCATTATACAACTGCATTCACATTCAATTCATCTGACAGCGTCAAGTGAGAGTCAGGTCCTTTTTAGAATCTCATTACATTTATTCTATTTTGGTACATATGTTTTAGGAACTATTTCTCTGCATGTCTACATGCCACATGATCATTCTCCAGGCCTTCCATCTGCCTGGAAGGCCCACCTTCACCATCAAGTCTCAATGCGGGGACTTCTTGATAATTCAGCTATCTATGAAGAACACTCACAACTTTTGTTTCTCTCTACACCTCACAGTTTCCAGAAGAATTCCCCCCCCTACACTTGGTGTAAGTAGGCTATGTAGTCTGTGGGCTACTGCGCTCTCCAAGGATGAAGTGTTTAGGCTAAAGGCTACAACCCTCTCCCTGGTTGAAGTGTGTAAGCTATAGAGTGCAAAAGGTACACTTTCCAAACGTGACACTCTTTACCACTCTACCATCCAGTTTGTCACACATGACACATACAATACACAACACTGCACTCCTATCTGTTTGGACAACTAACCTTCCCATCAAACCTGTCATAACATTCCCTAGTTTATTCTCATTTGCACCCTTCTCCAACTATCACCTCTCTAACTATGTCACATGTTACACTAAATGCCTCTCTCACACAGACTCCCACAAAAGCCAGTTCATTTATAATGGCTCTAAACAATATCCAGAGTCTTAAAGCACACTTTAAAGATGTACACACATCAATTCTTTACGAACGCTGATAGCATTTGTGTAACAGAAACATGGCTAACATCTGCCATAGCCACATTTGAGCTATGCATGTGACTGTCTTTGTCGCCTGACTAGGTACATCAGGTTAAATTCATGCAACAGCATCATCATACAACCACACTCACAGTTAATTCATCTGATGATGTCAAGTGAGTGTCAGGTCCTTTTAAGCATCTCAACACATTTATTCTATTTTGGGACATACTGTATTTTTAGGACCTATTTCTCTGCATGTCTACATCCCACCTGGTCATTCTCCAGGCCTTCCATCTGCCTGGAAGACCCACCTTTACCATCAAGTATCACTGCAGGGATAGCTTGACAATTCAGCAATCTGTGAACAACACTCACAATTCTTGTTTCTCTCTTAACCACAGTTTTCAGAAGAATGCCCCTCTCCTACCCATACATTTGGTGTAAGTAGGCTATGTAATTTAAGGTCTACATTTCCATCCAATTGACCTGAATGACTACTGTCAAACTAAAGTGGAGTCCATATGCATTCAATTGTAGTGATCTTGATTATTTCAGTTAAACAAGCACATTCTTCATATAAGAAGAGACGACACATTGGTTTAATTCTAGCAATGAAAATACAATGAAAGTGCAATGGGGGTCCCTTTGCACAACAATGCTTATATAAACCTCAAAATGTAATCTGACAGTGTTGTGCCCAATTAGTAAATTGTAGAGCATGCCATCAGCTACACATACAAGCATTATGAACCCCATTTAGCCACGGGGGGCGCTACAGCAATCAATTGCATTTAAGCCACTTTTAAGAATTTCGGCTCGTTATAGCGCCACCCTTTGGCCTAACTGCTTCATATTTATTCAGTTACCTCAAGATATGGTCTGGTACTACTATATCTGTTTTCGGAAATACCATCCAAGCGGTTAGGCCTGAACAGGAAATTTGCTCTCTAGCGCCCCCATTCAGTTTAATCTGCCCAGTAATGGAGGCTTTGCCTCTGGCTGACATTGTTGATATGAACACAACGTTTTGTGGTGTTCCATGCATTCCTTCAGAAGTAATATGCCTTTTTGTGAAAAGCCACACCCTCTGCAATATTCAATTGCTCACAGTGGCTATTTTCATTATGTTTTCTAAATTATGCCGAGATGGAACTTTAGATATTCATTGCTAGATTCTATATACTGTGCTTCATGTAGATTGACAAAACTTCCTAGGAGGAGATAGATTTCAAGTGTTTTTCAAAAAATGCAAAATTGTTGCAAATTAACATAATCCGAAGTTATGGCTCCTTGAGGCAAATTTGTTTACCCTGATGAGACATATATGCCTCCAAAGCGTCCTGACTCTAGCTCCAACGGGGCATGACATATGACCATTCAAAGTTTGCATTTTATCCCCTTTTATGTATTTTGGATTGTAATAGCGCCACCCTGTGGCCAATCAGGCTCTTCTTTCTCCAGTGACTATTAGACATACCCTGGTACCACTGTACCATGGTTCGGAAAGCTCTGCATGGCGGTTAGGCCTAAACTGAAAATGAGCTCTCTAGCGCCCCCATTTGGTTTGATTGGGCCAATAATGCAGTGGTCGCCTCAGGTTATATCTGCACAGATGTCTTATAAGTGGCGTGGTGTTCTGCACAACCCTTAAGAAAGTATACCACTTTATGTGAAAAGCCACGCCCTATGCCATTTTCATTGGCTCATAGTTGCTGTTATATTTAACTTTTTCAACTTTTGCCGAGATGGAATTTTAGATATTGGTCCCTAGATTGTCTGTACCGGATGTCATGCAGATTGGTCAAAGTCTCTAGGAGGAGATAGATTTTAAGCGTTTTTCAAAAAATTCAAAATGGCGGAAAATCTATATAACCGGAAGTTATGGGTCCTTGAGGCAAATTTGTTCGTCATGAGGAGAGACATATGTGTGCAAATGTACATGTCTGTAGGTCAAACGGGGCCTGAGATATGCCTGTTCAAAGTTCGCAACTTCAGTCGGCTGCTATAGCGCCCCCTTTTGGCCAATCGATGTGAGACTTGCTCCACTGCTGCGGGGCCTAAGCCTCTATGACTCTGCCGATTTTCGTAAAAAGCGACCAGTCGGTTATAGGGCCTGCCATAGACTCCCATGGCGGAATAATAATACTACCAATAACAATAGGGTCTTCGCCCCTTTGGGGCTTGGCCCCTAATAAATATAGCTGCAAGCAGCAATAACGGGGCCAAGCGCAACTAACGCATCAAAGCCAATGAGGAAAACACGCCATAGCTACATTGGAGCTATGCATGTGAGCATCTATGTCGCGTGACCAGGTGAATCAGGTCAAATTCATGCAACAGTATCATCATCACCATGATCATCATCATCATCATCGTTATACAACTGCATTCACATTCAATTCATCTGACAGCATCAAGTGAGAGTCAGGTCCTTTTTTGAATCTCATTACATGTATTCTATTTTGGTACATATGTTTTAGGGCCTATTTCTCCACATGTCTACATGCCACATGATCATTCTCCAGGCCTTCCATCTGCCTGGAAGGTCCACCTTTACCATCAAGTCTCAGTGCGGGGATTTCTTGATAATTCAGCTATTTATGAAGAACACTCACAACTTTTGTTTCTCTCTACACCTCACAGTTTCCAGAAGAATGCCCCCCCTACACTTGGTGTAAGTAGGCTATGTAGTCTGTGGGCTACTGCGCTCTCCCAGGATGAAGTGTTTAGACTAAAGGCTACAACCCTCTCCCTGGTTGAAGTGTGTAAGCTATATACTGCAAAAGGTACACTTTCCAAACGTGACACTCTTTACCACTCTACCATCCAGTTTGTCACACACGACACATACAATACACACCACTGCACTCGTTACTGTTTGGACAACTAACCTTCCCATCAAACCTGTCATAACATTCCCTAGTTTATTCTCATTTGCACCCTTCTCCAACTATCACCTCTCTACCTATGTCACATGTTACACTAAATGCCTCTCTCACACAGACTCCCACAAAAGCCAGTTCATTTATAATGGCTCTACACAATATCCATTGTCTTAAAGCACACTTTAAAGATGTACACACACATCAATTCTTTATGAACGCTGATTGCATTTGTGTAACAGAAACATGGCTAACATCTGCCATAGCCACATTTGAGCTATGCTTGGAGCATCTATGTCACCTGACCAGGTGAATCAGGTCAAATTCATGCATCAGTATCATCATCACCATGATCATCATCATCATTATACAACTATGTCACATGTTACACTAAATGCCTCTCTCACACCGACTCCCATAAAAGCCAGTTCATTTATAATGGCTCTACACAATATCCAGAGTCTTAAAGCACACTTTAAAGATGTACACACACATCAATTCTTTATGAACGCTGATAGCATTTGTGTAACTGAAACATGGCTAGCATCTGCCATAGCCACATTTGAGCTATGCATGTGACTGTCGTTGTCACCTGACAAGGTGCATCAGGTTAAATTCATGCAACAGCATCATCATACAACCACAATCACAGTTAATTCATCTGATGATGTCAAGTGAGTGTCAGGTCCTTTTAAGCATCTCAACACATTTCTTCTATTTTGGGACATATTTTTAGAACCTATTTCTCTGCATGTCGACATCCCACCTGGTCATTGTCCAGGCCTTCCATCTGCCTGGGAGACCCACCTTTACCATCAATAACACTGCAGGGATAACTTGACAATTCAGCAATCGGTGAACAACACTCACAATTCTTGTTTCTCTCTTAACCTCACAGTTTTCAAAAGAATGCCCCTCTCCTACCCATACATTTGGTGTAAGTAGGCTATGTAATTTAAGGTATACATTTCCATCCAATTGACCTGAATGACTACTGTCAAACTAAAGTGGAGTCCATATGCATTCAATTGTAGTGATCTTGATTATTTCAGTTAAACAAGCACATTCTTCATATAAGAAGAGAGGACACATTGGTTTAATTCTAGCAATGAAAATACAATGAAAGTGCAATTGGGGTCCCTTTGCACAACAATGCTTATATAAACATCAAAATGTAATCTGACAGTGTTGCGCCCCATTAGTAAGTTGTAGAGCATGCCATCAGCTACCCATACAAGCATTATGAACCCCATTTAGCCACGGGGGGCGCTACAGCAATCAATTGCGTTTAAGCCACTTTTAAGAATTTTGACTTGTTATAGCGCCACCCTTTGGCCTAACTGCTTCATATTTCTTCAGTTACCTCAAGATATACTCTGGTACAACGATATCTGTTTTCAGAAATACCATCCAAGCGGTTAGGCCTGAACAGGAAATGAGCTCTCTAGCGCCCCCATACAGTTTATTCTGGCCAGTAACGGAGGCTTTGCCTCGGGCTGACATTGTTGATATGAACACAAGGTTTTGTGGTGTTCCATGCATTCCTTCAGAAGTTATATGCCTTTTAGTGAAAAGGCACACCCTCTGCAATATTCAATTGCTCACAGTGGCTATTTTCATCAAGTTTTCTTAATTATGCCGAGATGGAACTTTAGATATTCATTGCTAGATTATATATACTGTGCTTCATGTAGATTGACAAAACTTCCTATTAGGAGATAGATTTTAAGTGTTTTTCAAAAAATGCAAGATTGTTGCAAATTAATATAATCTGAAGTTATGGCTCCTTGAGGCAAATTTGTTCAAGCTGATGAGACATAAATCCCTCCAATGCTTCATGACTCTAGCTCCAACGGGGCATGACACATGACCATTCAAAGTTTGCATTTTATCCCCTTTTATGTATTTTGTCTTGTTATAGCGCCACCCTGTGGCCAATCAGGCTCTTCTTTCTCCAGTGACCATTAGACCTACCCTGGTACCACTGTACCGTGTTTCGGAAAGCTCTGCATGGCGGTTTGGCCTAAACTGAAAATGAGCTCTCTAGCGCCCCCATTTGGTTTGATTGGGCCAATAATGCAGTGGCCGCCTCAGGTTATATCTGCACAGATGTCTACCAAGTGGCGTGGTGTTCTGCACAACCCTTAAGAAATTATACCCCTTCATGTGAAAAGCCACGCCCTCTGCAAATTTCATTGGCTCATAGTTGCTGTTATATTTAACTTTTTCAACTTTTGCCGAGATGGAATTTTAGATATTGGTCCCTAGATTGTCTGTACCGGATGTCATGCAGATTGGTCAAAGTCTCTAGGAGGAGATAGATTTTAAGTGTTTTTCAAAAAATTCAAAATGGCGGAAAATCTATATAACCGGAAGTTATGGGTCCTTGAGGCAAATTTGTTCGTCATGAGGAGAGACATATGTGTGCAAATGTACATGTCTGTAGGTCAAACGGGGCCTGAGATATGCCTGTTCAAAGTTCGCAACTTCAGTCGGCTGCTATAGCGCCCCCTTTTGGCCAATCGATGTGAGACTTGCTTCACTGCTGCGGGGCCTAAGCCTCTATGACTCTGCTGATTTTCGTAAAAAGCGACCAGTCGGTTATAGGGCCTTGCATAGACACCCATGGCGGAATAATAATAATAATACTACCAATAACAATAGGGTCTTCGCCCCTTCGGGGCTTGGCCCCTAATAATACCATCAATTACAATAGGGGCTTCGCCCCCTTCGGGGCTTGGCCCCTAAATAACAATAGGGTCTTCGCCCCTTAGGGGCTTGGCCCCTAAATATAGCTGCAAGCAGCAATAACGGGGCCAAGCACAACGAACGCATCAAAGCCAATGAGCAAAACACACCATAGCTACATTGGAGCTATGCATGTGAGCATCAATGTCGCCTGACCAGATGAATCAGGTCTAATTCATGCAACAGTATCATCATCACCATGATCATCATCACCATGATCATCATCATCATCATACAACTGCAATCACATTCAATTCATCTGAAGGCGTCAAACGAATGTCAGTTCCTTTTAAGCATCGCATTACATTAATTCTATTTTGGGACATATCTTTTAGGACCTATCTCTCTACATGTCTACAGGCCACATGGTCATTCTCCAGGCCTTCCATCTGCCTGAAAGACCCACCTTTTCCATCAAGTCTCAGTGTGTAGTTTGTTTGATAATTCAGCTATCTGTGAACAACACTCACAACTCTTGTTTCTCTCTAAACCTCACAGTTCTCAGAAGAATGCCCCCCCTACACTTGGTGTAAGAAGGCTATGTAGTCTGTGGGCTACTGTGCTCTCCCAGGATTAAGTGTTTAGATTAAAGGCTAAAACCCTCTCCCTGGTTTAGGTGGGTAAGCTATATACTGCAAAAGGTACACTTTCAAAACTTGACACTCTTTACCACTCTACCATCCAGTTTGTCACACATGACACATACAGTACACACCTCTGCACTCGTTACTCTTTGGACAACTAACCTTCATACCCGTCATAACATTCCCTAGTTTAATCTCATTTGCACCCTTCTCCAACTATCACTTCTCTACCTATGTCACATGTGACACTAAATGCCTCTCACACACTGACTCCCACAAAAGTCAGTTCATTTACAATGCCTCTACACAATATCCAGAGTCTTAAAGCACACTTTAAAGATGTACACACACATCAATTCTTTATGAACGCTGAAAGCATTTGTGTAACAGAAACATGGCTGGCATCTGCCATAGCCACATTTGAGCTATGCATGTGACTGTCTTTGTCACCTGACAAGGTACATCAGGTTAAATTCATGCAACAGCATCATCATACAACCACATTTACAGTTAATTCATCTGATGATGTCAAGTGAGTGTCAAATGCCTTTTAAGCATCTCAACACATTTCTTCTATTTTGGGACATATCTTTTATGACCTATTTCTCTACATGTCTACAGGCCACATGGTCATTCTCCAGGCCTTCCATCTGCAGTGAGACCCACCTTTACCATCAAGTATCACTGCAAGGATAGCTTGACAATTCAGCAATCTGTGAACAACACTCACAATTCTTGTTTCACTCTTCTTGTTTCTCTTAACCTCACAGTTTTCAGAAGAATGCCCCTCTCCTACCCATACATTTGGTGTAAGTAGGCTATGTAATTTAAGGTCTACATTTCCATCCAATTGACCTGAATGACTACTGTCAAACTAAAGTGGAGTCCATATGCATTCAATTGTAGTGATCTTGATTATTTCAGTTAAACAAGCACATTCTTCATATGAGAAGAGACGACACATTGGTTTAATTCTAGCAATGAAAATACAATGAAAGTGCAATGGGGGTCCCTTTGCACAACAATGCTTATATAAACCTCAAAATGTAATCTGACAGTGTTGTGCCCAATTAGTAAATTGTAGAGCATGCCATCAGCTACCCATACAAGCATTATGAACCCCATTTAGCCACGGGGGGCGCTACAGCAATCAATTGCGTTTAAGCCACTTTTAAGAATTTTGGCTGGTTATAGCGCCACACTTTGGCCTAACTGCTTCATATTTCTTCAGTTACCTCAAGATATGCTCTGGTACTACTATATCTGTTTTCCGAAATACCATCCAAGCGGTTAGGCCTGAACAGGAAATGAGCTCTCTAGCGCCCCCATTCAGTTTATTCTGGCCAGTAATGGAGGCTTTGCCTCGGGCTGACATGGTTGATATGAACACGTTTTGTGGTGTTCCATGCATTCCTTCAGAAGTTATATGCCTTTTTGTGAAAAGCCACACCCTCTGCAATATTCAATTGCTCACAGTGGCTATTTTCATCAAGCTTTCTAAATTATGCCGAGATGGAACTTTAGATATTCATTGCTAGATTCTATATACTGTGCTTCATGTAGATTGACAAAACTTCCTAGGAGGAGATAGATTTCAAGTGTTTTTCAAAAAATGCAAAATTGTTGCAAATTAACATAATCTGAAGTCATGGCTCCTTGAGGCAAATTTGTTCAACCTGATGAGACATATATGCCTCCAAAGCTTCCAAGAATCTAGCTCAAACGGGGCATGAGATATGACCGTTCAAAGTTTGCATTTTAGCCCCTTTTATGTATTTTGGCTTATTATAGCACCACCATGTGGCCAATCAGGCTCTTCTTTCTCCAGTCACCATTAGACATACCGTGGTACCACTGTACTGTTTTTCGGAAAACTCTGCATGGCGGTTAGGCCTAAAATGAAAATGAGCTCTCTAGCGCCCCCATTTGGTTTTATTGGGCCAATAATGCAGTGGCCGCCTCAGGTTATATCTGCAGAGATGTCTACAAAGTGGCATGGTGTTCTGCACAACCCTTAAGAAAGTATACCACTTTATGTGAAAAGCCACACCCTATGCCATTTTCATTGGCTCATAGTTGCTGTTAAATTTAACTTTTTCAACTTTTGCCGAGATGGAATTTTAGATATTGTTCCCTAGATTGTGTGTACCGAATGTCATGCAGATTGGTTAAAGTCTCTAGGAGGAGATAGATTTTAAGCATTTTTCTAAAAATTCAAAATGGCGGAAAATCTATATAACCGGAAGTTATGGGTCCTTGAGGCAAATTTGTTCATCATGAGGAGAGACATATGTGTGAGAAGTGTCATGTCTGTAGGTCAAACGGGGCCTGAGATATGCCTGTTCAAAGTTCGCAACTTCAGTCGGCTGCTATAGCGCCCCCTTTTGGCCAATCAATGTGAGACTTGCTGGACGGCTTCGGGCCATAAGCCTCTACCATCTTGCAAATTTTCGTAAAAAGTTACCAATCGGCTATAGGGCCTGCCATAGTCTCCCATGGCGGAAAAAAGAATAATAATAATAACACTAACAATTACAATAGGGGCTTCGCCCTTTCGGGCTTGGCCCCTAAATATAGCTGCAAGCAGCAATAACGGGGCCAAGCGCAACGAACGCATCAAAGCCAACGAGGAAAATACGCCATAGCTACATTGGAGCTATGCATGTGAGCATCTATGTCGCCTGACCAGGTGAATCAGGTCAAATTCATGCAACAGTATCATCATCACCATGATCATCATCATCATCATCATCATTATACAACTGCATTCACATTCAATTCATCTGAAGGCGTCAAGTGAGAGTCAGGTCCTTTTTAGAATCTCATTACATTCATTCTATTTTGGTACATATGTTTTAGAACCTATTTCTCTGCATGTCTACATGCCACATGATCATTCTCCAGGCCTTCCATCTGCCTGGAAGGCCCACCTTTACCATCAAGTCTCAGTGCGGGGATTTCTTGATAATTCAGCTACCTATGAAGAACACTCACAACTTTTGTTTCTCTCTACACCTCACAGTTTCCAGAAGAATGCCCCCCCTACACTTGGTGTAAGTAGGCTATGTAGTATGTGGGCTACTGTCCTCTCCTAGGATGAAGTGTTTAGATTAAAGGCTAAAACCCTCTCCCTGGTTGAAGTGTGTAAGCTATATACTGCAAAAGGTACACTATCCAAACTTGATACTCTTTACCACTCTACCATCCAGTTTGTCACCCATGCCACATACTGTACAATACACACCACTGCACTCGTTACTCTTTGGACAACTAACCTTCCCATCAAACCTGTCATAACATGCCCTAGTTTAATCTCATTTGCATCCTTCTCCAACTATCACCTCTCTACCTATGTCACATTTTACACTAAATGCCTCTCACACACTGACTCCTACAAAAGCCAGTTCATTTACAATGGCTCTACACAATATCCAGTCTTAAAGCAGACTTTAAAGATGTACACACACATCAATTCTTTATGAACGCTGATTGCATTTGTGTAACAGAAACATGGCTAACATCTGCCATAGCCACATTTGAGCTATGCATGTGACTATTTCTCTGCATGTCAACATCCCACCTGGTCATTGTCCTGGCCTTCCATCTGCCTGGGAGACCCACCTTTACCATCAAGTATCACTGCAATGATAGCTTGACAATTCAGCAATCTGTGAACAACACTCACAATTCTTGTTTCTCTCTTAACCTCACAGTTTTCAGAAGAATGCCCCTCTCCTACCCATACATTTGGTGTAAGTAGGCTATGTAATTGAAGGTCTACATTTCCATCCAATTGACCTGAATGACTACTGTCAAACTAAAGTGGAGTCCATATGCATTCAATTGTAGTGATCTTGATTATTTCAGTTAAACAAGCACATTCTTCATATAAGAAGAGATGACACATTGGTTTAATTCTAGCAATGAAAATACAATGAAAGTGCAATGGGGGTCCCTTTGCACAACAATGCTTATATAAACATCAAAATGTAATCTGACAGTGTTGTGCCCAATTAGTAAGTTGTAGAGCATGTCATCAGCTACGCATACAAGCATTATGAACCCCATTTAGCCACGGGGGGCGCTACAGCAATCAATTGCATTTAAGCCACTTTTAAGAATTTTGGCTCGTTATAGCGCCACTCTTTGGCCTAACTGCTTCATATTTCTTCAGTTACCTCAAGATATGCTCTGGTACTACTATATCTGTTTTGAAAAATACCATCCAAGCGGTTAGGCCTAAACAGGAAATGAGCTCTCTAGCGCCCCCATACAGTTTATTCTGGCCAGTAACGGAGGCTTTGCCTCGGGCAGAAATTGTTGATATGAACACAAGGTTTTGTGGTGTTCCATGCATTCCTTCAGAAGTTGTATGCCTTTTTGTGAAAAGCCACACCCTCTGCAATATTCAATTGCTCACAGTGGCTATTTTCATCAAGTTTTCTTAATTATGCCGAGATGGAACTTTAGATATTCATTGCTAGATTATATATACTGTGCTTCATGTAGATTGACAAAACTTCCTATGAGGAGATAGATTTTAAGTGTTTTTCAAAAAATGCAAGATTGTTGCAAATTAACATAATCTGAAGTTATGGCTCCTTGAGGCAAATTTGTTCAACCTGATGAGACATATATGCCTCCAAAGCGTCATGACTCTAGCTCCAACGGGGCATGAGATATGACCTTTCAAAGTTAGCATTTTAGCCCCTTTTATGTATTTTGTCTTGTTATAGCGCCACCCTGTGGCCAATCAGGCTCTTCTTTCTCCAGTGACCATGAGACATACCCTGGTACCACTGTACCGTGGTTCGGAAAGCTCTGCATGGCAGTTAGGCCTAAACTAAAAATGAGCTCTCTAGCGCCCCCATTTGGTTTAATTGGGCCAATAATGCAGTGGCCGCCTCAGGTTATATCTGCACAAATGTCTACCAAGTGGCGTGGTGTTCTGCACAACCCTTAAGAAAGTATACCACTTTATGTGAAAAGCCACGCCCTATGCCATTTTCATTGGCTCATAGTTGCTGCTAAATGTAACTTTTTAAACTTTTGCCGAGATGGAATTTTAGATATCGTTCCCTAGATTGTGTGTAAAGGATTTCATGCAGATTGGTCAAAGTCTCTAGGAGGAGATAGATTTTAAGCGTTTTTCAAAAAATTCAAGATGGCGGAAAATCTATATAACCGGAAGTTATGGGTCCTTGAGGCAAATTTGTTCATCATGAGGAGAGACATATGTGTGCAAAGTGTCATGTCTGTAGGTCAAACGGGGCCTGAGATATGCCTGTTCAAAGTTCGCAACTTCAGTCGGCTGCTATAGCGCCCCCTTTTGGCCAATCGATGTGCGACTTGCTCCATGGCTTCAGGCTATAAGCCTCTACCAACGTGCAAATTTTTGTAAAAAGTTACCAATCGGCTATAGGGCCTGCCATAGACTCCCATGGCAGATGAATAATAATAATAACACTAACAATTACAATAGGGGCTTCGCCCTTTCGGGCTTGGCCCCTAATAATAATACTTACAATAACAATAGGGTCTTCGCCCCTTTGGGGCTTGGCCCCTAATAAAGAAAGAGAAAAGGTACAAACTTAATGGGTGCCTGCGCAGCTGCGCTGCTTGGCCCCCAATAATATAGGCAAATACAATAGGGTTCCGGCAGCTACGCTGCCTGGCCCCTAAAAACTAAAACTAATGAAAACTAAACTAAAACTAAGCATTTTCAAAAAATAAAACTAAACTAAACTAGCAAACCTGCTTTAAAACTAATCAAAACTAAACTGAAATTGAAAACAAAAAGTTAAAACGATATAAAAATAAAAACTAATGAAAAAAGCTAAACTATTATAACCTTGGTGTGCATGCGAATGTGTTGAGCGTGTTGTAAAATGTGCGTGTCGGCAGTGGTACAAGTCCGTGTCCGAGAGTGTCGGAGAGCGAGGGTCCGTGTCCTTATCCTGTTGGGTCCGTCCGGTGCAAGGGAAATCCGTGGGGGTATCCGAGGGGCTGTCCGTGTCCGTATCCAGGGAGGTCCGTCCGGGGTAACGAGAGGAGGAGGTAGCACAGGGAGCGAGGTTGACACTGGGGCTGGGAGACGCTGGAGCAGGGAGCGAGGGAGACTCTGGGGCTGGGAGATGCTGGAGCAGGGAGCGAGGGAGACTCTGGGGCTGGGAGACGCTGGAGCAGGGAGTGAGGGAGATGCGGGAGACACGGCGGGAGGGTCCTTGGAAAAGGGAAAACAGACAGCGGGTATTAGATGGGGAAACAACAAGAGGCTAGCTAGAAGCTTGGTAGGCTTGTCGGAGAATTACCACAGGGGTCAGTACGTCGAAGCACTGAGGGACGATCTGGGAGAGCTTTTGTAGAGAGCTTTTGGTCATAAACTGACCAAATAAACTGTTTTAATTTCAGTTGCTGAAATAGAGAGAGGTCTGGAGTCCTTGCACAGAAGCAGAGAGCAGATTAGGCAGGCATATGCAGATGTGGACCCAGAGGTAGGTAAGCTGACTGCCAATAAATGCAAAATGTTACAAAATTATTACAGTTATTGAGAATTATTACAATAATTCTCAATAACCAGCGTTCAGTGGACAACATGAAGGCGGCAATATAGGGTAGTCTGCTTCACTGATGATAACCCCATGCGCACCAGGAACATATTGTGGTTTTAGGACAGTTTTTTGGACTGCAGCCAAGTGGGTTCTTCAGACCAGCTGCTTAGAACAGTTTTGTGAACTGCAGCTGAGTGGGTTCTACAAACTAGCTGCCTAGAACAGTTTTGTGGATAGCTAGTGTGGTGCCATCTGAGGAGTGACTCTGTAGACCTATGACGGCGTAGCTTGATGTCTCCTATGGTGTTGCTTTTGACGATGGTTTTATCACTTGTTTGTTTGGCAATCTATATTTAGCTTCTATTGGTGTTTACCCTGCATTGTTTACCACATCTTGACCTGTGTATTTATGAATCAGCTTACTCTTCATGTTCATTCATTCATTCATGTTTTCTCCATGTAAAACGCTTAAAAAAACACAAAAAGTTAGATAATCTGTTTTCTCATGCATGTCCTCGTCAAATGTGTCTATCTTTGTCCATGATCTGTTTAACAAAATAATACAAGCTTTCTAAAAGGGAATGTTCTCTTCCCTACTAACATTGTCTCGTCTCTAGTCTTGTCTTACTAACACCCCACTCGTGGGCTGTACCTTGACGTGGTGAGTGGGCTTCCAACTAAACAGGTCTTGCTTCTCTATACAAAATGTCTACTCCTGGACTATTTTGAATCCACAACATGCTGTGTTATTCAGTTTTCAGTTTCTATGTGTTTTCAGATTTTGTGTAATGTTGTTACTAATGATGTGATTGGATATTGTGTTTGTAAATATTGGTTTACAATGCAAATGTATGTTTTTTTACAATACAAATTTTCAAAGCCCGTTTTCTCAAAATGAGTTATTTCTCATCTTTGGGACATCAAAACCACCACTTGAGTTGCACCTACATACACCTAACTTTCCAGTTTTGTTCCAATCCATATTCTGAAGGGTTTGGCCAAGGGGGATTTTTTAAATTTCATTCATAGCCTGATTTATATAACAGTTTATCCCTAAAACATGGCGAAAACTGGTCTTTTTATGACTGTTGACAGTATTTTCTGATTTCTGAAGTGAAGAAAAGAGATATCAAAAATTCCCCTTGGCCAAAGTTTTGAATAGGGATATGTGAACAAAATGAAACAAGAATTTTGAATCTGGCTTGAACCAATAAAAAAAATTGATGTCCCGAAATTATGCAAATTAGCGCATATTTAGCGCATATAATGCCTAATTTGCATATTAATCCATAAGATTTCAGAAAACTTGTAATACAAAAAAGATGCTCCTCAATGTACCTAACAAACTGGGGGAGTTTGATGGTGATACCTATTAAGGATTTTTTTTTTCCTATTCACCTGGGGTGTCTCCCCTTAAATGAAATTATTAATAAAGCCATGTCCTTTTTCTAAAGCCTGTGTGGTGTGTGTGTTCTGACCCCTGACGCCGGACCTGACCGGTTAAAAAAAGGTTGTGGCAGCGCAATTCGCTATTGAACCCAGTAACCAGCTCCTCCCTCTGTTGGGTGGTTCTGGTTCATTTCGTTATCTACAAATGTGTTAAATTTAGTTTTTGCCAACGCAGCTTGCGAGATATATGATATTCCCATCATGTAAGTTAATCAACAGTGATTTCAAGGCTTTCAGTTTCATATTTTTTACATGGTTTATGCGTAGCCAAATATTTGCCCGGCTATATGTAACCCACTTCTAATCAAAACTGTTTCACTGTCGTTTTTGCCAACGCATCTTGCGAGATATATGATATTCCCATCATGTAAGCTAAATAAACAGTGATTTTAATTATTTTAATTTCATTTGTTGGACTTGGTTTATGCGTAGCCAAAATTTAGCCCGGCTATATGTAGGCTAGCCCACTTCTAGTCAAAACTGTTTCACTGTCATTTTTGCCTATATTCCATCATGTTTGCAATGTCAGTACAAGGTGTATGTTGTTTAATGTCATCGGTGGCCTATTCTGTGCCGCTATATCCGGGTTTTAGTGATTTGTCATTACATTTAGCTGTCATTGATTAAAAGTTGATCCAGATGTGAGAACATAAGAATGTAACTTGACCCGCGGTATTCTAACAGACGCTTTCGGCATTCCGCACCACCACTCGCACGCCCATAGAGGGCACAGTAATACTAGGCTACTCATTGACCCATTGCTGTAGCTCATCTTGCACATTAGATGAGCCTACCTTGTTCTCAAACTCCTTGTTCTCTGTCTGGTTGTCATTTAATTATTACGAACAAAGCCTATCTATCTATAGTACAGATGTGGGAACATAAGAATGTAACTTGACCCGCGGTATTCTAACAGGCGCTTTACGGCATTCCGCACCACCGCTCGCCTGCCCATAGGGGCGCAGTAATACCACTCATTGACCCATTGCTGTAGCTCATCTCGCACATTAGATGAGCCTACCGTTCTCAAACTCCTTGTTCTCTGTCTGGTTGTAATTTAATTATTACGAACAAAGCCTATCTATTTATAGTTTCTATCTCTGTAACTGTCGCCGGGTCTATATCTGTTAACTGTCGGGACAAGTAGAAGTTTAATACATTAGGCTGACTGAGTGTTCTCATATGGAACATGGCATCAGGACGAGTAAGATGGCTAACGGAGATGACCAGAGATGTGTTTGAAATGGTTTACTCACTCCCTTTTCCCTATTACCATGGATGTATTGAGTGCGACTCATAGTGAACTACATGGGGAATGATTTAACAGTTTTGGGACACTACATGGAATGTAACTGCGTAAGATATTCATGACTCAAACAAGCAGACGCGCCGATCACTGATGGTAGCAGGTTGAAATATCAGGTAGTAGGCTATTCAGGTTCCATGTTTTGTTGAATGATAAATCCCATATAAATGGTTGGAATTCTAATGATGTGCAAGTGTGATTTTGTCAACTTTAGTGCTGTCTGCTAATAGCAGGCTGTGAAGCTGCACGATAAGACCGTGATAGCAAGTTAGCTCACGACAGCAGCTTCCATAATATTAACGGTAGCTGTCGGTGGCTAAAAAGCAGATAGCTAACTTTACAACGTTGATTCCTGTAGCTATTTTGATGCTATTAGTTCAACTTCTGTTTCTCGGGCAGGAACGGAGACGAACTCGCATTAGCAGCAAAGCAGCTAGAGGAATGATCTTAACATTAGCTAACTGCTTTAGCTACTGCTAGCTACCGTCTTCTTCACTTCTCCTTCGGTAAAACATGACACCGTTGTGTTGTGGTATTGTGGAGGGCTTAGGCAGAAGCAGGAAGAGAAACTACTTTTGCCCCATATAACTAAAATAATGGTCTCATAAGCATTTTTCGATTGTAAAATTGTGTTCACTTGTTTTAGTTTGCAAACATATGCAATTTTCTTAGCATATCTACTGGCTACATGATAACATAGGTTTCAAGTTTCGTGCGAGCAAGTCGTGCCTGCAAGCCAGGGAGAAATGACAGGAGACCGTGGCGGGGCTTAGAACCAGAGGGGTGCGCGAGTGACATTTGGGCAGAATGAACAGGTGAAATGAAAGCTCTCGAAGAGATCTTTCTTATGCTATTGGTCAGCTTTGTATGTAGTTTTAATGTGAAAGATACATCTTGAATGCAGTCAAGACAAATTATTTTGCCTCTTAACTTTTGTCAAACCCCCTGGTTCCAGTCAATTGGATTATAGGCTATAGGTACAATGACGTTACCTTATGAACACAAATAGCTTAACCTATAGGCCTACATAAAAACAATAGCCTAAAACCATGTTTATTTACAATGTATTTTCTTTCATTGATAGCATGACAATAGTTAGGGTGAGGAACGACGCGCGGTATCTTTAGCCCTGAGACCATTATCAGGCAGGCAGCTCAGGAGGTCGTTGGCTATATATATTATTATGATATTATGTATAATAATACATTAGTTGAAAGTACACAGGCGGATCTACTATACGGAATTGGACCGAGGAGTGTTCTCATATGGAACTAGGCTGCACACGCCCGCCCGCGACAAGAGCTGAATTGTAGTCAGCTTTCCCCGCTGCGCGCAGGACGCGTGCGTCTCCCACTGATCCGAGCGAGAACGCAGGCGGAATGTCGCTCCCCGTCTGAAACGGCCTTGACTCCTGGAATCCCAAGGTCTTTCATATTGAAATTCTCTTGATGGTCTGGGGAGTTGAGACGTGTTAAGGGAGTGCATCAGTCGTGAGCCTTGACAGTAGGCTACCAGCCTGCGCTGCGCGCAGCACAAAGTTGGATGAATGGATGGACTTATTGGAATCCTGGAAAATGTTGATTGCGCTCTAAAATCATGAAAGCATAAATGTAAAAATGCAGCAACAGAAGTAGTCTAGATGAGATGGTGGTTTAAATGAATGGCAACACGTAGCCTAGAGGAAAACATAAATTGAGACTGGTGATAATGCTGATAATCTACAGTAGGGCCTACCTCTGGCTGAGTTTATGGTTACAACCATTCATCTCTTACACATGGGCCTATACAATACTTGCACAATCTACTTTGGACGTTAAATCCATCTATCAATCAAACTAGCGAATTCAATGGCCGGTCATGGCAAAGCACCCGCTAACGCAGGCTACCCCCCTCCCCACGATCCAGGGCTAGGAAACCGGTTCATCCAGTTTATTTGAATATAAAATAATTGGGGGGGGGTGTTACAATAGTCTAGTCCAGGTTCGCTGGCGAGTGACGAGCTAGTCATATGGCGCAGGCATGTGTGGACATTGTAGGCCGATTCTGTAAAACCTAAAGAATAAAAGTAGGCTACGTTCAACATTCATTGGAGTGGTCCAGTTGGATAGGCTAGTCTAATCTAAATAAAATGAGGACCTGTATTTTCAGTGTTTGCTGGTAGCGAATGCCACAGACAGACAGGAAATCTTTTCATTTCATTGTTTCATTGTTTGTGCTCTGTATGCACAAGATAGTTAATGTTCGGATATAATTGGCAGTAGGGCGGGAAAAAACCCTATCAAAGGCCAAGATTAGAAGGGATTTGAAGATGTAATTGGTCATTTTAAATGGGCCTACTTTATCTTTTGATGCCTATTTGAACGGACTGCATCGATCAATGCAATGACCCTCCATGTTTTTCAGTTTTACCCTTTTCATCAATAAAACATCATTTTTACATTCATGTCTCAACCATTATTAACGAATTATCTAGTTGATATATGAATAAAACAATAAGCCGTTTTAATGGCTATGGGCTACTAGTTGTAGCTATACACGAGTTGATGCGCTCTGCTCTTACGCACGGTTGAGGCGGCAGCTCAAATACACTTCGCACATATCCTCTGCTATAGCCTCTCACAGACAGCTAGGTGCACTTCATGCATTGGTAGACAGTTCTGTTCTTGCTGCAGCTTGTCTTCACCATGCAGGTGAAGACAAACAGCCGGTGGCTGTTTGGACGCCAGAGCGCGCAGCTCTTCAGCCAACTGGAGGATGTCACGTCTGGGGAGGCTCTGCGTCTCCCCACCAGTCCCCAGCGAGTCCAAGCTCCCCCAATGAATAATACTTATTTATAATAGCCTACGTAGCGCGAAACTATGCATATAATAGGCTGTAGCCAGCGCAAAACTGCGCATTCCCTATAGCCGTTCATGGAACGACTGGCGGCCGGTATAAATAAATAAAAACATACACGATATTTTCTTATTTGAATGATTTTGAATATATATATATTCAAGATCATTCAAATAACAAAATATTGTGTATATTGTGCATGTGAAGGCACTCACTGTCAAACCTGCCGCTATCTATGCACAAGATAGTTAATGTCCGGATATGATTGGCAATGAGTGATCTTTACTCATGGCGACTATGTCAATTTTGTATGGATCCACAAGTCGATCAAGCTTATTTTTTCTTTGTATCGTGCTGAAGCCATATAGCCTACTGCGCTCAGACTTGGCTACATTAGCTGGTGCCCAGTCTTCAAATTTACTTCCGGGGTTTACGAGTAGCCTACCAGTTGAATGCGTTCCAGAAACAAAACGCAAAACCCCCACGTTCACCATATCTTTACTTACAAATATATTTACAATACTGTTATTTTGCGCATTTGACCTAACAGCCACCACGTCTTGACCCGACGTCAGTTACCGAGATAGATAGGCTACTGTAGGCCTAGATATAGGTGTTGGTAATAATTAAATTACATCCAGATGGAGAAAACATGTGTTTGAGAACAAGGTAATAATAACAATTAAACATTATTTGTATAGCACCTTTCATACAGATAAATTCAGCTCAAAGTGCTTTACAACAGAGCATTTAAATTAAAGAATGTGAAACTTAATGATGCTTCATTCGTAGACTATAGGAGAAAAACAGAGCCCAGCCTGCTAAATCTACTCAAAGACGCCACCTGGCGGAGGTGCATCACTAAAACGAAAAAACACCCGTCTGAAATCCCACGAGATTTCCAACGGGATTTCCCTGCCAAATACCGCGACGTGAAATGCTGCAGCATGTGACATTTCTAACTTCCCACATCTGTATCTATCTGTAACTGTCGCCGGGTCTATATCTGTTCATGTGTCGGGACAAGTAGAAGTTTAATACAGTAGGCTAACTGAGTGTTCTCATATGGAAATGGCATCAGGACGAGTAAGATGGCTAACGGAGCTGACCAGAGATGTGTTTGAAATGGTTCACTCACTCCCTATTCCCTATGTAATGTAGTGCTACTCATAGTGAACTACATGATTTAACAGTTTTGGGACACTACATGGAATGTCATTGCGTAGGATATTCATGACGCAAACAAGGAGACGTGCAGATCACTGATGGCAGCAGGTTGAAATATCAGGTAGTATTTAGGTTCCATGTTTATTTGAATGATAAATCCCATATAAATGGTTGGAATTCTAATGATGTGCAAGTGTGATTTTGTCAACTTTAGTGCTAGACTATGGAGTCAAAATGAGGCCAGAAAGCATTGTAAACGTAAGTGAAGTATTGTAAACAAAAACATATGAATTGTAAACGTAAGTGAAGTATTGTAAACGTAAGTGAAGTATTGTAAACGTAAGTGAAGTATTGTAAACAAAAAATATATAAATGATTACTTAATTATAAAAAATTAAAAAAAAATTGCATTTACAATACTTTTTTGCGTTTACAAAACCTTTTCTGCATTTACAAAACTTTTCTGTCTTTACAATACCTTTTCTGCGTTTACAAAACATTTCTTGCGCTGCAAAACATTCTGGCCTCTCTTTGACGTGGGGGCGGGGTTAGATGAGTGGCGTGTCCAGAGAGGAAGAGGCGGAGTTTCGGGATGCCCACCGCCATATATAAATCAAAACCATAGAAGAAGTCCAAAAGACGTTGAGCGCTAGTTTTCGAAGGATGGCGGATCAGAGCAGTTCGAGGCCCAATGCTTCCAGTGCAGGATCTCAGGTATGTACTGTTAATAAGTTCGTCTAGAATGTAGGCTAACGTTAGCTAGCTAGCCACCATGATGCAGCATAGTTGGCGCGCTGTAGCTAGCGCTGGTGTTAGCTAGCGTAGGCTAGAGTAGTGGAAGCTAACGTTAGTGTAACTGTAGCTAGGCTAGGGTTGTGATAATTCGTGCATAGGTTTGTGTAATGCGACCTCCGGGGATTATTAGTTACCATGTCGTTTTAATATATTTCGTTACTCGCCAACCAAACCCTGGGGTAGTTTAAGGATTAAACGGTAGGTTAATTTACAGTAACGTTAACATACAGTGGCCAAGGACATCCTCAGCTATCATGTCAGGTATCAACTATCAGTTGTTACATGTCAGGTATCAGTATCAGATGTCAGGTTAGCAATGTGATACCTGACAACTGATACCTGACTTGTGATACCTGACACATGACTTCTGATAGCTGATATTTGACAGCTGATAACTCCTGAGGATGTCTTAATATGGCCGCCGTATAACATACTGTAATACTGTTGTTGTCAGTCACATGCAGGTTACCCCATATAACTAACACGTAATTGTCACTTTATATTCAGCAGTATCCTGATGTCGCAAGAGCGACACAAAGTCTTGTTACTGCACTGACAGAAAGCCTCAGTTATGCTCGGAGATCTCAAGGGCTGGTGCAACAGACACAAAGTGTCAGTCAGCCTCAGAGTCCTCAAGTGCAGGTGCAGCAGCAGACACAAAGCATCAGTCAGACTTGGGGAGCTCAGGTGGAGCAGCAGCCTCCTCCTCAACCACGTATAGAGCAAGCCCAGGATATGGCCAGGTTATAGCAGCATTCAGTTTCACTGATAAGTGTAGTTTGTCTAGCTAATTAACTGTTCACTGTATGGTTAATATTCTGTTTATTGCTTGCAGATCATTCCCTGGTATGTTCAGGAAGGCCGTCTCAAAAAAGAAAAATGTCAAGTCACCAATGCATGTGAAGGCGACAACATCTTGGAAGCCTTTTGCTTTCAATGTCTACTTATTAAGTCAAAACACTGACATGTCACCTTCGCCTGCGGAGGAGCTAGAGTTGCTCCAGGCTGGATTGGGCAAGCGTACTATTACCATTTCTACAGACCTGACACATTCTGAAGTAAGTAAAGCTGTATAGCCTATGTTTAATAAGAATTTGTGTACATTTTTGTTAATGAGGAAACAATAACAATTAGAATTTATTGTCATTATACAGTACAAGTACAGTACAATGAAAATAAGTGATATTAGAAAAGAACAATATATTAACGCTGCAAGTGTCAATCAGACTCATTTTGGCGTGTGAGAAGACTACTAGGCTTCGAGCCCCTCACATTCTTGTAGTAGTGACACTCTCCTGTGTGGATTCCCACAGCCTCCAGATTTCCATATCCCTACCCTGATTTTGGATTCCCTACAAGTTTGTGAACCCCATGTAATACATAAACTGTGTGCATTCTCCCTGTTCTTTTCTTTACTTTCTGCAGTTGGGGAGTTTATTCGAGGCAGAATTCCACAAAATGCATTCACTGACTGGAGGATGGCTACTTTATAAGGCAACAGGTGCAGCATATCATGTCAAATAAAGCAGACAAGTCCTGTGAAAAGCTGTGCTGAATGTCATTTAAACATGGCTACAGTAAATGTATTGCTTCGTGAAAGCATAAGTGTACTTATTGTGTGATTTTTCTACAAGCGTTTATTGTTCTAATACATTTAATGACCATCTAATACAAGTATGACCATCAGTTGTGGAATATGTACTTGAGAGACCTCTGTAATGTGTTTTTGTATTGGCAGGAGGTAATGGAAAGCGAAAGCTGACTCTTATCCCCCCAGACTCAGAGGGCTACACAGGGGCTCTCATCAAGATGATGACTACAACAGGAAGGACAGCAGTCTACATAGTTCCCCTACAAGACCAGCTATGTCTCGACCCTCTGCCGTCCAATGCATTCGAATTTGCTAAGATGCCAAAGGCGCAATGTCAAAATTGCAAATCAACAATGCCACTACAGATTCTGTTCTTGCATCTCCAATCCTGTTGTGGCAGAGCATCATCTGAGAATGAAGAGGTATTTAATTTACACTTGAGCACGTATTTGAGCTGAATATTAGTTTTAATTTTCTCACATTTTAACATGTAATATATATATATATATATATATCTCCAATGTTATTTTTTCAGACTTCTGGGACTGATGATGTTCAGTTAGTTCAGATGCTGTCCAGTACTCCACCCCCCTCAAAAACATCAAAGGTGATATGAATCTTTAAGTTGCATTTGTAATTGTTAGTGGTTGCAACAATTTAGTTTACTGTCAACTTGTTTTCTATTTACAGGATCAGGAACAATGTCCCATTTGTTCGATCTGGTTTACACAGACGGAGTTGCCCATACATGCAAGCACATGTGGAGAGTCTGGAGACAGGTAATATGTCTTGTAGTTTGGTATTGTTTAATGTTTGTCAGTTATTGGGTCTCATTCATTAAATGATGTTGCGCAAATATTTTGTTCTTACACTTCACCCTCGGGGCTAAAAAAAACTGAGTGTAAGAACATGTGAATTGAAACTTTTGGTAACACTTAACTTGAAGTTTGTTCATTAACCCTAACCCTAAATGCAAATGCCAACCCTTACTGCAAAGTTAGGGATAAGGTTAACCCATTCAAAATTACATAATACATAATAAATTACATAATTTGCCAAATGACACTTAATGACAACAGCCATAAACATTCAAGATTCCTTCATGTGTTGTGGCATCGTTATGACATGGTTTCATGACAGTGTCAAGAACAAGTAGTGTTACCAAACTTTTAAAATGGTATGGTCCCTGTAAGCAGACTGGATTGCGTCACTGAGTGGAGCCCTGTCTGCACTCCTGAGCACCAAGCCCAGACCCCTGAAATAACATGGTACAGTAGTATTAACAAAATAATGGAACGCTCAGAATATAGGCTAAGATTGAAGATATTTTCAACAAATTATTGGTTGAATAATAATGATTTTGGTTTCACATAGTGAGGATGACATCCTGCGTCTCCTGTCAAGTAAAGTTGATGGCAGCAGGTCCTTCAAGATCTGCGTGTCTCGCACAGACTTCTTTCAAAGAGCCATGGTACAATGGCAGCGGCAGAAGAAAGGCAACCCTGCCAACACTTTGGAGGTTACTTTTATTGGAGAAGCAGGAGTTGACACAGGTGCCATTAGAAAGGAATTTCTTACCGGTAAGTAAGAATTTATTACCAAGTAGTAAGTATGTTTTCATTCATAAAATACCTGTTTGCATTTACTGAGGGGTCAGGGAGAAGCATCTCTTTTGTATTTTACTGTAGAATTGGTGAGTGGCATAGAGAAACACCTCTTTGAGCACAGAGGGGACAGGAGTGGGAAGAGTCCTATCTACTCCATGAGTGATATGGACAAAGGTTTCTTCAGGTTAGTAAAGTTTTAATTGTTTTACACTGCATAGGCTGCTTAATGAGAATAGTCCTGTTTGACAAGTTTCAACATAGTATATTGATATTTTTTTCTATTTCAGGACTGCAGGAGAGGTGTTTGCAGTCAGTCTGGCTCAAGGTGGGCCAGCTCCCCGTTACTTACGGCAGTGGTGCTATGATGTCCTCTCAACAGGGGATTTGGATGAGTCAAACCTGACCAAAGATGATGTGGATGACCTTGAACTTTTCAACTTGATTAGAAAGGTAAGTTATGTATTCTAAAATGTTTTTTGTTTTTTTTATTCAATTGGCAAATCCCACATGTACTGTAATCCCAAAGCACGTTTTATTAACTGTTGCTAGCTGTTGAGTGCATTCTGTCATTTCAGGTTGAAGAAGAAACCGATCTCTCTCCATGGAGTGATGCAATAATTAGCTGTGGTTTCACTGGGGCCATCAAGCAGGAGAACAGAGACGCCATCATACGGTATAAAACATACTCTTAAACCAATTAAAAAAAAGAGAGACAAATACATACTATTACTGTCCATCCCTAAAATGATCATTTCACGTGAAATGTCCATTTAACACTTAAGATTCACAACTTTTAAGCAATATAAATCTTGGGTCATTCTCATTTGTTACAAAATCTTTTTTATTCAAGAGCTATAGTGCTGCATGCAACCCTGCGTCTGGTGCCAATGTTGAAGCAGCTGCGCAAAGGTCTCCAGGTTCACAATTTTGTGGAGGTCCTGGAAGAGCACCCACAACTCTGCCAACGCATCTTTGTCCCTGGTTCCATGGATGATGACACAAAGGTTGCATAAAAATGCTTCTTTGCCCCATATAATACAATGGTCACTGTATATCAACTCACAATGTGGCCCTCAGGAGCTAAAGTTGAGTATCTATTCTAATGTCTTTCTCCAGGCCGATGCAGACTTCATCATGATGAGCATCCTTCCGGAGCTGTCTGAGAAGGGGACGGTCAGAGAGAATCGTGAAAATAAAATCATCAATTTCTTTCAAGATTTCCTTCAAGAAATTGAAACAGAAGGTATGTCTCTGTCAAGTCCCACTCCAAGCCTTTTGGAAGCATAGGTATGACTAGATAGAGTGCATTCTGTCATGAAAACATTGATTCAGCAATCTATTGCTGAATAGGGTTAGAAGTTGTCCTCAGCAACAGATCTAGCGCTGGACAAGCACGGTACACTGACTCCACCTATACAGCTCCCCGTCCACAGGGAGGACACTGACTCCACCTATACAGCTCCCCGTCCACAGGGAGGACACTGACTCCACCTATACAGCTCCCAGTCCACAGGGAGGACACTGACTCCACCTATACAGCTCCCAGTCCACAGGGAGGACACTGACTCCACCTATACAGCTCCCAGTCCACAGGGAGGACACTGACTCCACCTATACAGCTCCCAGTCCACAGGGAGGACACTGACTCCACCTATACAGCTCCCCGTCCACAGGGAGGACACGGATTTGGGCTCTTATGAAGTGAAGGTTGCTGACATGTTGACCGTTGCCTTGGCTTTGTTCAGTCACCTCTTCCCCCCCTGCTGCAGTGCTGGATGGAAGGGTCCGCAGGAGGCTACAGCCTGGGTGGATGTCATGCTCTCACCTTCATCTCCCTAAGGGTGGATGATGTCCCATGTTATTCTCCCTCCTTTCTGTTGGCAGGTTGTTCTGATGGCGACAGTGCCCAGCTACACCCCGTCTCTGTGGGTGAGGGTGTGCCATGTCCTCCCCAGACTGGATCTCACCATGCAGAGAGACAGCGTCTTCCTCCACGACAGCTGGGAGTACCAGCAGGTAACACACAGCCAATCACAACACTCACAAATTGACTAGACAGTATAACCATTGTGAATGAACTGCAGGAGGCAGTCTTTACGATATGACATAAAATGATTGACTGTGCTGTTATGTCACGTGTGTTCTAGAGGACAACCTTGAGGGTGTTCCAGTGGACCAGCCCGATGGAGAGCCCTTTCACCTCACTGTGCCCTATGTTATGCAGTGGCTTACTGGCCAGGGACACAAGCCCCTTCTTCTTTCTGAGCTGCAGGAGTTCAAAATTATTTTGAAATTTGACCATGAATGTAAGCAGAGGATGCCAGGGCACACACTGTGTTTCCCAATTGTAAGTGCATGTGCGAAAACCATTACATTTCCTACTGTGCACATGAACAGCTATAATGCATTCAAAACCATCATGTTGCTAGCCATTCAGTCCGACCATGGGTTCAACAGAATTTAGTGTTGGTCCTCTGAGAATGAGTTGACAGTTCACCTTCCACTCTGAGAATGAGTTCACCTTCCACTCTGAGAATGAGTTCACATCTTAATCTCAGTTCATGAAAGACTGGTGTAAGACTTAAATAAAAAATAATTGAGAAACTGAATTTCATTTGAGTTATAAATGATCAAATGTGAAAATATTAAACGGAATGGCCTGTTTACCACTAGCCTTCAAGTTTCTAATTAAAAGGGATCTGTATTGGTCATGACTGCATGTTAAACAGCTGTAAAAAAAAAAAAAAAAAAATGTTTATATATATAATCAAATCCTTATACCCTGAAAGTGTAGTATGATGACAAGCACTACAGCCAATGCCTGCTCCTGTCACTCTGGTGCCTTTTTATTTATTAATGCATAAGAGGCATTCTGATTCAGTCATAACGGCATCACACCTAATGTGGGTTGAATACACAAACAAATGAATCAATCATGATGAAGGCAAACACTTCTATTCGGTTAGAAGAAGCACAAAGTTCAGAACGGCTAGGTAAATGTCTCGTCCATAGTCATGGCTTGGTGAGGTTGGTTCAATGGCTGCTTGAAGCTGGGCCATGCCTTGGGCAGTCAGAGGGCATTCAACTGGAGGGACCACGATTCCAGGGGAAAGCTCTTCTGGGACTCTGGCAGTGTCAGGTTCATGCTCTTGTACATACTAAAAGAAAAACAAAACACAAACTGCCTTAGAATGGACTAAAATTAAGAATAAATCCAATTAAGAATGAAATGGCAGAGAACAGACGTCAGTCATGGCCAATACCTCCACATTGTCTGGAGGGGTGACAGGGTTTCGAATGAGTCCCAGTTCCCACATTTGGTTGGGAGACAAATTTCTCTCTGTACGCAGAGGATGGTTATTCCAGCCATTGGTGAAAGAAACAAGGTTGGCCTGGAGGCGGGGCAGGAACACATACTGAGCACAAAACAAGTGCAGGCTGTTGGTTGGATCAAGTAACGCTTCCTCCTCAAGACTGTGTAAAACATCGTAAAAGATGTTTGTAACAGCCATCCAAATGTCACGCCAAAGACGTTCGATTCTGAGGGAATATGCAGACAGAAAAAAGAGTAATCGACTTACGGTACACGTAAAACTTAAGGTACACTGTTTATAAGAGCTTTTATTGACTTCAAATCAAAAAGGAAAAAACAACATTTTTATCCCCCAAAATAATGAAAGTGGATCTATTTACACCAACACTTACCGTTGGTTGTGCACGCTTTTGCCCGACATGTAACTTCCTCTGCTACAGCCCCGGACAGAAAACATGCACCTGGCGATGGCCACATTTTCTACCCCTTGGTCACCCCTAACCCTAGATGTTAAGTAGTCAAAGAAAGACAGAGATACCTATTGCTTACAAACAAAACAAACAGGTAACACTGGCATAGCTGCTGTTCTATTCTTCTTGGCCTTACTGTGTGTGTGAAGGGGATGGGGGAGGGCTGACAGGTAGTTTGAGTTAGGTCTGCATTGTCTTGTGAAGAAGTCCTTTGAGACATGCTATGTGATTAAGGGATATATAAATACTTTTGACTTGATTTACCTTAATGGAAAGCCATGCTTCTGTACAGCCTGGAGGAAGAAACCATGAGCAGTTGATGCCTTGTTGTTAGTGGCAGCTCCTAGGTACATGACCTGAAACACATTAAGGAAAACAATTCATTAAATGTGTAATGCAGTCCAAGCAGCCATCTAATACCTTGTCTTATTTTTTTTTTAATCCTATCATAGTTATTTATCACAAGGTAAACCATACATTTTAGCAACTAAAGGAAGGTAAATACCTTTCTTGAGTAGCCGTCGATTCCACCGAATATCACAAAGCCATATCTGATGAAAATGTACATTAAACATTGATTTTCCTGAGCACATGTGCATATTTCAGCAATTGCTTGGTCAAGTACTGTCAGTTTCCCTGTGTCACACTGAAAAACTGGTCCATGCTTGCGTCACCTCCCGTATTGACTATTGCAACTCCCTGCTTGCAGGACTCCCCACAAAAACCATCCAGAGATTGCAATATGTTCAAAACAGTGCTGCCCGAGTTCTCACCAAAACCCGAAAGTCAGAACACATCATCCCCGTCCTTCACTCCCTCCACTGGCTTCACATCAACCAACGCATCACCTTAAAGCTCCTCCTCCTGGTATTCAAAGCTGTCAACCACACTGGTCCCACCTACCTCCAAAAACTAATTTCCCCCAAGCCCCCATCTAGGTCCCTCCAGTCAGACAGTGAACTGAACATGCACTCTACTGATACTGCACTCTGTGAAGCACCTTGAGATTTGTCCTGCATTTTAAAGTGTGCTATATACATAAAAATCATGATTATTCTTATGTTTCATCGGATGGGGGACAAAAATGCATGTGATGTATACCTTATAAGCTTGTGGTTTGTGTCAATATGGATAAGATGAAGAGGGCCCCGGACGGAGTATGTCCTTCTCACAACACATCTCAGCTGTGCCATTCTTGCCAGCACACCGGCAGAATCCACACGATGCATGGCATCCCATACCCTTGTCCATGGCACACGATGACCCAATGCTTGCAGTCGTCCCTTCATCATTCTATGCCCTGGTCAAGGTCAGGTTTATTTGTCACATACATACCAGGTACAATATGCAGTGAAATGTTACTGTTGGACCCTAAGTGTGCTACAAAAGTAAGAAGTAAGAAATACAATGTACCTGTGTGCGGACTTTCAGCCTTCACTGATCTGACTAGGTCGTCAAGCTCCTCGTCTGTAATCTTACTGTACGTGTCTCTTAGAGCAATACTGTACTCTTGGAGCCTGCGTCGGACTGTTCTTGTTGACACACAGAGGAGCTGGGCAATACATGGGACTGACAGCTGCATATTCACTAAGCTCTGGAGACAACAAACTTTGGGGCTCCTTTTTCTCCATATACCACTTCTATAGCAGTTGATGGTGCACTAGTTTCTTCCACATGCAAATCAACAGTTGTTTTCAAGGTTGCGAGTGCCTGAAGCACTACTTCAGGTATTGCAATCTGGTCGGACACTGAGACAATCAAAGTAAGCTCATGGTTGCATACAAACTGAAGGTAATCCAAATCCAGTGGTCGATGACCTATCACATAAAGCAGTTTTGAAAGCAGTCTCTCCATCATCATTATGCCCAGTGTGACCTGTGAAAAAAACGACATGGTAACTAATAATCCCCGGAGGTCGCATTACACAAACCTATGCACGAATTATCACAACCCTAGCCTAGCTACAGTTACACTAACGTTAGCTTCCACTACTCTAGCCTACGCTAGCTAACACCAGCGCTAGCTACAGCGCGCCAACTATGCTGCATCATGGTGGCTAGCTAGCTAACGTTAGCCTACATTCTAGACGAACTTATTAACAGTACATACCTGAGATCCTGCACTGGAAGCATTGGGCCTCGAACTGCTCTGATCCGCCATCCTTCGAAAACTAGCGCTCAACGTCTTTTGGACTTCTTCTATGGTTTTGATTTATATATGGCGGTGGGCATCCCGAAACTCCGCCTCTTCCTCTCTGGACACGCCACTCATCTAACCCCGCCCCCACGTCAAAGAGAGGCCAGAATGTTTTGCAGCGCAAGAAATGTTTTGTAAACGCAGAAAAGGTATTGTAAAGACAGAAAAGTTTTGTAAATGCAGAAAAGGTTTTGTAAACGCAAAAAAGTATTGTAAATGCAATTTTTATTTTATTTTTTATAATTAAGTAATCATTTATATATTTTTTGTTTACAATACTTCACTTACGTTTACAATACTTCACTTACGTTTACAATTCATATGTTTTTGTTTACAATACTTCACTTACGTTTACAATGCTTTCTGGCCTCATTTTGACTCCATACTAGACTCCCTTAATCGCTAGTTGTGCTTACATAGAGCATAGGCCTGTTGTGTTGTTTTTCACATGCCTCTGTAATATGATCTTTAGAAACGTCTTTAGACACGAAATAGCTTCCTCACTTGCTCCAGCACGCATGCGCACAGCGTGCTGGAGCAACGATTGCGCGCTGTGCGAATGCGTGCTGGAGCAAGTGAGGAAGCTATTTCGTTTCGAAAGACGTTTCTAAAGATCATGGCATGTGAAAACCACAACAGACCTATGCTCTATGTAAGCACAACTAGCGATTCATCAAGACACATTGATGAAAACAACCGTTTAGTGGCTGAAAATAGATTTTTAGAAACTGCATTCTAAGTTCCCCGACCACCGCCATTACATGGATATACTGGCTCGCGCTGGATTTTAAATTTCTTCTACATGCCTCCGAACTACACCAAAGTGATCTCGGCAGGGCTTAAAAACGAAATTATTTTTCAATCGGTTCGCTCCGAGCAGAACCATCATATTTAACGTTTCCGTTCTCGTGTTCCGCCACCAACATAGCGTTCCTGAACCGGTTAAGAACGAAAAATAACGTTCCGTTCACCGTTCCGGGGGTGTTAGCCTATTAAGACTATAGGCCTACAGTATTTCTTGTAAGGAAGGCTATAACCTAATCAACAAGTCTAGGGTTGTGGTGGCCTTATTGCGAACAATATTAGCCTTGGTGATGTGTGCTGTAGTGTAGCCTTGTTGATTATTTTACAAGAAATACGCAACATTAGTCCTATTCCTATGCCCTTAATCCACACCGTAAACTATGCACAGGTCTATCTTAAGTCATCATCATAGCTCATCATCCTTTTTAAAATATTTTCTTGTACTGTTGCTGCAAGCTATTTTATTCTGCGCCTGTAGGCCTATTGTTTGTTTTTATTTCGTTTTATGTTATTTATAAATAATTAGTCACCTCATTCATTCATCTGCGCAATCCATATTGTTTATGCTGCGTTCCTTTTGTATGGAGCTCCGGATTTGGCGCCTATACGCCTAATACGTAGCCTATCGTCTGCCATCCGCGGTCTTTAATATTATAGTAATTTAACTTATGCTATTCAATGATCAGGGTTGCACGGCACATTGTCACTAAAGTGTGCTCATATTAATTAATGTAGCCTAATCATTTGGTTTGTGGAAGTCAAGACGTGACGGAAATCTGTGCAACAATAGGCTATGACTAGATTCCAAGAGGCGCGCTCGCTTTCACAGCCTAATTGCAGAGTAGAACTCTGAAGGAGGCAGACCATTAAATTCGCAAAACATAGGTTTATGCATCCTAGTATAGATACTATTATACATCCAAGCAACTGTCACAAAGTACTCCGTGGAGCGAGATGCGCAACGAGTGAAAATTGGCTTCCGCTGAATGTTGGTTATGAAGATAGAGGAACTTTATTGCAGACACGCAGGTCCATATAAAACATTATATTTGAGCAGTAGGCTATTATTTCTTTCACTTTATTATTTGCATCATTCTTTGTGGACCAATGTTGGAATAAATTTGCCTTTGAACGTTATTGCCCACTCTGACATCCGCGGTCTTTATGTGAAATCTAGTTTTAGCCTACTGAAACATTACAGGCTATAGGCTAGCCTACTCTTATTCAATTAAACAAAATAAATCACATTGATATCCTTGCTAAGTAATAAGCTGTAAGGACAGGCTGAACTACTGTTTTGCACTGGCAAACAAAGGAGAGTGTGTGACAGCCCGGCGCAACGCGTGCAAATTGGCTGCCGCTGAGTGGTTGGGAAACATCAAGAATAGTCATGCATCTTAGCTTGCAGAGTTTGAGAAACATCGAGTCTGAACTAGACTATGGTGTGTTGTTGTAATATCTAAATCTCTTCATTTCGCTAAGCAAGCATTTAAGATCCTGACTGTGAAATAACAGATTTAGGGGCTTAGGCTACATTACAAAAACAGGACAAGATGTAGGCTATAAATTTAATAAATTTAATTTAGCCTATTCGGCCATAAAAGGCTCAGCTTTCTTCTTTTTTAAAACATTTTTTAAGTTATATAGGCCTACTACAAAGAACGAAAAAATAATGTTATTAACCGGTTTTAAAGATTTCAAATTAACGTTTCTGTTCTGGAACAATTAAAGACCATTTCGTTTTCGTTCCTGATTCTGTTCCTCGTAAAATACCGTTCGTTTTCGGTTTTCGTTTCCGTTCCTTGAACCGGTTCGGAGCCTTGGATCTCGGTGAGTCAAACGTCTTATAATATGTCGTAAATAAGGTCCAGGTTGTCAAAAACGAGCATTGTCCTTTAAAGGTCTTTCATATTGAAATTCTCTTGATGGTCTGGGGAGTTGCGAGACGTGTTAAGGGAGTGCATCAGTTGTGATCCCTGACAGTAGGCTACCAGCCTGCGCTGTGCTCAGCACAAAGTTGGATGAATGGATGGACTTATTGGAATCCTGGAAAATGTTGATTGCGCTCTAAAATCATGAAAGCATAAATGTAAAAATGCAGCAACAGAAGTAGTCTAGATGAGATGGTGGTTTAAATGAATGGCAACACGTAACCTAGAGGAAAGCATCAATTGAGACTGGTGATAATGCTGATACCTCTGGCTGAGTTCATGGTTACAACCATTCATCTCTTACACATGGGCCTATACAATACTTGCACACTACTTTGGACGTTAAATCCATCCATAAGTATGCCACACCACACCTGTGGAATGGCCGGTCATGGCAAAGCACCCGCTAACGTAGGCTACCCCCTCCCCCACGATCCAGAGCTAAGAAACCGGTCCATCCAGTTTATTTGAATTATAAAGGAATTTATAGGGGGGGGGGGTTACAATAGTCTAGTCCAGTGGCGAGCTACTCAGATGGAACATGCATGTGTGGACATAGTAGGCCTATTCTGCAAAACCTAAAGAATAAAAGTAGGCTACGTTCAACATTCATTGGAGTGGTGTTAAAGTAATTTCAGAGACCGCTTGCAAACGTATTTCAGAATAAATCTATTGTATTTGTTTTAAACCAGCTTGAATCAACCACTCGCGTGCTCTTATTTTTAAATCAAGTATAAAAATACTTTCATAATCTGGCGACGAGAAAAAACTTCCGGGTTTTTTTGCGTGCTCCGGAGGCGAAGCGTGGATCTGCGGCAAGTTCGCTCTTGTGGAAACAACTCCGAGCGGCCAGCGTAGGCTGTTGGCTAGTTTTCTCGGGGCCCTTCTCCTCTGCAGCTCGCTAAAGGACTGGTACGTTGTGAATCTTGATTATAGTGGTACATTGTTTTTTCAGCTGGGGACATTGACCATAGTTTTGTTCGCACCGGTTGTTGTACATGTATTTCCTGGTTGTTGAGCCGCATGCCCGCTTAAAAACCTATATAACTTAACCAGGGTTAGGTTATTGTTAGCTTTTGTAAGTACTACACAACGTTATTAATCTCGAAAAGCCTTCTCTTTTGACTTTTTGTTTTGGGATCCGCGTTGTGGGGGTTGCCGCGACTCGACGGGGCTTTTGTTATCTAAGGCTCGTTATTTTGGTTTTGTACTCCTGTTGTGAAGAGCACAACACAGAGATGGCTGTTACACTTCGAGAACTTTAAAACCCCGGGTGATTTGCTTTTTGCTAAGTAAGTCGTGAAGGCCTTGTTTTGTTTCGTTTTGTTTGAGTCTTATCTTGGAATTTTAGATCCTATTTTCTGGGTTTTTGTTTAGTGTTCTACTTCTGTATACGCTAGCTACGGTTTGGTTTTGCATTTAAGTGTCTGTTGTTGTGCTGGCTTTGTTTTGTGTTAGTTTTGGGGTTATTTGGGGTTTTACGGCACTCTGTGCTCAGCCTTTATCCTTTTGGTTCTGCTCCAAGCTAGCTATCTTCTCTGTTAGCTTGTTTTTCGTTGTTCTATTGTTTCAATGCTAGCTTCCACGTGCTAGGTAGTTCACCGCATGTTAACTAGTCCACCACATGGTTTGACTTCTGTTTTGCTGCTGGTGTGAAAAAAAAAGTGAGAGAATTCCTGTTTTCCCTTGTGGTCCACCATTTGAGGGTCCACCATTTTGGCTTCTGAAGTCTGCCATTTTTTTGGGGAAAAAATAAAAAATAACAGGAAAGAAAAAAAAAAGAATCTCTCAGCACAGCAGTTATTGGTTTCTTACTGTACTTTTGACATTGTTTGTATTTTGTCCTCATACTTTATTTTAAAATGGGAGCTACTTCTAGTACACCAAAACGTGAACCTTTTCTTGGCGCTGCCAAGGTAGTTGCATTGAAGTGTGGTCCTACTGTGTGTGAGCAAATTGCATTATGGGCTAAATACAGTGATTTTCCCCCTGTCAGGTACATTGTCTGTTAAGTTGCTAGGAAAAGTTAAGGGACAGCTTGAGAAGTTTGAATTAACTAAGCTAGGAAAAAAGCCACAGAACGCCATTAACTGGTCTCACTTTTTTGCCTGGGAGACGACTGCGAATAACTCAATTGATAGAGCTGAAACTGCCCGCATCAAAAGGGAGGCTAGAAAGAACTCTGTCACTGCTAAAGCTGTTTATGTTAAGAAATTAATTCCTCCTTCAGACAATGACGATCTTTTAGAACCGTGTCATTTATATCCTAATCCAAATGCAGCCGGCCCTATTCTAGGCCCTATTTCAGGCCCACAGGGTCAGTCAGGCCTAGCTCCAGCCCCTAGTCAACAAGTCACCGGCCCTCCTCCAGCCCATGTACTGGCCCCCCCTCTTCCAGTCCCGACACTTCAGACACCCTCCTTGGTTCACGCCACCCCCCTTGCTCCTGCAGTGTTACGGTTTACAACCCCTCTTGCTGGTCAGTCACCTGTCCCCTCTGAGCTTGCTACGTCTCAGGTTCCAACTCCCTCGTCCTTAACTGGCAACTTCCCAAACTCCTTGGATGTCTCAGATATTGCCCCCTCCAGGTTATTATTCTCATAGCAATACTCCTGCAGGGGTCTCTTTTAGTGATGGTAACATTCAGTCTAATTTGGCTATCTCTTTCCCTAAGACTTCCCTTTCTGCTGGGGCATCTCCTCCATTGACTGGTTATATAGCCCCTGATGACACCTCAGCCAAAGTCTCACCTCCTTTACTAACTCCCCCTGATAATACTCCTCCCCCTGCTCTTGAGACATTAGAGGCAGCGGCAAGGATCAGGGGGGAACAGAGGGAATCAGGGTAATTCACCACCAAACAGCAGGGTAAACAGTTCAGATGACCGTTGTTATTTCTGCAACCGCAAAGGACATTTCCAGAGGGAGTGTAGACAATACGCTAGAATGCAAAAGTCTTCTCCTAATCAATGGGGATCTGCACCCCCTCCTGGAGTCTCTGTCAGTTCTCCACAGGGAGGTGGTTCCTGACTAGATGCAGGACAGGTAGACAGTGCAATAGGGAAAGCTAGGGAAAGTGAGGGTGTACGTGAGGAGGGGAGAATCATTCATATTCATCAATACCTTAATTTGCATACAAAACCGTCTGATAATCCAATCATACCCTGTAACTATGACTGTTAATGGGGAAACAATGTTTTTTTTGGCTGACACAGGTGCTCATTCTTCTGTAATTAGTACTGCTAGCATGACACAGCGCCCTCAAGTGACTGAGGAGCTTGCTAAAACTGTTGGTGCCGCAGGCATTGTGAAATCTGAAAGAGTGACTGTTCCATTGAAAGTGGAAGTAGATCATTGTCAGCTAACACACCAGTTCATTTTGAGTGAATGCTGTCCAGTGAATCTCTGTGGGCGTGACTTGTTATGTAAGCTAGGTTTTCAGATGACCTGGTCCTCAGAAGGTGTCACCATACTCAGACCATCAACAATGACACCTCCAGAGGTGACAACCCTGTACAATGACGCGCCTACCGATTGGTCTTATAATTGGTATGTTGATTGTAACACTCATACATCACAACATTTAGCAAAATTGTTTTCAAAAGTACGGACATGTTATAGCTACGATGCTCCGCTCACCCCTCATGATACATTACTCTGTACCGCATCAACATCTTTTTTAAGCCAAGACCATGGGTTTGAGGACACTATGATGGTCATTCTGTGCCTCATGTGTCTCTTGCCGTTTCTGAGTTTGTCAATAGGAGGGATGCGGATGCGTGGCTGATGGACATAATGACAATAACGGACTGGGTCGGAAATCCTCATCAGATGAGGTATTCCGCCAAGACGGGGGTAAGAGCATTTCCTTACACCTGGGCTATTCCAGTCACTAGGGGAATCCAAGGATCATTTTTATTCCAGACACACTCTGATGACACACAAGATTTATCTGTGTTACAAGGGCTTCCAGATTCATTATGGGCTAGGGAGGGGGATTGGGCACCCCTGGACCTAGCCCATAACAGGAGGGGGCGGAATTGCGAGATTCCGAGGGCACGCTAAAGACAGAATATAGTGCTGGGGAGAGGACTGAAGGCCCCCGTGTCTGATGAAGTATGAATTAACATACTGCTCTGGTACCGTCTAGTCAGCACCGTGTCGCCGTTAAGGGGTTGGCACTGTGTGGTACGTGGACGACAGTCCACACCTAAGCAGAGGGGCGTAAGAGACGACCTCTGTGAATAGGCAAGGCTGGTGAAAACGGTCAAAGTTCTAATATCCATAGCCAAGTGGAATTAGGATCAGACCGTCGGTTCTGAGCTGGGTGACTAACAATCACTACAGTGTCCGGGATCGCTATCGACTGGGTCACCGGCCGGTTGGGTCGCAGATGGCAGTAAGACCACGAGATGGCCGCCGCGCTCGGCTCAATGTACAGTCAGGCCACTACAAGCCAAAAGCAAATGCATTAGTAGGCGAGTAGTGCTTCTGTGATCGGTGGGCTTTGAAAAGAACACACCGGGAAGCAGAAGGCTGAGCTCTCATTCCAGGGGAGCCTGGCTTGGAGCCTCGGACGGAACGGGGTCTAGCCCGGGACTGCCCCCTGGATGGGAGGTCCGAAAGAGTCAAGCGAAAGTACAAATTTGATATAGGGAAAATTTGAAACGTGAATCCTGTTGTGGCTACCCCTAAAAGTGAATTCCGACCGAAGCGCGCTCAGTACCCGCTCCCTCTAGAGGCTATAGAAGGTATTGCAGAGGTACATGCATCTTTGTTAGAGTGTGGAGCCATTTCTGAGGTTGACAGCTCTCCTGTCAATTCTCCAATCCTCCCTGTGCGCAAAGCCTCAGGAGAATGGCGTTTTGTTCAAGATTTGCGTTGTGTTAATGAAGCTGTCATTGCTAGGACTCCTCTTTGTCCTAATCCTGTAACCCTCCTTGCCTCCATTCCTTCATCAGCTGCTTTCTTTAGTGTTATTGATCTCAGTAATGCATTTGTTCTGTACCTGTACACCCTGATAGCAGATATTGGTTTGCTTTCCAGTTCAAGAACAAAACATATGTCTGGAATGTTATGCCTCAAGTATTTGTTGATAGACCTATCTACAATGCAGAGCTCGCGCGCAGCCTAGAAGGGTTTATTCCACCACAGAATAGCACCATTGTCCAATATATGGATGATTTGCTTGTTGCTAGCTCAGACAAGGAGTCATGTATCAAAGACACAAAATCATTGTTGTTTTATTTAGCAGAAAATGGCCATAAGGTTTCCAAACACAAAATCCAGCTGGTGCGTGAACAGGTTACATACCTTGGTCACGTTATTTCTAAAAAAGGGAAATCTTTAGGTAGTAGCTGTGTGGAGGCTATCCTTGCTCTGCCCATGCCTACAACCAAAAAACAAATGATGTCTCTGTTAGGAACTGCAAACTATTGCCGGGCCTGGGTCCCGGATTTCGCTGAGCTCACACAACCCTTGTCCGATCTGGCCCACGGACGCAACCTTTCTCCCTCTGACCGAATCACCTGGACTGTCGAAGCACGACTGACTCTAACGACCCTTAAACAGAGGCTGTCTACAGCCCCTTGTTTAGGTCTCCCTGACTATGACAAGCCTTTCCACCTTTTCACAAATGAAAATAACGGTTATATGTCCGCCGTTTTAACCCAAAAGCATGTGGACTGGTACAGACCGGTAGCATACTACTCTAAAAGGCTTGATAGTGTAGTTAGAGGGTTAATCCCATGTCTAAGATCAGTGGCAGCGGCCACTGAAGCAGTATTGGGATGTGTCGACGTGGTAGCCATGCGACCGCTAATCGTGAATGTTCCACATGCTGTTTCTGCTTTACTTTTACAGGCAAAGACTTCACACCTGCATCCAGCGAGACTGTTACACTATCAGAATGTGTTACTAACCATGTCGAATGTTACTCTCCAGAGATGTACTGTCCTGAATCCAGCAACACTGTTGCCAACACCAGATGACGGTGATCCACATGATTGTGTGGCTGTTATTGACTTAGTCAGTAAGCCACGCCCTGACCTCACTGATGTTCCTTTGTCTAACCCTGATTTTGAACTCTTTGTAGATGGTTCTGCCCAGCGATCACAAGCTGGTGAGCCTGTTGTTGCCTATGCGATTACCACTGCTGATACAGTGCTGGAATCAGCCAGACTTCCTAACCATCTCTCTTCACAGGCCGCTGAATTATTTGTGCTCACCAGGGCATGTATTTTAGCCAAGGGTAAGTCTGCTACTATCTACACTGATAGTGCATATGCCTTCAGCACAGTCCATGATTTTGCAATGCTATGGAGAAATCGTGGGTTCCTCCAACCCAGACGGCCATAAAAGTAGCTGAGAGGACTTCGTGGGTACACGCCAGCCACTGCAGGCTGGTTCCAAACCAGGACGAGGCCAGCCGGCCCAAGGATTCCAACAACCAAGATGCAATACCTGGTGTCACCACCAGGGCGAAAGCTCACTCTCTGGTCTCCTCAGATGAGGAATCAGACCAAGAATAACACACCCTACCTTTTCCTCATTGCTGTCATGATGACAACTTTGACCACCACCCCAGCAACACCCAATCATAATCCAACCACGCTCCCCCTCACGCACCCACTCGCACCCCCCTTGAAAGAGAACTCGGACCAGGGCCGCGTTTCCCAGAGGCATCGTTAAGGCATCGTAGCGCTACGTGCTTCTTAAGAACGTCGTTAGCTCCACCTCTAGGTGGCGATGCGTTTCCCAGAACCTTCTTAAGCCAAGGTATACAGATGTGGGAACATAAGAATGTAACTTGACCCGCGGTATTCTAACAGGCGCTTTACGTCATTCCGCACCACCGCTCGCCTGCCCATAGGGGCGCAGTAATACCACTCATTGACCCATTGCTGGCTCGCACATTAGATTAGCCTACCGTTCTCAAACTCCTTGTTGTCTGTCTGGTTGTAATTTAATTATTACGAACAAAGCCTATCTATTTATAGTTTCTATCTCTGTAACTGTCGCCGGGTCTATATCTGTTAACTGTCGGGACAAGTAGAAGTTTAATACATTAGGCTGAGTGTTCTCATATGGAACATGGCATCAGGACGAGTAAGATGGCTAACGGAGATGACCAGAGATGTGTTTGAAATGGTTCACTCACTCCCTACTCCCTATTACCATGGATGTATTGAGTGCGACTCATAGTGAACTACATGGGGAATGATTTAACAGTTTTGGGACACTACATGGAATATAACTGCGTAAGATATTCATGACTCAAACAAGCAGACGCGCCGATCACTGATGGCAGCAGGTTGAAATATCAGGTAGTATTCATGTTTAGTTGAATGATAAATCCCATATAAATGGTTGGAATTCTAATGATGTGCAAGTGTGATTTTGTCAACTTAATGCTGTCTGCTAATAGCAGGCTGTGAAGCTGCACGATGAGACCGTGATAGCACGTTAGCTCACGACAGCAGCTTCCATAATATTAACGGTAGCTGTCGGTGGCTAAAAAGCAGATAGCTAACTTTACAACGTTGATTCCTGTAGCTATTTTGATGCTATAAGTTCAACTTCTGTTTCTCGGGCAGGAACGGAGACGAACTCGCAGTAGCAGCAAAGCAGCTAGAGGAATGATCGCGCGGTCTCTTTAGCCCTGAGACCATCAGGCAGGCAGCAGGAGGTCGTTGAAGGCTTTATATATTATTATGATATTATGTCTAATAATACATTCGTTGAAAGTACACAGGCTGATCTACTATACGGAATTGGACCGAGGAGTGTTCTCATATGGAACTAGGCTGCGCGCCCGCCCGCGACAAGAGCTGAATTGTAGTCAGCTTTCCCCTGCGCGCAGGACGCGTGCGTCGCCTTCTCCGAGCGAGAACGCAGGCGGAATGTCGCTCCCCCTCTGAAACGGCCTTGACTCCTGGAATCCCAAGGTCTTTCATATTGAAATTCTCTTGATGGTCTGGGAAGAGACGTGTTAAGGGAGTGCATCAGTCGTGAGCCTTGACAGTAGATACCAGCCTGCGCTGCGCTCAGAACAAAGTTGGATGAATGGATGGACTTTTTGGAATCCTGGAAAATGTTTATTGCGCTCTAAAATCATGAAAGCATAAATGTAAAAATGCAGCAACAGAAGTAGTCTAGATGAGATGGTGGTTTAAATGAATGGCAACACATAAATTCAATGGCCGGTCATGGCAAAGCACCCGCTAACGCAGGCTACCCCCCTCCCCACGATCCAGGGCTAGGAAACCGGTTCATCCAGTTTATTTTAATATAAAAGAATTTGGGGGGGGGGGGGGGGGGGGGTTACAATAGTCTAGTCCAGGTTCACTGGAGGACCTGTATTTTCAGTGTTTGCTGGTAGCGGACTGCATCGATCAATGCAATGACTCTTCAGTTTTACCCTTTTCATCAATAAAACATCATTTTTACAACCATGTCTCATTGATTGGGAAGGCATTTAGAGCTGCCGGTCTATTAGCCTACATTCGGACTCAGAGGATGACATAACTGTTTATTGAGAAACAATTGGCTATATAAAGAAATACCACAATGCATGTAGTCTAGATATATTACATTATGGTTATACACTTTATGGTAGACTGCCGTCTCGCTCGCTAAGCAGGCTACATTGTGGCTGTTTTGTTCATCGCCTATAGGCTACACATTAGAAAAATGTTTTTTTTTATATAGACCTAGAAGGAATCATTTCCTATTTTAATACAATTCAAATTCTGCTTAGAGGGAATTATTTTCAACGGACATTATGACCTGAGCATAATTAATAATTATCTAAGTTAATATAGGCCTATGAGAACGCAACGCTTTTTACGATAGGCTAGGCCTATGCGTCTTGTGATTGTACTGTAGCCTAGGCTACAACTTAAGGCTTGCCCTATTGAATTCATTTTATAGCCTACTAGGCTACTCATTATTATCAAATTATCTAGTTGATATATGAATAAAACAATAAGCCGTTTTAATGGCTATGGGCTACTAGTTGTAGCTATATGATGCGCTCTGCTCTTACGCACGGTTGAGGCGGCAGCTCAAATACACTTCGCACATATCCTCTGCTATAGCCTCTCACAGACAGCTAGGTGCACTTCATGCATTGGTAGACAGTTCTGCAGCTTGTCTTCACCATGCAGGTATTTTGGTGGGGGTATTCTTCTGTGGACACTGCGAGGGGCGCAGCCGGTGGCTGTTTGGAGGCCAGAGCACGCAGCTCTTCAGCCAACTGGAGGATGTCGCGTCTGGGGAGGCTCTGCGTCTCTCCACCAGTCCCCAGCGAGTCCAAGCTATTCCCAATGAATAATACTTATTTATAATAGCCTACGTAGCGCGAAACTGTGCATATAATAGGCTGTAGCCAGCGCGAAACTGCGCATTCCCTATAGCCGTTCATGGAACGACTGGCGGCCGGTATAAATAAATAAAAACGTACACGATATTTTCTTATTTGAATGATCTTGAATATATATATATTCAAGATCATTCAAATAACAAAATATTGTGTATATTGTGCATGTGAAGGCACTCACTGTCAAACCTGCCGCTATCTATGCACAAGATAGTTAATGTCCGGATATGATTGGCAATGAGTGATCTTTACTCATGGCGACTATGTCAATTTTATATGGATCCACAAGTCGATCAAGCTTATTTTTTCTTTGTATCGTGCTGAAGCCATATAGCCTACTGCGCTCAGACTTGGCTACATTAGCTGGTGCCCTGTCTTCAAATTTACTTCCGGGGTTTACAAGTAGCCTACCAGTTGAATGCGTTCCAGAAACACTCCGTGTTAAGGGAGTGCATCAGTCGTGAGCCTTGACAGTAGATACCAGCCTGCGCTGCGCTCAGAACAAAGTTGGATGAATGGATGGACTTTTTGGAATCCTGGAAAATGTTTATTGCGCTCTAAAATCATGAAAGCATAAATGTAAAAATGCAGCAACAGAAGTAGTCTAGATGAGATGGTGGTTTAAATGAATGGCAACACATAAATTCAATGGCCGGTCATGGCAAAGCACCCGCTAACGCAGGCTACCCCCCTCCCACGATCCAGGGCTAGGAAACCGGTTCATCCAGTTTATTTGAATATAAAAGAATTTGGGGGGGGGGGGGTTACAATAGTCTAGTCCAGGTTCGCTGGAGGACCTGTATTTTCAGTGTTTGCTGGTAGCGGACTGCATCGATCAATGCAATGACTCTCCATGTTTTCCAGTTTTACCCTTTTCATCAATAAAACATCATTTTTACAACCATGTCTCATTGATTGTGAAGGCATTTAGAGCTGCCGGTCTATTAGCCTACATTCGGACTCAGAGGATGACTTAACTGTTTATTGAGAAACAATTGGCTATATAAAGAAATACCACAATGCATGTAGTCTAGATATATTACATTATGGTTATACACTTTATGGTAGACTGCCCTCTCGCTCGCTAAGCAGGCTACATTGTGGCTGTTTTGTTCATCGCCTATAGGCTACACATTAGAAACATGTTTTTTTTTATATAGACCTAGAAGGAATCAGAATATGTGGAAATTTAACTTTAGCCTATTTTAATACAATTCAAATTCTGCTTAGAGGGAATTATTTTCAACGGACATTATGACCTGAGCATAATTAATAATTATCTAAGTTAATATAGGCCTATGAGAACGCAACGCTTTTTACGATAGGCTAGGCCTATGCGTCTTGTGATTGTACTGTAGCCTAGGCTACAACTTAAGGCTTGCCCTATTGAATTCATTTTATAGCCTACTAGGCTACTCATTATTATCGAATTATCTAGTTGATATATGAATAAAACAATAAGCCGTTTTAATGGCTATGGGCTACTAGTTGTAGCTATATGATGCGCTCTGCTCTTATACGCACGGTTGAGGCGGCAGCTCAAATACACAGCCAACTGGAGATGTCGCGTCTGGGGAGGCTCTGTGTCTCTCCACCAGTCCCCAGCGAGTCCAAGCTCCCTCAATGAATAATACTTAGGCCTATTTATAATAGCCTACATAGCGCGAAACTGTGCATATAATAGGCTGTAGCCAGCGCGAAACTGCGCATTCCCTATAGCCGTTCATTGAACAGCTGGCGGCCGGTATAAATAAATAAAAACATACACGATATTTTGTTATTTGAATGATCTTGAATATATGTGACAGCGGCTGGTGATTTGGTCCGCAACTCGGCAAACCCCGAAATGCGCTAGAGGGCAAAATATATAAAAAAACGTTTTTTTTCGTTTTTTGTTTTTTGGTGTATTACCAAAGTTGAAGTTGTGAAGAACCTACTTACTATAACAGACAACAGTTTTAGGTTCACGAAATACGTTTAATTAGTCTGCAAACTAAGCTCGTTTTTAGCTGATTTCGAGCCGGGCTTGGGGGCGGGCAGATCGATTAGCATGATTTGGTTTCATTGGCTGTTGCTTCCGGGTTCTCCGCCCCCACCCTGCCCATAAGAACAGCACGCCGTCTGTTTACATTCAGTTCCAAGTTCACCATGGATGCTACAGCTTTTGCTAAAGAGAAGACGGGGATGGCATCCAGGACATGGAAAGTTTTAAGAGCAGCTAAAACTCCAGCAGAGCAGGACTCGTTCGTACACGGAGTTTTATTCTTGATGACCTGTGATACAGAGATGACTGTATCAGCAAAGCATGCTGCTACCGAGCGCACGCGAACGAGGTACCAGATTCACACCACCGCCAAGCATTCTGCTTTGCTTTGGGGTAAGCTGATCTTTATACTATCTGTGCTGTTTATATTACATTAACGTTAGTCGTTTAGCAGTAGCTCCTTTCTAAACAAGTGACTAAGTCTAGCTAGCATAACAAAGGCTAGCTAGCTAACGTTAGCTAACATGCTAGTTAGCTGAGCTAGCCCTTTGTTCCTAAACTAGCCAGCGAGGCAGCTAATATCGAGCTAGGTAGCTATATTATAGAGAGAAACAGAATGAGAGAGCATGAGAGCTATGGTAGTCTGACACCTTTTTCTTTGTTTTGGTTACAGGATGAGCAAAAACCAGCTCCAGCTTGTAAGGAATTGCAGCTCTCCCTTCATACCAGCCAGCAAGAAGATCACTATGCACTACAGCTTTGATTTTGCACAACAGGTGAGAATACGTTCATCCTATCATGCATTAGCTAGTCTATTTAATCAACACATTCTGGTACTATTTTATCTATATGGAGTGCCAGTACTGTGGGCAATAGTTTAATGTATTTTCATCCTTCTATTCTATTGCAGTTTTGATGCTGAGAGACCTGGCATGGTTGTGGCCAGAGAACACTGTGATGCACCGGCGCAAGCCTGATGTCCTGCCCCCCAGAGAAGGTCTTCTTGTGCAAGCCCAGGGCCGGACTGGCCATGTGGCGTACCGGGCAAATGCCCGGTGGGCCGGACCTACTTGTGGGCCGATCTAAAAAAAAAAAGAGCTAACGAACGGCCCATAGAGCAGGGACAGCGGCCCATTGGTCCATTTTCTATACTGACACTGGGCTGGCCCAATCATATGTAGGCCCCACCCCTCCCTCTGTTAGTTTCAGGTGTCATTTGCGTGGGCCGTTAGAGAGCCAGCTGGCCAGGCCCGCAGTGAATGGCCTGTCCCCCCGTCAACAAATCGCGCAGCAGCACCCCCCCCCCGTCAAGAAATCGCGCAGCAGCATCCCCCCCCCCCGTCAACAAATCGCGCAGCAGCACCCCCCCCCCCCCCCCCCCCCGTCAACAAATCGCGCAGCAGCATCCCCCCCCCCGTCAACAAATCGCGCAGCAGCACCCCCCCCCCCCCCCCCCGTCAACAAATCGCGAAGCACCCCCCCCCCCCCCCCCCCCGTCAACAAAACGAAACTGAAGGTGTTCCATCTCACCGCGTCGGCTCGGCTAGTGGCCTGACTGGGGCTACATTTCCCGGTAGGAAATATTCACCCAGTCCAGCCCTGGGTCCGGCCGATTGTGGTGGGCCGGTCTGGGCCAAAAATGCCAGGGCCGATTTTTTGTCCCAGTCCAGCCCTGTGCAAGCCCCACCCGGACTGGACATGGCCAGACAGACGTATCTCTTTGACAAGATCAGAGAGTTCTGTTCTGATGAGGGACGAGACGTCACATGTCCCCCGCCAAACTCCACAGCAGCTCAGAACAAGACTGTCCGCTTGTAGATTCACTGCAGATCATCAGGACGGACAGCACTGCAGGAGAAAGGCCACAGCCTTTCCTGTTTTCCTGTTTGTATACTGAAGCGTTGCTTGTTCTCTTGCACAGACTTGCCCACACTTGCACAGACTGCATTGTTAGAATATTGAATACTGAGCTGAGTACTGTTGTTATTACCTTGAGTATTGAGCTGGGGACTGTTATTACTTTGTTGTACACTTGATCACAATGAACACTATGCACCTTGTCTATAAAACAGACAACTGACTGTACACTTTAACACTTAGACTGTTGCCTTTTTTTGTACACTTAACTACTTATGCTTGTACTTTATATCATGTATGTGACAATAAAGAACGTTAAATTTGAACTTCATCTTATATTGTTCTTAACTGCATTCACAACACAAGATTAATACTGAATCAAAGAGTGTGGGGTCATCAGTGAGAGAGCACCCCACTTGGCTGCCACTCTCAGGTAATACCCCAAGTTGACAGCCACTCTGACAGATAATGACAGATCGTCCAGTGGGGGAGTGGCTGGGGGTGCGGTTACCAGGCTATTGTTCACGCCCATTACCTGGCAGTCAGAGGTGTGAAAATGTTGGAGAACTTTGGAGGGGGATTTCTCAGCTAAGTTGATTTGGCAGTACTAGCATTCAAATAAGCATATCTTCTTCAAATATGTTCAGATTTCAATGTATGAGACCTCATTTGAAAGCTTACAATCTGCACTTTCATAATCTGTAAAAAACTGAAAAATGAAAATGCCTAGTTGAGGACCAAATTACCAGCGGCGGTCACATATATATTCAAGATCATTCAAATAACAACATATTGTGTATGTTTTTTTCATTTATAATTTAACAATAGGGGGTGCAACAGAACACAATTTTAGGGAAAGTCATTGACAGGCGGACTTCAATGTTTTATTAAAATATAGTTATGTGCAAATGAAAACCCACAATCGTCCTATGGACCTTACCCCGATTTTGGAAATCAGATAAAGGCGTTCACAAGACCATTTCAATAATCGCATTATTACAATTATCGGTTGATGTCTCACTGTCAAACCTGCCGCTATGCACAAGATAGTTAATGTCCGGATATGATTGGCAATGAGTGATCTTTACTCATGGCGACTATTTCAATTTTGTATGGATCCACACCTCCGATCAAGCTTATTTTTTCTTTGTATCGTGCTGAAGCCATAAAGCCTACTGCGCTCAGACTTGGCTACATTAGCTGGTGCCCTGTCTTCAAATTTACTTCCGGGGTTTACGAGTAGCCTAACAGTTGAATGCGTTCCAGAAACAAAACGCAAAACCCCCACGTTCACCACATCTTTACTAACAAATATATTTACAATACTGTTATTTTGCGCATTTGACTTAACAGACACCACGTCTTGACCCGACGTCAGTTGCCGAGATAGATAGGCTACTGTAGGCCTAGATATATTATAGGTGTTCGTAATAATTAAATTACATCGAGGTGGATAAAACATGTGTTTGAGAACAAGGTAATAATAACAATTAAACGTTATTTGTATAGCCCCTTTCATACAGATACCTTCAGCTCAAAGTGCTTTACAACAGAGCATTTAAATTAAAGAATGTGAAATTTAATGATGCTTCATTCGTAGACTATAGGAGAAAAACACTGAGCCCAGCCTGCTAAATCTACTCAAAGACGCCACCTGGCGGTGGTGCATCACTAAAACGAAATAACACCCGTCTGAAATCCCACGAGATTTCCAACGGGATTTCCCTGCCAAATACCGCGACGTGAAATGCTGCAGCAAGTTACATTCTTATGTTCCCACATCTGTACCTTGGCTACGAAGGCTCTGGGAAACAGCTCCACCCAAGGTACATCGTAAATCGCCCTTACGATGTACCTTCCGAAGATACATCGTTAGCCTTCCTTGGAGCCGAAGCGCTGTTTCCCAGAGCCTTCTTAGCCAAGGTATACCACAGCCAAGGGATACGTTACGAAGGGCGGTCGGACCCCATCGTTAGTGTACCTTGGCGATGCGCTCCGTTCATCCCGTTATAGTTTTAGCTCGATTCGAGCGAAATTACACTTTGAAAAAGGAGAGTTGCAATACAGCGCACATCTATCTATCCTACCTGCGCGATTCACATCATTAGTGTACACAAAATACAATTAACTTGAATGATGAACAAAATGTTATGGCGCCTACAGAACACAACATGGAAATGTTGTTTTTAAAACTTTTATTGAGCCAAGCAACATATACGACTATCCATAGCCTAATATAATCCACTTTGTGAACAACAACAACATTTTCTTATGTTAAGAGATAATTTGATGACATGACTTTTCTGGCTGTCTTTATATATTGTCAGACAGATATCCTGGCGAATCGATTATTCCAATGAGGCCATCTAGATGAATAGTCAAATATCCTCACACACGCTCCAGAATATTGTAGAAAGCCTTCCCAGAACAGTGGAGGCTGTTATAGCTGCACAGGGGGGACCAACTCCATATGATGCCTATTAATTTAGAATGGGATGTCAGGAAAGTTGTAATGTGTAGGTGGCCCAATACTGTTGTCCTTATAGTGTACTTTGCTAACAGATTCACAGTATTTAGTGATCTTACAAATGCTGTTTGTTATATTGTGTGCCTTCTTCAAAACCTCTACTGTTGTAATGTGGCAAGAAACAACAAATATACAGGATAAAGGGAACTTGTTTAATATTGGTTGGGAAAAAACATGGGCAGGTTTGTTCTTCAGACTTTTGTCCTGTAACAGGCTGTCTTTTTCCGGGGTGGGGTTGTTAGACCCATGCCCAACCCCCAACCTGGAGGGCCAGTTGTTGCTTTTCGTCTGGCCTCTACCCTGAACCTGCCCGGCATGGTTGAACCTGCTGGGGGGTGACCCCCCACCAATATAGCCTTCATGGTCATGGAGGCACACAAGGCTTCCCACCACAACAAGGTAGCAACACGTAGGAAGGATGAGTGGTGTGGTGAGTGTATGTAGTGTGTGCGCGCAGTGTACAGTGGTGTGTGGGCAGTGTGTGGTAAGTGTATGAAGTGTGTGGTGAGTGTGTGCAGTGTGTCTCAGGCATCTGCATCATCTGCAAGGGAGGAAAATTCAATTAGCGACATTGAATGGAATGCATGCAGTGTGGGAATAGACAGAGTATACAAAATACACACTTAGCCTACCTGGAGTTGGCAGAATGATGGGCACTGATATGGAGGGCCACACAAACTGTGCCTTCTGCAGGTCCAGCCTCTCACGCTGCACACCCAGCCTCTGCCTCCCCACATCCAGGAGCTCCTCGCTGCAGTCGCACCTCGCATCCGTGGTGTTATGCTGCCTCTCACGGGGGGCGGGGGATGTCATGGGGTGGTGTGGGGGGTGGGGGGAGAGCGTGTCGACGGGGTGGAGCAGTCTGACTGCGCTGGGGTCTCCTCTCCAGAGGACTGGGAGGCTTGGGGTGACTCAGCTGAGGGCTGGATGTTGGAGGGGCCCTCTCCAGACTCCAAATCAAGGCCACCAGTGATGCCTTGGGAGGCTGTGAGGCCGATGATCGATGGGGCCTTCTCCTCCTCCGGGGTGAGGGAAGGCACGGTGCTCTGCCTCTCGGCGCACTGCCGCCCCCCGGCTTTTGGCCTGACTGGCGAAGTCCTGCCATTTCTTGCTGACGACTGTCCACTCCCTGGGTGGCCCAGGAGTGGAAGCAGCCATCCGCGCTGCAATGCTCTCCCATGCAGCCTTCTTCAATGGGCTATATGCACAACTCCAGTAGGCTACTTCCTGAAATTAGACATGCTTCTTTATTTCCTGTCTTACACTATTGGATGAAATGATTATTCAGGAATTCCTGAATAATCATTTCATCCAAAGTGTAGGACAGGAAATAGAGAAGCATGTCTAATTTCAGGAAGTAGCCTACTGGAGTTGTGCATAGGCCCTACTGGTAGCCGCCAAACAGGACGGCCTTCGGCTGCTCCACCTCGTCCAGCATGATCACTAGTTATTCTTTGGTGAACGCTATCACACGCTTCCTCTTTATATCTGCCATGTCGCTCAATATGTGCAGTTACCCTTGTTTTTTTTATAGGCCACATGCGCCAACACCGGTGCCTGATAGATTAAATTAGTCATCGTATCCGCGCGAATTCTAACGTGGGAATGCTACTGCCACAGGGGCAATTTATATGGGCATTATACCTTTGTTTGTATGATAACTAAATCAGTGGTCATTTTGCTATCATCATTGCCTATCATCATTAAAGTATTTTTTCCTGGCCTTTCAAGACATCCTCGACGGGGCTTATATGTCCCGATCCGATTCATGCTCTTTCTTGGATATTTTATTTGATGTAATGTAATTTGATGTATGAATTGGGACTATCACGAGGTCTCGCTTTGACGCATACGCACAGGCCAGCGCGCAGACTGGCTATTCTCCGGCTCACATTCTCTGCGCTACGATCGTTGTTGGTGCCGAGAATATTGTCGTCGTCATTCGTCAGCAACAATCCGATCGTAGCGCAGAGAATGTGAGCCGGAGAATAGCCAGTCTGCGCGCTGGCCTGTGCGCATGCGTGCTGGAGCAAGTGGGGAAAGGCGTGTAAAGATCATATTACAGAGGCTAAAGACCCCGTATTTGAAAACCACTACAATGCCTCGCGTTGAGGAATCTCAACTGTCGATTCATCCAATCTGATTGATGAAAACAACCGTTTAGCGGCCGAAAATAGATTTTGAGAAACTGCATTCTCGTTGCCCCGTCCACCGTCATTACATGGATATACTGGCTCGCGCTGGATTTTAAATTTCTTCTACAGGCCTCCGAACTACACCAAAGTGATCTCGGTGAGTCAAACTTCTTATAATATGTCGTAAATAAGGTCCAGGTTGTCAAAAACGAGCATTGCCCTTTAAGTCAAATGCGCAAAATAACAGTATTGTAAATATATTTGTTAGTAAAGATGTGGTGAACGTGGGGGTTTTGCGTTTTGTTTCTGGAACGCATTCAACTGGTAGGCTACTCGTAAACCCCGGAAGTAAATTTGAAGACGGGGCACCAGCTAATGTAGCCAAGTCTGAGCGCAGTAGGCTATATGGCTTCAGCACGATACAAAGAAAAAATAAGCTTGATCGGAGGTGTGGATCCATACAAAATTGAAATAGTCGCCATGAGTAAAGATCACTCATTGCCAATCATATCCGGACATTAACTATCTTGTAGCGGCAGGTTTGACAGTGAGACATCAACCGATAATTGTAATAATGCGATTATTGAAATGGTCTTGTGAACGCCTTTATCTGATTTCCAAAATCGGGGTAAGGTCCATAGGACGATTGTGGGTTTTCATTTGCACATAAATATATTTTAATAAAACATTTAAGTCCGCCTGTCAATGACTTTCCCTAAAATTGTGTTCTGTTGCACCCCCTATTGTTAAATTATAAATGAAAAAAACATACACAATATTTTGTTATTTGAATGATCTTGAATATATATATATATTCAAGATCATTCAAATAACAAAATATCGTGTATGTTTTTATTTATTCATACCGGCCGCCAGCTGTTCAATGAACGGCTATAGGGAATGCGCAGTTTCGCGCTGGCTACAGCCTATTATATGCACAGTTTTGCGCTATGTAGGCTATTATAAATAAGTATTATTCATTGGGGGAGCTTGGACTCGCTGGGGAATGGTGGAGAGACACAGAGCCTCCCCAGACGCGACATCCTCCAGTTGGCTGAAGAGCTGCGCGCTCCTGCGGCGCCCCTCGCAGTGTCCACAGAAGAATACCCCCCAAAAAATACTTGCATGGTGAACACAAGCTGCAGCAAGAACAGACTACAACTAGTAGCCCATAGCCATTAAAACGGCTTATTGTTTTATTCATATATCAACTAGATAATTTGATAATAATGAGTAGCCTAGTAGGCTATAAAATGAATTCAATAGGGCAAGCCTTAAGTTGTAGCCTAGGCTACAGTACAATCACAAGACGCATAGGCCTAGCCTATCGTAAAAAGCGTTGCGTTCTCATAGGCCTATATTAACTTAGATAATTATTAATTATGCTCAGGTCATAATGTCCGTTGAAAATAATTCCCTCTAAGCAGAATTTGAATTGTATTAAAATAGGCTAAAATAAAATTTCCACATATTCTGATTCCTTCTAGGTCTATATAAAAAAAAACATTTTTCTAATGTGTAGCCTATAGGCTATAGGCTTCTGCGATGAACAAAACAGCCACAATGTAGCCTGCTTAGCGAGCGAGAGGGCAGTCTACCATAAAGTGTATAACCATAATGTAATATATCTAGACTACATGCATTGTGGTATTTCTTTATATAGCCAATTGTTTCTCAATAAACAGTTATGTCATCCTCTGAGTCCGAATGTAGGCTAATAGACCGGCAGCTCTAAATGCCTTCCCAATCAATGAGACATGGTTGTAAAAATGATGTTTTATTGATGAAAAGGGTAAAACTGAGAGAGTCATTGCATTGATCGATGCAGTCCGCTACCAGCAAACACTGAAAATACAGGTCCTCCAGCGAACCTGGACTAGACTATTGTAACCCCCCCCCCCCCCCCCCCCAAATTCTTTTATATTCAAATAAACTGGATGAACCGGTTTCCTAGCCCTGGATCGTGGGAGGGGTGTAGCCTGCGTTAGCGGGTGCTTTGCCATGACCGGCCATTGAATTCGCTAGTTTGATTGATAGATGGATGGATTAACGTCCAAAGTAGATTGTGCAAGTATTGTATAGGCCCATGTGTAAGAGATGAATGGCTGTAACCATGAACTCAGCCAGAGGTAGGCCCTACTGTAGATTATCAGCATTATCACCAGTCTCAATTTATGTCTCAATTTATGTGTTGCCATTCATTTAAACCACCATCTCATCTAGACTACTTCTGTTGCTGCATTTTTACATTTATGCTTTCATGATTTTAGAGCGCAATAAACATTTTCCAGGATTCCAAAAAGTCCATCCAGTCATCCAACTTTGTTCTGAGCGCAGCGCAGGCTGGTAGCCTACTGTCAAGGCTCACGACTGATGCACTCCCTTAACACGTCTCGCATCCCCAGACCATCAAGAGAATTTGAATATGAAAGACCTTGGGATTCCAGGAGTCAAGGCCGTTTCAGACGGGGAGCGACATTCCGCCTGCGTTCTCGCTCGGATCAGCGGGGGACGCACGCGTCCTGCGCGCAGCGGGGAAAGCTGACTACAATTCAGCTCTTGTCGCGGGCGGGCGCGCAGCCTAGTTCCATATGAGAACACTCCTCGGTCCAATTCCGTATAGTAGATCAGCCTGTGTACTTTCAACGAATGTATTATTAGACATAATATCATAATAACCAACATAATGACCTCCTGAGCTGCCTGCCTGATGGTCTCAGGGCTAAAGAGACCGCGCGTCGTTTTCCTCACCCTATTGGCATGCTATCAATGAAAGAAAATACATTGTAAATAAACATGGTTTTAGGCTATTGTTTTTATGTAGGCCTATAGGTTAAGCTATTTGTGTTCATAAGGTAACGTCATTGTAAACGAAAGTAGCCTATAGCCTATAATCCAATTGACTGGAACCAGGGGGTTTGACAAAAGTTATGAGGCAAAATAATTTGTCTTGACTGCATTCAAGATGTATCTTTCACATTAAAACTACATACAAAGCTGGGAATGCTAAGAAAATTGCATATGTTTGCAAACTAAAACAAGTGAACACAATTTTACAATCGAAAATGCTTATGAGACCATTATTTTACTTATATGGGGCAAAAGTGGTTTCTCTTCCTGCTTCTGCCTAAGCCCTCCACAATACCACAACACAACGGTGTCATGTTTTACCGAAGGAGAAGTGAAGAAGACGGTAGCTAGCAGTAGCTAAAGCAGTTAGCTAATGTTAAGATCATTCCTCTAGCTGCTTTGCTGCTAATGCGAGTTCGTCTCCGTTCCTGCCCGAGATACAGAACCATTTCAAACACATCTCTGGTCATCTCCGTTAGCCATCTTACTCGTCCTGATGCCATGTTCCATATGAGAACACTCAGCCTAATGTATTAAACTTCTACTTGTCCCGACAGTTAACAGATATAGACCCGGCGACAGTTACAGAGATAGAAACTATAAATAGATAGGCTTTGTTCGTAATAATGAAATTACAACCAGACAGAGAACAAGGAGTTTGAGAACGGTAGGCTCATCTAATGTGCGAGATGAGCTACAGCAATGGGTCAATGAGTGGTATTACTGCGCCCCTATGGGCAGGCGAGCGGTGGTGCGGAATGACGTAAAGCGCCTGTTAGAATACCGCGGGTCAAGTTACATTCTTATGTTCCCACATCTGTAACAGATGTTTTATTAGTCATATACATGGTCCAATACTCAAAACTGCCAAATTAGCTATAAATGAGAAAACTGTGATACGAGTTTGTTGTTTTGTTACTAGGGCGCAGCCCTTTTGAACGTGACGTCACTGGTATGGTTATAGCTAGCTCCTGTACACTAGCCTACTGTAATGCTAGCTACTGTACACACTGACATGGCTTCGACTTCTGCTAAAAGATCTACGGGGGGAGTTTATTGTATTGCTCCAGGTTGTAGTAACGAGTTCTACAGAACTACATCAGCCGGTCTGGAGACACACTACCACCGATTGCCTTTGAAAAGGAAAGCTGTCCTGCAATGCTGGCTAGCAGCTCTGAAACGAGCTAGCCCGCCAACTGCGCCGGAATTCAGGGTCTGCAGCGATCATTTCTTGCCAACGGACTATGTGGAGAGCTACCAATTCGACAAGACAGGGAAAATTTAGAAAATAAGAACCAGACGACTGAAGCCAGAGGCAACGCCAACTATTTTTGATTTTTCGGGCTACAGCCTAGGGACAACAGACAGACCAACCCAGAGCCAGGGCCAGTCGTGCGTGAGCCGCAGAGAAAGAGCGCTCAAACGCGCAAGTCAGGCAGAGGACAGACTGGTAGGTTTAGCAGTTGCAGCTTGCTGAAATAAACTGAATAGGGCCTACGAGTCACAAGCTAAACAAGCCTCAAACTTTTTTGAACCAAGATCTACTTTTCAAGTAGCCAGGCTGCCGAGATCTAACGTTAGGCTACTAGTCCAGTTTCAACATCGCAAATGCACACACAGCCAGACACGCACACCGTTTCCAGCCTGCATAGCAATTAAACTCGAAATACGTTCTTTCTCTTGGTCTCATGGTCCAGTCTCTAGATAACCCTAATTAAGGCGAGACACGGCAGGTGAAAACATCGTTTTTCATTGCCCTGGTCAAATTCGAGATTTTGTGCTATTTTGCTTCCATAACATGTCTTCTTTCAGACTAGTGGAAATAAAACATAAAAAATACGCATTTAGATGTTTATTTTACTTCATTTAGTCTGTTTGCGTCTGTAGATTCTTCCTAAATTCACCAAAAGTTAGCATTGTAACGCAGTATGTCACACCGCGATCGTTGTTTGCATCATAGCAATCCATATATTTTTGGAAAGGTCTCTTTAACGAGCGTAAAGTTGTCACAACCAAACTTGATAATGTTGTTTGTATCAGCAACCAATCGTGGAAATAGAAAGGGGGATTTAATGCTAAGCGTAAAATCTCATTGGCTGGTGTTGATTTCTGAGAACGTGATTGGTTCAGATTCGTCACGTGACGTGCTTGACACTTCCTGATAGCTTTCAGCGGGACCTTTAAAAATCTCAAGATGCTGACGCCAATTAGTGTAAATCGCTCACAGAAAAGACGACAACAGTTGTCACTTGCAAGGTGTAATCGGAAAAAGGGAATGGAAGAGAAGGGAAAGCAATCGAATGAAGCAGACGGTGAAATTACTTCACAAAGTGCATCGATGCGCAAGCTGTCAGCCGGACAACAGGAGAGAGACCAACGCGCCACAGCAGTGGCTCATTCATGTCGCGCGTTTGAATGAACTGATCGCCGGGTTGATTTGTCCCAATTGTGCAGGGACAGGGCTTAAAATAAACATTGATCCACAGAATCGTGGGTTCTGTTGCAGTTTGCTTCTAGAGTGCAGTTTGCGTGAAAGAGATTGCTACCGCAAAAGTGTGTATACATCTCCGCGCCTTGAAGACGCAATCAGGAACGATGTCGCATTTGATGTCAATGTGCGGATGGTGCTCTTAGCACACGAGTTAGGATTGGGATATGCAGCTCTCAATAAGATCACTAAGGTGTTGGGGATTCCCAGGCTTCATCTTAAAACCTACCAGAGGCATGACAAGAAAGTGACAGGTAGGCTATGGAAACAGGACTGAGATAGATGTCTCACTTTCTCTCTCTCTCAAGGATTTGTATAGCACATTTCATACATAGCCTACTGTAATGGCAACACAATGCACTTTATAGATAGAAGGGAAGGGGTGTGTGCATACTAATCATACCCCTAATAGGGGAAAAGTAAAAAAAGAAAAAAAGTTCTAGCTCTCTCTCGCTGTAACATTTGGCTTTCCCCGCAGTGTAGGCTATTTGTCTATATTACGGCAAGGCTCCACTGTTGCGTGTTGTAGGCTATAATGTGGATGAAGTAATGACCCACAGAATAATATAGTGAATAATATTTCATTCAGTATTTTGTGTATGGTGGTCAGTTTACTTTATATCAATAAAACACGACCATATGAAGAGTTAGTGATACACTTCATTTTAAAATGTATAAGACAAATATGACATGACGAGAGTGACGGGTAGTCTATGGAAACAGGGTTAGATAGACCTCTCTCTCTCTCTCTGTCTGTCTGTCTCTGTGTCTCTCAAATCAAACTTGATTTATATAGCACATTTCATACATAATGTACATAATGGCAACACAATGCACCTTATAGAGAGAAGGGAGAGGGTAGGCTATGTACTGTATATACTTATCCTATATCAGTATATTGTTGTCTTTTTTGAATTGCATCAATAAGGCTTGGTCAGATGAAGAGAATCACTATACATTTCATTTCAGTGGCAGAAATTGAGAGAGGGCTGGAGTCACTGCACAGAACCAGGGAGCAGGTCAGCAATAGCTGAGGCCATCACGGTCAGTGTGAAACGTAGGCGCAAGAGCATGAGCACAGCTAAGAAACTGAAAAGGCATCAGCAGGAAATGGATGAGGGGCCTACATATGGAGCAGGCATGGAAAACTAGGCTGTAGACAGGCATGGTCAACTAGGCTGTGTTATAGAGGTAGACATACAACAAACTAGGTTGGCAGTTCTACTGGTGGCAGTGTGTGTGTGTGCGCGTGTGTGTGTGTGAGAGAGACTGGTTCTATTCAGTTCATAAATGCTGTGTTATTGTCATCAGTTTTTATGTTTTAGATGTTCAATATTGTTGTTTCTAATGATTTGATTAGATATTGTGTCTGTAAATAGTGCTTTCCAACAAAATGTATGGAATCATATTTTAAAAGCCTGTTTTCTCTAAATGAGTTTTTTCTCATACTCTGAGATCGAAATCTCCACTTCAGTAGCACTTACATACACCAAACTTTCCAGTTGTACTCCCATCTATGTTCTGAAGGCTTTTACAGAGGGGTTTGTTCATATGTCATTCAAAGCCTGAATTATATAACATTTTATTACTAAAAACATGGCGAAAATAGATTTTCTTATGGCTGTTGAACTATTTTCTGCTTTATGGAGTGATAAAAAGAGATATCAAAAATCTCCTCTGTAAAAGCCTTCGACTCTAATATGTCAACAAAATGAAACAATAATTTTTAATCTGGCTTTATCCAAACTTCAGATTTCTGTTCTGGAAAGTTATGCAAATTAGCGCATATTTGATAAGATAATGCCTAATTTGCATATTTAAACATAACATTTCATAAAACTTGTAATACAAAAAAACATTGTCTTATCATAAGTAATCAACTGGGTAATTATCATGGTGATACCTATTAAATCATTTTTTTAGCCTATTCACCTGGGGTGTCTCGCCTTAACAAGCCAGTCAGTGATTAGGCTATCTAGTGGCCCCCACTTTACAAGTTTCAATAATGGTCTTATATGGCCTACATTTCATGGATGGAAGCCGAATCGATCAACTAGGCTACCCATAACGTTAGGCTATAACTTGGACACCAAGGCTAATCGTTAATAACAACCACAATTAGGCTACTTCACAACAACGCCATGCCACACGAGGCACAACAGTTTATCACACATTTTCTGGAACAAGGTAGAGCTCTAGATAGCAAACATATGGTCTTACCTTAATTTCGAATAAATTAATCCAAAGTGTGAGAGTAATATTTTGGGGGATTTGCTTCTATACTTTTATCCGAGATTACCGAGTCCGAGTTATTCCCATAGTAAAAAAAACAAACAATGGTTAATCCCGCACGGTTTGCAGAAACTACAGACACGTAGTGCGTTTAGGGCTGGCCTGGCTTTTTCCAGCGAAAAAATAAATATGTTGAATCATGAATAGCCTACTTACATAGTAATAACCCCCGCCCCCCCCAAACTACGACAAAATGTACGTTTTTAAAAACTACAACATTGACATGTTTTTTCCAAGATTTTTTTTTCAGACGACCGTCTTGACCCGTGACGTAAAGGTTTCAGGTGTCAAGTATGAGTCACTCATATTTCCAAGCAACCCCTCTCCCAATACACCACTGGCATCGTTAATTTATCCAGGTGTAATCTCAAACATCAAACCAGTTTACCTAGTCTAATGCATTGGGCTGTTCCAAGATAAAATGTGGGTTACACTTACAATACAGTAATCATAAAACAACATTATGAATAATTCGAAATTTCTTTAAAATATTCTATTTAATTCCATAAATATCAATCCTACCTTTTCTCACCAGGGAGGACCAAATGTAAGTCTGGAGATTTACTGAATTTAATTGCAATGCATTGGCCCTGCACATTATGAACAACACAATCAACAAAGACAGACATCTCACAGTAAAGGCATAATTATACAAACGATATACATTATGAATTTACACATATTTACACATAATCAAGGATACTTAGGTACTGTAACTCATACAGGAGGTAGGATTAAGAGTGGGGGGACCACCAGGAGATGAGGATGTAGGCTAGGCTACATAGTACTTGATATAGGCTATGCTGTATCGTGTCGACACCGGACCACGTTGGATGGTATCTCGCCGATCAAGTCGAATGATTTGTTTCATCGGACACAACAGGAAACTTCACTTTCAACTGTCGCTTTCCAACTGTATCACACTCACTCACGCACGCAGATGGGGTGGGTGACTGCGCAGCGCTTATGTGTAGGCTAATTGAGATAATTTTTAGAGGTGGAACACAAACTCCGTTTTCTGAAAACGTTGGGGTAGGCTATTTGAGTATTCGAACATAATTGCATTACTTTAAATTACTTCCATACCGGTTTTCAATTTGCAAGGTATCATAAATAGTGTGATAATATAAGCAGGCTACATGACGACTCTAGTACAAAATTCACTCATACTCATTCATACTTCCATAATCATATGTATGTGTAAGGCGTATTATTATTATTATTATTAGCATATTCTAAACAAAGCATAGCCTAAGCATATACTACAGCAATCGACATGGCAGACGAGAGCCAGGGATACGAGCAGATAAAGACAAAAAATGAATTGAAACAGACAATGACACTGTTGGCAATGGCATATTATATTTCAAATTCATCACAAGCATATTCAAATCCATGGTATTCAGGAGAGGGGAACAAATTCCTGATGAAAGCCACAGCGCAGGATGGGATTGGAATCCGGTATCTTTTCCCCAAATGCCCTCTCGTCCAAAGAGTGAACTGTCTAGGCTGTCAACCTGAAGAGTCTGAAAAAAGTATGCAAAATGTTATTTGGGCTACCTTTATTTAAACTCGAATGAACATTGAGAATTGCCTCATGCATTTGCATTGATGTCCAGAATTAAAAATAAAAAAACTAGCCTACAGTAATGATAGGCTACAACAAGGCTTAGTCGCCTAGGTAATAATAGCCTAAATGAATGGCCAAAAACTATGAAAATAACAAAATACAAAAGACTACAAACAGATGAAAGACGGTCGGTCTGTTAACTTTCCTTGAGTTATAGCCCAGCCTTGACACCGCTAAATTCACTTGTGTAATCTAACGTTACGGCAGCCTACAGTAGAGTTGTGAACGTCAGAAACAATCAGAAGAATTAGCCTACTTACTGCAAGTTAGCTAACATAACTTCTACAGTCTGAAAGAGCACGAATCATCCACTATATTCGTGATAAAACAGGGGGGCTTCTGCACACCTAGGGTGTCTCGATTATAATGATGATTAGCGTGCGTTTCGGACACAACGTGGCTACCTGGGCTGGCTAACGTTAGCTACCTTCCATAATCCATTAACGTTACCTGCTATTTATGGGACGCTCCAGCGTCTCCGCCCTGATGTCCTTCAGAGACAGCATAGCCACCTCCAGTACATCTCTCTCCCCACATAACATCTGGAAAGTCCTCTTCGAGGTAATGCACTGGCCTTCAACCACAAAATCGCCCAAGTTTGCCTCCTGACAGCAAATACACTCCAACGCGGTCGGCATTGGGATGCAACACCCACAGCTGCACCAGTCGTTGCGGCCGACCCGCTCCTGACCCCGAACAACCACCACTTGTTCCTCAGCTTCTTCCTCTGCAAACTGCACGATTGGTGTTTCTCGCACAGGCTCATACGCATACGCTATGGGGTTTAAAGGCACCACGATTTCTCTCTCCTGGTCGTCTGAATCGCTCATTTTTAGGCTACTTTACAACTAGCTAGCTAGTTATATTCTTGTTTGCTTTAAACGCGCCGCCGGTTTCACCATACCAGTGACGTAGTGTGACGTGGAATTTAAAGATGGCGGCACTAGACAGCTAGAAACGTAAATATCAATGTTGGAAATGTGATTTATTTTGGGGTTTTATCTGTTTTTTGGGGAGTAATGAATTTACTAGTTCTCTTTAAATATGAGGAACAACACGTGATCAGTTCTTAGTTGGCTATTTCTGTTCCCCTTTAAGGGGAGACACCCCAGGTGAATAGGAAAAAAAAAATCCTTAATAGGTATCACCATCAAACTCCCCCAGTTTGTTAGGTACATTAAGGAGCATCTTTTTTGTATTACAAGTTTTCTGAAATCTTATGGATTAATATGCAAATTAGGCATATGCGCTAAATATGCGCTAATTTGCATAATTTCGGGACATCAATTTTTTGAATTGGTTCAAGCCAGATTCAAAATTCTTGTTTCATTTTGTTCACATATCCCTATTCAAAACTTTGGCCAAGGGGGATTTTTGATATCTCTTTTCTTCACTTCAGAAATCAGAAAATACTGTCAACAGTCATAAAAAGACCAATTTTCGCCATGTTTTAGGGATAAACTGTTATATAAATCAGGCTATGAATGAAATTTAAAAAATCCCCCTTGGCCAAACCCTTCAGAATATGGATTGGAACAAAACTGGAAAGTCGTGTATTAATTTGCCTAATTAGGCTCAACCCTTTGTTCTAATCAAGATTATATTATATGTGTCTATTCTTAAAGTCAGTTTAGGCCAGAGCAGCATACTGTGACAGACAGTAGGGCCAGAACAGCTATCACGAGGTTTGTTTTGTAAGGGAGGGGGAGAGCAGTGCTTTCCCCTGTGGGAAAGCAGATGCCACAAAAGAAACGTTGAAATGAGATTGAAACATTGTATCAGATAACATAGAGTCAGGCTAGAAAATACATAGCGTGGGAAAGCAGGTGCTCTCAAAACTGTTCATCAGATAAAGTATATAAGACGCTGTCAACAAGTCAGTCGGGTGTGATATCTCTCGAGAGCCCACCGGTTTTAGTTGTCTGTTACTGATTGTACCAACAAATAAAGCCTATTGCATTTGATCCAGTCACCAGTGCCTTTTTGATTCGACTTCAACTACTGAACAAAGAACATTGAAGATTGTAACTAAACCTAAAGGCGTCCCTACACGTCAAGTGGCGAGCCAAGCCAGGAGAGACAAGGCACCAAGGCCTGACACCTGGGATCCTGCTTCGCTCCAGCACACAACGCGCCTAAATTATAAGGTAAGCAGAGCCATTTCAAATTCTGCCAATTTTATATGTGTGACTGAAAGTGATCAGGTCCGCCCAGGTGAACAGGTACTCACACCGCCCCTCTAAAGAACCTAGATATATATATTAAAGGAGTAGTACAGTTTTATCAAATTCTAATCTATACAGGCACTGTTGATGATTTAATGCAATATATATGTCTGTCTTTCCTATCTTTAAACACCATGGTGCGGAGAGAATAAATGACTAAATTATGAGAGAAAATCTGCATGCCCTAACCTAATGTATGCGTGGTTTTTAGTCTCAGCGTTACCTAAAACAGGGAACTGTATCAGAAGGAATGTTGTGTTTCTATTTTTAGTTCTAAGCAGTTCAGAGCAGGGATCTCTTTTTTGATAAAGTGTTGCGGAGGAGAAGCGCTCCCGGTTACGGTGGAGTAGGCTATTTACACGTGATTCCTCGAGAAGAAAGCAGTGAAGAATGCTTTAAATCGCTGAGTGAAAAGCGATTGCGCGCTGCCCAGAGAGGCATTTTTTGGCCATTTGTAGATAAGTTATTGATTGCCTTGTCATGAGTGAGATGATTGTCAAGACCTACTTCAAGGTAGTTAATTGTTGTTGTTGATTGCTTTGTCATGAGTGAGATGATTGTCAAGACCTACTTCAAGGTAGTTAATTGTAGATAAGTTGTTGTTAATTGCTTTGTCATGAGTGAGATGATTGTCAAGACCTACTTCAAGGTAATTAATGCATTAGTTGTTAATGATTGCCTTGTCATGAGTGAGATGATTGTCAAGACCTAATTCAAGGTAATTATTGTATTATAAAGCTGTAGATATCAATGTGTGCATTTTAGAACTGTAGTATATTATAAGTATTCTATATATTGTAGTATATAAGTGAGGGTTTTTAGCTCAGACAAATAACAGAGTTAAAGTGACAGTCACCATTTAAGGAGTGGTGTCTGGGAGTGACGCCAAAATAGATAAGTCCCGTGGCATGTTGGACAGAGGCCCAGAGAGAGAGAGCGGAGAAGCTTTTGAAGTTTGAGTGAGCGTGACAGACAGATCTTTCATGAAAACGGACTTTAAGAGACGTCATTTACTTATTTTTAAGGAGGCTCAGTAGAGAGTGTATAAAATAGTGTATAGTGTTTAAGATTACAAGACAGTGTTGGCACATCGTGGTAAACACTGTATTAAAAGTTTGGGCTTTGTTGCTGAGGGTCAGGGGGTCAGCTGGTTGCATATATATATACGCGTGGTTAACAGCATTGTTCAAGTATTTTCTCCCTTATAGCACACACACACACACACACACACACACACACACACACACACACACACACACCGCCCCTAGCCACACACACACACACACAGCACGCACACACACCCCTAGTCACCCCTAGCCACGCGCGCACACACGCAGGCACACACACACCGCCCCTAGCCACACACACACACCGCCCCTAGCCACACACGCACGCACACACACACACCCCTAGTCACCCCTGGCCACGCACACACACACATACACACGCACACACACACACCCCTAGTCACCCCTAGCCACGCGCGCACACACGCACGCACACATACACCGCCCCTAGCCACACACACACATACACACGCACGCACACACACACACCCCTTGCCACCCCTAGCCACACACACGCACACACACACACACACCCCTGGTTTGCTGCCCCTGGCCACACACACACACACGCACGCACACACACACACCCCTAGTCTGCCCCTGGCCACGCACACACACACACACGCACGCACACACACCCCTAGTCACCCCTAGCCACGCGCGCACACACGCACGCACGCACACATACACCGCCCCTAGCCACACACACACACACGCACGCACACACACCCCTAGTCACCCCTAGCCACACACACACACACACACGCACGCACACACACACACCCCTAGTCACCCCTAGCCACACACACACACACACGCCCCTGGTTTCCTTGCCACCCCTAGCCACACACACACACACACGCACGCACACACACACACCCCTAGTCACCCCTAGCCACACACACACACACGCACGCACACACACACACACACCCCTAGCCACGCGTGCACACACGCACGCACACATACACCGCCCCTAGCCACACACACACACACGCACGCACACACACACACCCCTAGTCACCCCTAGCCACACACACACACACACGCCCCTAGTTTCCTTGCCGCCCCTGGCCACATACACACATCCAACACACACACGCACCCAACACACGCACACACGTACCACACACACACACGCAACCACACACACAACACAAACCACACACACCCACACGTGCACACACACACACACTATGTACACACATCCCTCGCACACACATACCCACACAATCACGCACACATACGTACAGTATAGATATCCCATTCATTTTTAAAGGGGCCCCCACACAGGTTCAATCATATATATTGTATTTTCACCAGAAGGGGGACTCATAAGAGTCCAAACCACTCAGAGAATTGTGTGTATACATCCAGAGGTGTCAATAACCACGAACACAACCATCCATGAAAACATACAGACTCTGGCAACTACAACACGCTTTTACCAGACAGAAAGGGGCGTACCTGTTTTTCCTCCACACACTTGTGTTCATATAGAGCGAACAATAACCAGGCGTGGTGGCATCTCAGTACAAGTCGATATAAGGCACATTTATGGATGAGAACGTAGACAGTGACGAGATATTTAACACAGATCATACCACTGAAGGTGACCCAGAAACCAAAGGCATACGAACACATTTTTGGTTAGAACGCACCTACATAGACGAAGACGGTTTCGAAGTGTGGCAAACAGAAGACGATGTTAGATTAAAACTTTGGCGTATAACTAAGTTTCTCAATTTAACACGAGTAGAAGAAGAATTTCCAACTGTACCTTGGAGGCAGTTATTGAGGGGACTGTGGGACCCCCTAAGCTTACATCAGGTTTTAAGTCAATTGTGTGATAACCCAGGATCAGAGGCCGAGGTTTCTCTAAGGCCATTTTTTAGGTTACCAGAAGGTTTCTTATTAGGAGGAATACACCGGGAGGCAATAGATCCACGGATCTGTATTACAATCACCCCCAGGCGAGTCAAGTGGGATACAGGCAAGTTTGTTTACATAAAGCAAACAACACAGGCAGACGGATCAACTAAATTAGAATACAACCCATACCAGATCCCAAAGTTTAAAGTAGGGGTAACAGTAGGAAAGATAATAGTGCTAATTAGAACAAACGAACCAGGAGTAGCAGAAATCCCTAGATCCCTAGCTAATCAAGCGAGACAGGGATACATGGGGGCGAGCCAAGGAACAGTGAATGGGAAGGACAGGGGCAACGAGGGAACAACCCCAGTCGAGCTAGTGGTGACAAAACACCCGACACACAAAAAACAAATTCTAAAATACATGCGGAAATGGCATGCTAGAAATCCAGCGTGGCCGAAAGGTGGTACCTATACAGTGGCAGGTTGTGACGAGATGGCACAAAAGATAAAACACCACAAGGCAAAAGACAACAGTGACAAAAGGGCAGGTAAAAGATCCAAAGAAAGGGAGGTGCTACAATGGTTCAGAATGGAGGGAGCAGGAAAAAAGATGGAGGCGGTCAAGCAAGAAATGACAGCCAATACCACACCAAAAGCAGAAGACAACAATAAAAAAGGGAGTCCAGCAACAACTCCCACGACCCCCACGGCTCCTACGGGGTACATCGAGCCTCCCCCATATCCAGGCAGACTGAACCCATTCGGCCGCCCAAACCCATTCAGAGCAGGGCTCTATCCAGTGATACCAGCGGGAGAAGACAAGGCCAGAGAAGAATTGAATTGTGCAATCAAAGGGGACTTCATCCTGACAATAAGAGAACCTGCGCCTTCTCCAGCAGAACCAACGACAGCGGCTGCATCCACCCACCAAAGAACTGAGAGAGAAAGACCCGAGGAGGAAGAAGACAGACGGTTGTATAGATTGCTACAAGAAGAAGAACAGCAACAACACCAGAGAGAGAGAAGGAGGGAGTCTCAACAAACTCCACCAGAGACCTCATCACGACGTCCAGAAAGCAGCCTGGGGCCCGATCCGCCGAACACGACCCCCACTGGACAAAGACGAAATGACCAAGATGAGGTAAACCACATACCACCATCAAACCAACAGGAACATCGAGATGCCCTGTACCTGGAGAGCTCAACGGGGATACCAGCAAACGACAGACAGCCGATTAACATGAACAAGGTGCAAGAACTCATTTTAGAAAACGCAAGAAGAATACAAGTAGCTGAAAGGAATTGTGACGAGTTGGAAGAACAGTTCACACCGTCATCCCCAACCACAAGCTTCCACAGACCTCGGTCAGGAAAAAAGAAGCATCCCGACCATCGTGGAGAAATGGAAGTAAGCCTGACAGGCATCATGAAGCCATTGCGCCCAACAGAACAGCCACAGTTTGACTCCGAAGAGGAAGAACGTCAGAGAGCACCTAAGCCCCGGAGTAGGAGAACGGAGGGGACTAGGAGTTCAAACTGGGAGAGAAACCCAGGACTACGGCTCATAAGAAGGGGAGAGAGTGACCCGCAAATCGAAACACAGTGGTCGACTGAGAGAATTTGCCCACTAGTAATCAAAGGACCCGGACAGGCTCCTGCATACGTACCATGGGGATTCATGGATATGATAGGTCTGGTTGCACGACTACCGAACGTCACGGAAGGGGCAAATAAATGGATAACAGCGTTAGAAGAAAGTACAGCAGGAGTAACTTTGGCCCTGGGGGACATTAAGACATTACTGATGAACGTGGCTGGAAAACAAGCCACGGACGAGATCTTCGAAGGAGCCCAATTACCAGGAGTAACGGCCGGAGCCACCTACAACGGATTGGGGTTCGGAGGACATCGCACCGTGGTATGGGCAGAGCTCAGAAAGAAATATCCAGAGAAGATGGATCCATCCAAGCTCGAAGGAGAGAAGCTGAAAGATGGCAAATGTCCAACCAAGTTCCTGCATGACTTCCAACGAAAATGGCTTGACGAGACAGGGAGTGCTTGGAACGCTAACAGCACCTGCCAGAGCCTATTCAAACTGATGGTCAAAAAGGCCATGCCAGGCGAAGTACAGAGGAAACTGGATAGAGTAGTAGGACTGGTGAAAATGGAGTGGCCACTATTCTCAGAACACATCGTCCATCATGTGGACATGTACAGAAAAGAAAAGCAAGATGTAGAAGAGCTGAGCAAAGTGTTGGCCAACAAACTCACAGCACTGCAACTGGGAGAGCTAACTCAGAAACAAAGGAAAGAAAAAGCAAAGGCTCAGACCCCACTGATGGCGGGGACTGAAGAAACCCTCACCCAGGCCCCAGTCATACCCCAAGTTCTAACCCAACCACAAATAGGTCCAGGACCCCCCACTCAGACGATGCCAGGCTGTCCACCCACAACTCAATCTGCATATCCTCCCATCCATGTGCATGTCAACCCAGCAGCAGAATACTGTCGCGAGGATCTGGGAGGCCGAGGCAGGCCAATGCAGCGAGGACGCGGAGGATGGAGAGGAGGCCAACAGCAACGGTACGGCCAACGAAACTATGCCCCCCAAAGACAACAGCAAAATCCACAGGCACAAGAGCAACAAGGTGAACAGCGTCAACAACAAACCAGACGCCCGCAGTCAACACCAAATATGGCAGAAGAACCCCAAAGACCGTCAAGAGAATGCTGGCAGTGTGGAGAAGTGGGCCATTTCAGAAGAAACTGCCCAGCGAATCCATGGTTAGGCCCTGCAGCAGACTGGGATTAGGGGTGCCTAGAGAAACCGGAGGGGAACACCATGACACCAATCATCTCGTTAAAACCGCATGACGAGCCCAATATACCAGTAACAATACTTGGTAAACACCACACATTCATGGTAGATACAGGGGCAACATATTCGTGTATTGGAAGTGACGGATATAAATTGCCCCTTTCTAGCTCATCAATAAGAACAGTAGGTTTCTCTGGGAAGACACAAGTTGTACCCCTCACCAAGCCAATCATGATGCTCATTGCCGATAAAGAAGTTGTGGCGCCCATACTATATGCAGCTCAATCACCCCTCAATCTGTTAGGAAGAGACATTTTGTGCCCTCTAGGGGCAAACATCACATGTACAGAAGATGGACTAAGTATTACCTTCCCCGAAGAACCACTCACGCAAATAATGACTTTGGCAACAGATCATGATTACAAATACAGGCCCGGTAGAATTGTACAGGGTCGCGTAATCATACACAAAGACAAACACCCAGTAGTTTATTGGGTAAAGCTTACCCCACAGGAATCAGCACTGAAACAGCGGTGGATAGAATGGGAACCGTGGATACCCACCAAGGTAGGGCAAGCTAAAAGCCCAGAACTGCCCCTGCACTGTACACTTCAATATCTCACTGAACTAACTCCTGCAGAGTTTGATTATGATAGGTGTTTTCAGGAAATGATTAACAAACAGCAGTATTCACTAATTAGCAATGACATTTATATAGGACCCCAGGGGGCAGCAGCAGGAGTTACACTCCCACCAGAATTACAAGAATGGTTTCAGGTGAATAACTCCACCCCACACGTCACATTAATGGTATCTGAGGGATATCAGTCCCATGAGTTAGGCCCTATGGTTAGAACAGCCATGCAGATACCGGAGTGGGAGACAACCGGCAACAAGTATATCCATGTTTCCCCAGATGCACAGTATTTAAGAATATCTTCAAAAATATATGACGTAGGGACAGCAGAACGTGTTCTAGTTACAGTTAAGGCGCCCGTGCATCAGATGTTAACTGTAGAACAGGAGGGTCTTTTGGCCCAGGTGCCCCAATGTTTATGGTCCAAACACAAAACAGACGTAGGATTAGTAAAATCTGCACAACCCATACTAATCAAGGTAAAAGAGGGAGCACGTTTGCCATACCAAAGACAATATCCTCTTAAACAACATGCCACGGAGGGTATAGGCCCTATAATAGAAGGTCTGGTGAATGCAGGCGTACTAATAAAAACAAGAAGCGCCTGTAATACACCTATCTTTCCAATAAAGAAGCCACATTCGAACGATTACCGATTGGTGCATGATTTGCGAGCTGTCAACTCAGTTGTGGAGGTTCCCACACCCGTTGTCCCTGACCCACACACACTATTATCAAACATCCCACCGAACACAAAATGGTACACAGTCATAGACTTATGTTCTGCATTTTTCAGTGTCCCAATACATAAAGATTCACAACATTTATTTGCATTCACGTATCGAAATTCGCAGTTCACCTATACGCGACTTCCTCAAGGATTCGCAGATTCCCCATCAGCTTTTAACAGAGTGTTAGCACAAGACTTACAGGATCTGCATGTATCAAGTACACTATTACAGTATGTAGATGATCTACTGATTTGTAGTGATACTAAAGAGCAGTGTGAAAGGGACTCTATAACAATACTGACACGACTAGCTGAAGGAGGGCATAAAGTTAGTAAGGATAAGTTACAGTTTTGTCAGCCTAGTGTAGAGTATCTAGGAAGACAATTGTGTGGTGACAAGAGACATATAGCTAAATCTCAGATAGAGGCCATAGTAAAAACTCCCAAACCACAAACAGTAGGGAACATGTTGTCTTTTCTGGGGATGGCTGGATACAGTCGACCCTGGATTTGTGATTATGCATTTAAAACAGCTCCACTTCGTGCTCTTATACGTGCTGCTGGTCAACAGGACCAAAAAAGTCAGTTACAGTGGACAGAAGAAGCTGAAGGGGCGTTCGTGGCCCTGAAAGGTGACATGCAGTCAGCACCAGCCTGAGGTAACCCAGTTTACTCTAAACCTTTTCATTTGTATGTAGCTGAAAGAGCAGGATATGCTAATGCCGTGTTAATGCAGGACACCCCGATAGGGAAGCAGCCCATAGCATACTATAGTACTAAATTAGATAATGTTGAGGCCGGATTACCTCCATGTTATCAAGGGTTAGCGGTAGCCTCGTTTGCGTTTCAGAAAGCTTCCTCTGTTACTATGGGACATCCAGTGATTTTATACACCTCGCACCAGCTACATGCTTTACTCACTAGCCAACGATTCGTACTGACACATGCCAGACGCACCGGTTATGAGGTAATACTTTCTGCACCAGAACTGACAATTCAGCGATGTAGTACAGTGAATCCAGCCACCAGAATGGTACTGCCGACAGATGGTACGCCACATGACTGCATTTAAACAACAAACACATTTATGCGTGCCCGAGATGATTTACATAACACACCGATCCCAGCTGATCTTACTTTGTTTGTAGATGGTTCATGTTTCCGTGATGCTACTGGAAATCACGCCGGTTATGGTGTGGTTCAATTAGAAGATGATGGTGAATCATTCAGAGACATTCAGAGCTTACACATAGCACAACCATGTTCTGCACAACTGGCAGAGATTAAGGCACTGACTGTCGCATGTAAACTAGCTGCTGGTAAGAGATTAAACCTATATACGGACTCGGCCTATGCATTCGGTGTCTGTCATATTTACGGCAACATATGGAAACAGAGAGGTTTTCAAAGAGCTGACGGTACTCCCATCATTCACGGAGATGCCATTTCACATTTGTTAGAAGCAATGCTTTTACCCACTGCGTTAGCTATTGTTAAATGCCCAGCACATCAAAAAACAAATTCAATCATTGCTATTGGCAATAACAAGGCTGATGAAGCACCCAGGCGAGCCGCAACAGGTAGTGGTATCACGATGGGGCCTGTAGTTTTGGCGGAAGACATAGAACCACTCGTAACCATTCCGTCTCTTATATTAGCACAAGGTAGGGCTTCTCCTCAGGAGAAATCTATGTGGGCCAAGAGAGGGGCTTCATACAAAGCCTCACCTGGTCCTCTAAGAGGACTATGGCGCAGTCATCAGGGACATTTTGTGCTGCCTATCTCGTTACTTGGGTTTGCTATTAGAAATGCGCATGGCATTAGCCATTGCGCAAGGGGGGAAGTGATTAAATGTCTACAAGAGAACTGGTGGTCACCGTATTTAGCGGCCACGGTAGACAGAACTTTAGCACAATGTGACGTCTGTGCAAGATTAAATGTTAGAAAAACTTTTACAGCCCCAATAGCACATATTCCAGTTCCGGATGGACCTTTTCGGCACTTAATGATTGATTATGTAGACATGACAATGCGGATACAGAAAATGAGATACATTCTTGTAGTAGTTTGCAGATTTAGTAGGTGGATAGAAGCAGTTCCAACAGCTGGAGAAGATGCACGATCGGTGGCAACATTTTTGTGTAAAGAAGTATTCCCCAGGTTTGGCATCCCGGACACATTAAGTTCAGACAACGGTTCAGCCTTTGTGGCAGATATAGCCAGAATAGCTTTCAGGATGCTGGGAATCAGGCAGAGATATGGGTGCGTATATCACCCACAGAGCCAAGGTAGTGTAGAACGTGCGAATGGCACGTTGAAAGCAAAGATAGCAAAAATTATGCAAGACAGCCAGCTGAACTGGTTGCAAGCTTTACCAATAGCACTAATGAGTATGGGATCAAGTACTAACCGAATAACACACTTAACCCCGCATGAAATGCTAACGGGTCGACCCATGCCAGTGCCGCACACGAGGGGTCCCATCGATGGCCCCTCTCTTGAAAAATTGGAAAGGAAGCTGCAAAGCTACCTATGGCACCTAACTCAAGTCCATAAAGCTGTATTCCAACAGGTGAAAGGAGCCACAGAGGAGAGAGAGGCGGAGATCGCTGAGGAACTGCAGAGAATCTCTCCAGGAGACTGGGTATACGTGAAGGTGTTCAAAAGAAAGTGGAACGAGCCCAGACGAGACGGACCATTCAAAGTCCGACTAGCCACCAGAACAGCCGTAAAAGTTGACGGTAAGAAGTTTTGGTTCCACCTAAATCATTGCTGCAGAGCAGAAGATCCTGAAAGGACACAGGAAGCCTTTAGAAGAAGAGCAACAGTTCCTGGGTTAAAAGGGGCAGGTGATACCGCCCCGCAGGAGCATGAACAACACCAGGACGGGGAAGGCGATGCCTCCCCTCAGGGAGTCAGGCGATCTCAAAGACTGGCCGGACGAGGAGAAAATGGGAGCGCTTCAACTGGAAGCACTTCAACCAACAGCGCCACCAGCAGTCGATCCACTAGCAGTGGACCAGAAAGACGATGAACAACAGACACTCAAAATAGAGCTAAAAATAATGTCGAAACCTAAGCCAGGGAAGAAACAGAACAGGCAGGGGATGAGAAAGGGAAAGCAGGATGAGGTTGACCTGTGGGTATTAGGGGGTAGCCTCTTTATGTTAATATCAGCAATATGCTTGATGATACTGGCATACAGAATGCACTATTTTGACCCCCCTCAGAACAGCAGGCCATCCCAGGAATCCACCAAAAAACCCATGCCTGACAGATTCCTAAACCGCACATACACCAAGGAAGAGAAAGAGACATTGGCAAAATGTGCTCTGGCCACAGGGGTATTGGCTGCAGATCAAGGGAAAATGGTCATATCTGACATACACGAAAGTTGTCCCAAGATATCTGGCACTGACTGTAACCTCAGCGAAAACCAAAATCTATAGTTGGGCAGTAGGGGACAAATGCCCCACAACAGGGTCAATAACCATTACGGTCATCTGCCGCCTGCCAGCACACTGTGAGGACACACTCAATGGGAGAATCATGATGCTAGTAAAAGCTAAGAGAGTAGTCAAGCTTACTGGGATTTACAGGCAGAGAAGGTATGTGTCAGGGGGTAGGGCTATCACCATCAACAGGTTGAAAACAACACAATGGGGATCCAATATGTTCTACCAGTGGCTAAACTTCTCTGCCAGACAAGTGAGTAATGAAACATGTGTGGCATGCTATAATGTTAAAAGGTTGCCTAGTTTAATACCAATTCCAGGAAGTCAAATAGGAGAATGTCCAAAAATCGAACATTGCTTTGCACCATGTGCCATGTTTTTGGCAGGACGCCACAATCAAAAGACCGTCGGTTGGAGCCAAGATACACAAGTATGTCCGGTTAGATTAAATATATCCGCCGCCTCAAAAGAAGAATACCCACTACCTCCGGTAGTGAGAATTCCACCGGACCTAGTATTTCCTTTCTGTATAGTGAGAGGAGAAAAGCTGCGACAAACGGTCACACGTACAACTCCAAAACTAACCGACCGAAAGGGTCTAGTGCAGTGTAGAAACATAACATGGTACCCAAGCGACAAAAGTGGAAACGGAAACAAAACAGAGTATCTCAAACTATGTAATACCACAAAGAAGGCAACATTCCAATGTCAACAACTAGTAGTAAATGGGAAAAGGGTTATCTATCAGCTAGAGGACACGCAAATCTCACAATACGCGATTCCAGATTATTCTGGGGGAACCGTCCCAATAGGGGACATGTTTTGGATATGTGAAAAAGATGAGCAAATTCGCACTCACCTTCCAAACAGCTGGGAAGGGATCTGTGCACCCACAATGCTAACAGGGAAAATAACTGTTTTGGCCCCATCAACATTATCAGGGGATAGGAAAAAGAGAGACATTGGCCAAAAATGGAAAACAGATGATGATGTTTACATAGCATGGAATCAAGAACCGTTTGGTGCGCCCGATGACCATAAAGCCATAAGCGAGTCCTGGATAATTTCAGGGCAAATCGCAGGGGCAGTACCGTTTTACGGACAAATAATTAACGCGCAGTACCTCGCTCGTAACAGTAGGTGGATCAATTATATGTGGTACAACCAACAGAGGTTTATTAATTTCACCATACGTGCTCTTGAGGGTGTAAAAGAACAACTGCATGCTGTATCTCTTATGGCTCAGCAAAATAGGTTTGTAATTGAAACACTCCTAGCCGAAGATCAGGGAGTATGCCAACAAATAGGTGAAGAATGCTGTTCAGTAATACCTATGCACACTGGAGAAGGAGGGAACCTTACAATGGCTTTGTCCAAACTCAAACTGCTACGTGATGAACATGTGATAAATTCTAATTGGAACACCAAAACTGAACAATGGTGGGAATGGCTTAAAAATCTGTCATGGAGCAAGGTCTTAAGGGGTGTAGGGATAGTGGTAGCCTGTATCCTTTTGATTATATTAATAACAGCATGTTGCGTAGTGCCTGTTGCTAGCCTAGCGTTAAAACAGGTATAAAAAATAACCATTGGTCAATTTATGGTACAGGTCCAACAGCGCAGATTTAGGTTGGAGGAAGAAAGCCAAATAGATCAAATGTCAATCTTACAATCAGACAATGCTATAGTCCAACCACAAGAATGTGACCATTTGTATTCCAATATGGAAGAGCTCGACCAATGGTGGGCTTAGATTAATGGTTCAGAATGATGGATATCTCTGTGTATGACCAATGACTGCCAATCTAACTCTGAGAAATTGTTTGATAGAAAATCATGGACCAGGGCAACTACTGGAGGAACAACGTTGGCTTACCCCAGAAGCCCTTTGGCCAGCCGGTCCAGTCCCAGGCCATGCAGACCCAACCTCTACCATCACCCAGGGTAGATTTCAATCCGATCAGGCCCCAAACTGTATCCTTAACACCTGCTGTCTAGCACAACCTGCCGCCAGTGCGCAAGATAGAATACCCCACTTCTACATCTAACTTTGCTCCCCAGGAAGATCTGCAGTTCTGGGCAATCCCCACATTTCCTAGTCTAGGCCAATATCTGCCAGACATGAGTAAGAATAACTATTTCCAAGCCCGAGCTCAGGGTTCTACGGGTCAGTTTACCCCAGTTCAGGGAGAATTCCTGCCACACACCAGCACCTGTCGGTCTTGGTACAACGCCCCCAGTCCAGATAGAAGCAGTGTATGGTAGGCGTTCCTACACCGTTACAGGGAGTACCACATGGAGCGCTGGTGGCACCGGTTCAACCAGCCCGAGATCTGCACCAGGTCCATCAAGGGTGGCCCCTTACCCGTCCCGTCTGGGCCAAAGAGAGACGGAGTCCATCCTGTACCAACTGCTGATTAAGGAGGTCCAAACCGCTGGGAGCGGTTCAACTCAACAGAGAGCTCGTAACTACACTGCACTGCAGGGAAGAGGGGGGGGGAACTTCAGGAATACCCCAGCGCCATCTGAGACCCCAGCGCCATCTGAGACCCCAGCGCCATCTGAGACCCCTCCCTCTCCCATCTGGACCCCCACAAGCCCCGTCACTTCACCAGTTCCCACATCTCAACACCACTCTGACACAGATGACGAATCTGAGTATGGGGTGCACGCAGCACTTATGTCAGAAGGGGAAGTGGATATGGATGACTTTCCCGACACCTGGGAAGTCAGAGAGGCCTTGGCCGAGCTGCCAAAATCCCGGTTCGTCAAGTTCACTAGGAGAATCCCTGGTGAAGCAGGCAAGAAAAAGGTGCGTTATATGCGTGGCCGAGGGAAGGCACGTCAAAATTATCGAGCGCAGCCAGCCAGAGAGACTTACAGAGTGATAGAAGTCCTCAAAGAGCTCATCACCTCGGTGAAGGAGGTCAAGGGGGACGTCCAGTCAATCAAGGGGGTCGTCCAGACGATAGATGATCGGCTGGAGGGCAATATCGGCCCTATCTGAAAAGCATCACCCAGTTATGGGTAATTGTGGGACTATATTCATGTAACCTCACTTCACCCCACTTCAGTATTCAATGTGTATTATAGCGTGGCAGGTCCACCACCACACATGAGTCAATTTTAGTGCACAATGTTTTTAAGTTGTTTACAATAAGTTTGTCAATCATTAAGTAAAACACTGCCAATGATGTTGTGCCCACTATAATACATGACATTCATTAAGAGCGTACTGTGATTGCCGTTAAGGCTATTTGGTATTACACTGTTTAATCTTGTATTCAAACTGGATGTTACAATGTAAGCACTAGAACTTCAGTTACTTTGTGGTTTATGAGGCTTCTCGCTGAAAGGTTGCCGTAGCTGTCTGGGGTTTCCGGGCAATGGTGGGTTCTTAGGAATCAAACCCGCGTGGCTCTGTCAGTGAAACGCTTGATGGTAAGGAGTAATTGTCTTTGGGTAATGGAGGATCATTAATCTGCCTAATGGCATTAAGTGTGGCCAGAAGGCGTGCTAGAATAAACCATTTTTTGCCTACAAAGTGACTGATGAGCATCTAAAAGTAAGCTATATCATATTAGTTTGTATCTTTGAGATTTTGAGGCCAATACTATTACTATGTGATTGTATTTAGACTATATAAATCATTGTGAATGAAGTTTTGTCTGGTCTCTAGTTTTGTAACTCTTATACTTAACTTTGGTTCTTTATGCATTTTTGTGAATCATTCTGTTGTATGAATATTGATCTGTGACTCTATAGTCACAAAGGGGGGAAATGTCGTGTATTAATTTGCCTAATTAGGCTCAACCCTTTGTTCTAATCAAGATTATATTATATGTGTCTATTCTTAAAGTCAGTTTAGGCCAGAGCAGCATACTGTGACAGACAGTAGGGCCAGGACAGCTATCACGAGGTTTGTTTTGTAAGGGAGGGGGAGAGCAGTGCTTTCCCCTGTGGGAAAGCAGATGCCACAAAAGAAACGTTGAAATGAGATTGAAACATTGTATCAGATAACATAGAGTCAGGCTAGAAAATACATAGCGTGGGAAAGCAGGTGCTCTCAAAACTGTTCATCAGATAAAGTATATAAGACGCTGTCAACAAGTCAGTCGGGTGTGATATCTCTCGAGAGCCCACCGGTTTTAGTTGTCTGTTACTGATTGTACCAACAAATAAAGCCTATTGCATTTGATCCAGTCACCAGTGCCTTTTTGATTCGACTTCAACTACTGAACAAAGAACATTGAAGATTGTAACTAAACCTAAAGGCGTCCCTACACGTCAAAAGTTAGGTGTATGTAGGTGCTACTCAAGTGGTGGTTTTGATGTCCCAAAGATGAGAAATAACTCATTTTGAGAAAACGGGCTTTGAAAATTTGTATTGTAAAAAAACATACATTTGCATTGTAAACCAATATTTACAAACACAATATCCAATCACATCATTAGTAACAACATTACACAACATCTGAAATGCTTACATAGAGCATAGGCCTGTTGTGTTGTTTTTCACATGCCTCTGTAATATGATCTTTAGAAACGTCTTTAGACACGAAATATCTTCCTCACTTGCTCCAGCACGCATGCGCACAGTGTGCTGGAGCAACGATTGCGCGCTGTGCGAATGCGTGCTGGAGCAAGTGAGGAAGCTATTTCATTTCGAAAGACGTTTCTAAAGATCATGGCATGTGAAAACCACAACAGGCCTATGCTCTATGTAAGCACAACTAGCGAGACTATCATCAAGACAGATTGATGAAAACAACCGTTTCGCGGCAGAAAATAGATTTTTAGAAACTGCATTCTAAGTGCCCCGACCACCGCCATTACATGGATATACTGGCTCGCGCTGGATTTTAAATTTCTTCTACATGCCTCCGAACTACACCAAAGTGATCTCGGTGAGTCAAACGTCTTATAATATGTCGTAAATAAGGTCCAGGTTGTCAAAAACGAGCATTGTCCTTTAATGTTGAGTTGGCACGGAACCTAGAAGGGTTCATTCCGCCAAAAGGCAGCACTCTCATTCAATACATGGATGACCTACTTCTTGCCAGTAGAGACAAGGAGTCATGTATTGAGGATACAAGAGCGCTGTTGTTTTTCCTTGCAGAAAATGGCCACAAGGTTTCTAGAAACAAGATCCAGTTGGTATGCGAGCAGGTCAGATACCTTGGTCACTTAATAACAAAAGATGGCAAGGCACTGGGGACTGACCGTGTTAAAGTAATTCTTACACTTCCCCTGCCCACAACCAAAAAACAGATGATGTCACTGCTTAGGACTGTAGGTTACTGCCGAGCTTGGATTCCTGACTTTGCAGAGATAACACAACCACTATCTGCTTTAGCTCATGGACAGAAATTAGCTCCCTCAGACAAAATTACATGGACTGACGAAGCCAGACTGGCTTTAACGACACTTAAACAAAGACTGTCCACAGCACCCTGTTTAGGTATTCCTGACTATGACAAGCCCTTCCACCTGTTCACGAACGAGAAGGAAGGTTACATGGCAGCAGTATTAGCACAGAAGCATGGAGATAGATACAGACCGGTAGCCTATTACTCCAAAAGACTTGACTCTGTGGTTAGAGGACTCATGTCCTGCTTGAGATCAGTGGCAGCTACTACTGAGACTGTATTGAGTTCTGTAGACCTAGTAGCACTGCGGCCGCTGGTTGTCCATGTACCGCATGCTGTGTCTGCTCTTCTTTTACAGGCAAAGACATCGCACCTGCACCCAGCAAGATTGTTGCATTACCAGAATGTACTGTTGACTATGTCTAATCTTACACTTCAAAGATGCACTGTACTTAACCCTGCAACTCTGCTTCCTACTCCAGAAGACAGGGAGCCACATGACTGTGTGGCTATAGTAGAGGAGGTCAATAAGCCATGCTCAGACCTCACTGATGTTCCTCTCTCTAACCCTGATTTTGAGCTTTTTGTGGACGGATCAGCCCAGCGGTCGACAACAGGTCAACCACTTGTTGCATATGCAGTCACAACATTAGATGGAGTTTTAGAATCAGCAAAACTCCCACAACACCTTTTAGCGCAAGCAGCTGAATTGTTCGCTCTGACCAGAGCTTGTATAATAGCAAGTGGCAAGTCTGCAACCATTTACACCGACAGTAGTTATGCTTTTGGAGTTGTGCATGACTTTGGCTCCCTTTGACGAAACCGTGGGTTCCTCACGTCAACTGGTAAACCTATTGCACACCATGTGTTGATCAACAACCTTCTAGAAGCTATGCTTTTACCATCTAGCCTAGCAGTGTGTAAATGCCAAGCTCATGTTAAAAGCTCTGATCCTGTCTCTGTCGGCAACTCGACTGCTGACCTCGCTGCAAAAGCTGCGGCTGTCTCTGCTTCCTCCCCTGTGCCTTCTATGCTCTCTGTACCATCCACAGACCCTGACAAGACTCCTCCACTGTCCCTGGCAGACATTTCTGACCTGCAAGCATCTGCTCCACCTGCGGAGAAAAAGAAATGGAGGAATAAGTGCACATTCCACAACCAAACTAACCTGTATCTAGGGCCTAATGACAAACCCTTACTGCCTCGTTCATGTTTTCATTATGCTTTCAAACTAGCCCACGGGCCAGATCATGTTTCAAAAACAGGGGTGGTGGAGGATGTTAACAGGTATTGGTATGCACCAGGGTTCACTGTTTTTGCAGAACAAAGCTGTGCCAAATGCATCATATGTATGCAAAACAATGTTGGCAAAGGGAAAAAAATGGAACTGTCAGCACATCCTCGGCCAAGTGGGCCATGGGAACATGTTATGATGGATTTTATTGAACTCTCACCATGCCAGGGGTACAAGTATTGCCTGGTATTAACTGATGTTTTCTCCAAATGGACTGAGGTATTTCCTTGCAGGCATGCCTCAGCGTTGTCAGTGGCAAAGAGTCTCCTGAGAGAGATCATTCCGAGATGGGGTCTGCCAACCCAACTCTCTTCAGATCGAGGGAGCCATTTTGTAAATAGTGTCATTCAGGAAATCTGTAATAGCCTACAGATTGACCTAAGAACGCATTGTAGCTATCATGCAGCAAGTGCTGGAATAGTGGAGAGAGCTAATCAAACTCTGAAAGTGAAGCTCAACAAGCTGATGGCAGAGACAGGTCTGTCATGGGTGAAAATTTTACCTCTGGCACTCATGTACATGAGAGGTAGACCGCACCAGACCACAGGGCTGGCTCCCATATGAGGTCCTTACTGGTCGACCTATGAAAATGACTAACACACCGTTTCCCCAAAATAAGATTAGTCTCATGTCATGTGAAGACGATATGGTACAATATTGTTTTGCACTGAATAACATTCTAAAAGATGTCTTCAACAGAGTGAGGACCGCAATTCCTGAGGCGAAGGAGGGGTTTCTGCATCACATCCAGCCTGGGGATTGGGTCCTGATCCGCGACCACAGACGAGGGAGCTGGAACTCGCCGAGGTGGCTCGGGCCGTACCAGGTTCTACTCACCACGCAGACGGCTGTCAAAGTAGCTGAGAGGAATTTGTGGGTCCATGCGAGCCATTGCCGACGGGTCCAAGCAGCAGAGGACGGTCCACCAGGGGATCGCCAACATCAGGAGACCAAGGATGCAGCTGAACCAGAGAGCTCAGAGGCCAAAGCCATGGGCCGCCACACTGTCCTCTCCTCTGATGAGGAATCGGAGGAGGAATGACCTTGCTGGTCACCTCCTTCTCATGGTCGTTATGATGGCAACATGGAGAAACTCCACAGCCATGACCTCACAAGATGCACCACACACGCACACACACCTGCACACACTGCAACTAACATTGAACATAACTGATTCAAACAACGCAACATTGAAGTTGCGATCTACACTGTGATATACACTGTGAACAAGAATGACTGGATTCTGTTACGCTCTACAGATGTCCAAATCCAAGACGATGAGAAGTTCTTTGGATCTACCCTGGTGACTCTGACCAATGCTGATGAAAAGAGTTGGGCAATGCCATATTGTTGTGTTTTAAGCAGAGATGTGATTAATGTAGCTCGAAGCAAGAACTATGGTGCTGATATTTGCAAACCTGTTCCAGATTATCCCTCTACTATGGTATTTAATTGTAGCAAGTATTTAACCATGTCGTCTAACTCAGATCGGAAGACCCATCCTAACACTGCTATAAGGGGGGTAAGGGAATTTGCATCAAAAATTAATTATGATGATTGTTGGATTTGTCAACAGGTCCCGGCTAGTACATCATCACCTACCCTATATCCAATTCCCTTAACACAAGCTGAGTGGTTACAATATGACTGGCAAGGGTTAGCAACCCATACATTCTCCACTAGGGAACAAGTCTCATCTTGTCAATTTCGTGCAGGAGTAGATGGATTAATTAATTCCTACGACGGTATAGAGAATAGCATTTTAACACAGTTAACTATGCAGGTCAATCAAAACCAGAAACCAAGAGAATTTGCTCGACTAGAACTAGCTAGAGTTATACATTTTTCCAGAGTACCTGGACCCCAGTTAATTCATAATATTCAAGCTGTCTTCACACAGGTATATACAGTTCCTTTAACTCCACAGTAAGCGTGTACTGGTTTATCCACAACTGTAGAATGGAGAAATTTAATTGTTTTTTCCGGGTTAAAATGTCAGATTATTGATTGTTTTGTCCAGTCTCAGAGAAAACTATTCAACCAAACTAATCTTAGAGTTCATACAAACACTGATCAATTCAAAGTTGTACCTCTCCAGAAGGTAACAGGTTGTATTGATGTTTTTAGGAAGAACTTAGACTCAGCCATTACTGATTTAGGAACCAGTTCTTGTATAGACCCAGTCTATGAGTATCTGTATCGAGGCAAGAAAATAGAACTCCCTGAAGGCATTTTCCTAGTCTGTGGAAACACTGCCTACTCTAAACTACGTAGTATGGGACGTTGTTATTTAGCTCATTTAATTCCTATGATTAGGAAAGTTACTCAGGAAGAGATGAAAGTACTCCATAAACAAACCACTATTAGACATCGTAGGGATCTCGCAGTTTTCAATGCGGCACTAGGAATGCTGATTCCTAGTTATGGTTTTCTTCAGAATAATGCTGAAATACAGGTTTTATCGTATGTCCTACAAGATCACATAAATGCATCTGATAAGAGTTATTTCTGCCCTTGCCCAAGAAGTAAATTAAATGAAGAAAGTCGTTCTCCAGAATAGGTTCGCATTAGATACAATCCTAGCCTCTCAAGGAGGTACATGTGCCATCGTAGGGAGTGAATGCTGTTCGTACATTTCTGATCCAAATGTCACACTAGCTGAATTTCATGTAGCAAACAAAACCTTAAACAAATTACATACCTGGGATATTTGGGGACAGGTTGATAATGCATTTTCAGGTTTTGGTAATATTTTTAGGACTATTATTATTGTTCTTGTGTGTATTATTTTTGGGTTCATTATCATTTCAGTGATTATCAAATGTGCTACAAAGTGTTTAGTGGATATTCCAGCTAAAGCACTAATGGTCCAGACTTCAGTGCCGAGCGGAGAAGTAGATGACCCCATTATCTCGACGAAATGCATAGTATCTACTTACAAGATTTATAATGGTTTGAAACATGAGCTGATAAATGGATTTGAAGTTTTACTTTTTTGGGTTTTTCCTCAAAATTTGACCAAGAGTTTTTTTTCCCCTTTTCAGAACGTCGACCTTTAAACTGGTAACCATGTCATCTTTTTACCTTGTTTCTGTCAAACTTTAAATCAAGGTTTTTGGTGAATGGTTGTCCCTTTTAGACTAGTAATCATGTCATCTTTTTTACCTTGTTTCCTGTCAAATTTCTGAAACAAGGGAGTTTTGGTGCGTGATTTGCATGTGGAAAGAAAATAATCTAATTTTTGTTACATTTTCACAATAAAATTACTTTTTTATTTTTCTCCACCTAGTGGAGAGATTACTTCCTTTCCACATGTATAGCATAGAGTTTGAGTTTTACAATTTGTGTTTGGAATTGATTTTTGGTTATGCTTATTTTATATTTGATGTAAAAAAAAAAAATGTGCCTGGTCAGCCACAAATGGGGGAGATTGTCATAGAATTTACTTCTGGCTTCTGACTTTTTCAGATCTCAGCTTTTGTTCTTAAAACCTATTGATCCAGTCCCCTGCCTTTTGCCATTCTAAACACTTTAAACCTTTGTTCTCTCTCGCTCTTGTAATTCCAAACACCTCCTGAACCTCTGTCTTCCCCACTTCTTTGTTAAGACAGACACCCCTGTCGTTGTATCCTCACCAGGACAGGAAGGCCTCACACCTCAACCTTCCCGTCCTGGCTCAGGCCTTTGTTCCTTTGTCTATATTCAAAGTGTACCGCGCTTTTCTTTGCATCCCTCGACCACTGTTTGATGTCCGTCACTCTGTTTTATCTTGAGGTCCTTTTGCAATCGTATTGTTTTCTTAATAAATCTGACTGAACCTTTTTGTGCGAACCTTGGCAAATCCTTTATTTTTGACTGAAGATCAAAGCTTCTTCAACATTACCCTGCATTGTTTACCACATCTTGTCCTGTGTATTTATGAATCAGCTTACTCTTCATGTTCATTCATTCATTCATTCATGTTTTCTCCATGTAAAACGCTTAAAAAAAAAAAAAAATTAGATAATCTCTTTTCTCATGAATGTCCTCGTCAACTATGTATATCTTTGTCCATGATCTGTTTAACAAAATAATACAAGCTTTCTAAAAGGGAATGTTCTCTTCCCTACTAACATTGTCTCGTCTCTAGTCTCGTCTTACTAACATCCCACTCGTGGGCTGTACCTTGACGTGGTGAGTGGGCTTCCAACTAAATAGGTCTTGCTTCTCTATACAAAATGTCTACTCCTGGACTTTTTTGAATCCACAACATGCTGTGTTATTCAGTTTTCAGTTTCTATGTGTTTTCAGATGTTGTGTAATGTTGTTACTAATGATGTGATTGGATACTGTGTTTGTAAATATTGGTTTCCAATGCAAATGTATGGTTTTTTACAATACAAATTTTCAAAGCCCGTTTTCTCAAAATGAGTTATTTCTCATCTTTGGGACATCAAAACCACCACTTGAGTAGCACCTACATACACCTAACTTTCCAGTTTTGTTCCAATCAATATTCTGAAGGGTTTGGCCAAGGGGGATTTTTTAAATTTCATTCATAGCCTGATTTATATAACAGTTTATCCCTAAAACATGGCGAAAATTGGTCTTTTTATGACTGTTGACAGTATTTTCTGATTTCTGAAGTGAAGAAAAGAGATATCAAAAATCCCCCTTGGACAAAGTTTTGAATAGGGATATGTGAACAAAATGAAACAAGAATTTTGAATCTGGTTTGAACCAATTAAAAAAATGGATGTCCCGAAATTATGCAAATTAGCGTAAGTAAGTACGTTTTATTTATATAGCGCCTTTCACAGCACGAATGCACAAAGCGCTTTACAATACAAATAACACATAAAAAAGGAAGAAAGAGCGACATACTAAATGCAATACATACAAAATACAAGGCAATTACGACATACAAAATACATTACAATACATACTAACCCTGCTCTGCCTTCCCTCTGCCTTCCCTCTCCCTGGTGCCTCTCTCTCTCCCTCCTATCTTCTAACCAGGTTCAGTGGATGCCCCACTGTCACCAGCAGACCTCACGAAGTCCGATAGATACCCCTGTGTCTACTATGGATGATGTAGCATGTCCGTAGAATATTCTCTCTCCTATGATGCTTTTAGCCTCTCTCACTCTGAAATGTAATTCAATGCAATGTATTGCTTCATAAATGTTCTTAGCCGGTAGACAAACATACTCCTGGAGCTTGCTCGATCGCCTTGTTGAGAGGGGTCAGGGAAGAATTTTTACAGCTCACTTATCTGGCCCCCGGGTGATTACTGTTTTTTTGCTTCCCTCTGGAATATGTCCGGAGGATGGTCGCCCAGTGGTCCAACCTCACCCCAGCAATGGTCCTGCCGGCAGGGTAGAGGAGACACAGCTCTCTGAAAATGGCCTCCACAAGGCGGCTACTGTCCGGCCACTGCGAAGGCCCTACACCTTGTCCAAGAAGGCAGCTGGATGGAGAGAAAAGGCAAATAAGTAAACAAATGGCTGCTATTGAGTAAAGAAGTAAACAAATGAGTGTAATAAAGTGTGTGACTGACAAAATACAGCTCTCTCTACATACCGCTTCAGACTGTCCACTCCTGGAGTGACAGCCGTCTTTGAGCGACTAGTCCTGAAGCGCCCCTTCACTAGTCGGTCCCGGAACCTCTCAGGGTAGGTCACCGCCTTCTTGTCATCTGGGGTCAGCTTCTCCCAGAGAGCTATGATCTCCAGCACCTTCTGCCTGGAGATCCACGCCTGGTCCCTCAGACTGAGCAGTGCGTGTCCCAGGCGGACCACATGCTGGTACCCCGGCGCTCCATCTGGTCCCAGGAAGTCCTGAGAAGAAAAGGAAATCAACAAGATGATTATTAAAAACCAAATTCTAATGCACTTTTTTCAAGGTTCAAGGTAGTTTTATTTGGCACATGTACAGTAATACAGGGTAAAACATGCAGTGAAAGGGGGGTGCTGAGTCACTGTGCATTTTTTTAATTTATTTGCATTTCCCTGCATGTCTAGTGTGATCTACAGTAAATCTTACATTGTCATCCTCTGGCGCCGCAGCACCCTCCTGCTCGGCTGGGTTGTCCCTCGCTGGAACGGGCTGTGAGGGAGGCGCTGGACCAGGCTGTGAGGGAGGTGCTGGACCGGGCTGAGAGGGAGGTGCCCTGGGTAGAGGAGGCAGGAGGTCTTCCAGGACAATGGTAGGATCTAGATCCTCCTCGTTGCCCAGATCGATCCCCTCGTCGTCCTCCAACTCAAAGTCCTCCCTCACTCCATCAGGCACCTCTGGGTCCCTGGTGAGCTCTTCTGGTTCTTCTCCAATCTGGGAGAGGAGGTAGTCCAGTCCGATGAGCTCACCTGAAACAAAGTACAGAAAGGGTTTACTTACTGGTGTGTGTGTGTGTGTGTGTGTGTTCTGTGTAAGAACCTGAGAGAGAGTGCAAGGGAGAGAGAGAATACATACCAGTGTATGGAACAGGGTGCGTGAAGTCCTCAGCTATCTTACAAGCCAACAACTCTTCAGTGAGGGAGTTGATGGCCTGTTTCAGGCGGCCGTCATAGCTGTGGATGGATGGTCCGTAGTGCCCCTCCACAGCTATCCCAGCCCGGTCCTCATTCCACCTGGTGAGCCCCTCCAGGAGGAAGGCATGGTAGTGGCCCCCCTCAGGCGAGTTCCTTAAAAAAATGAAACACGATTTGTTGGTAGTAATAAACTCTCACCCAACGTCCAGCCACTGGTTAAGTGAACATGAGCTTAACAACATCTGTTTAAATGTCTGAGTATATACCTGGAATGAACCGGTTCAGGTGGAGGTGAAAGGACTCCAGTGACGACGACCCCCGGGAGCAGCGGAACACAGGCAGGAGGAGCCCTCCCTTCTTCTCCCTGCCTGTCTGGGTGTACATCTGCACACCCGGGGGGATCCTGGATGCACTCCAGGTGACGCCGTTGGCTGTCCCAGATGACCTCAATCTTCCGGTGGTCCAGGAACGGAACGTCCAGGGTGTCGGTGGAGCTCCAGAAGTCCCTGAACAGCTCCTTCAGACACCGCTCGGTCTCCTGCACCCCACGAGTGCGGCGGCGACAGTGCCTGGTCAGCTCCTTCTTTGAGATGCTGTTGGCCACCTGGGCGTCGCTGATGGGTCCCAGGGAGGAAGCCTCCAGTAGCGCGCGCTTGGCCGCCATCAGCAGGTCTACATCCTCTCTGCACCACTCGAATATGCAGCCTGACATGCGGCTCAGAAACAAGCCGTAGAGAGGATGGCAGTCCGTGGTCACTCCCCCAGCCAGCCGGCGGGTGAAGTGCCAGATGTCCAGCCGGACCACAAGCTTGTCCCACTGGCTGAACATGGCTGCCGCTTTGCCCGGGCCATGGGCAGAGCAGCAGTCCCGGTCCACATACAGCAGCACGGGAGGTGGGACCCCCGCGTCCTGGTAGCGCTGCTGCAGGCCTGCTGTCCACTCCCTCCGCCATAAGGACCGTTATGAGCACCTGCCCCAGCTCGTTGGCCACGTTGGTGGCCCAGGCTGCCCTCCCCTGGAGCTTGCCCGCCAGCTTCTTGGTCACCTAACAACAAACAGATGTATAACATAGGGATGACATTAATATATCTATATTTCACAGGGATACAATTCATGTTTTCATTCTGCCATTCATTGTTACCTTCTTTGTGGAGTCCATCTTCAAGATGGACCCATACACGGAGGTGATCCGGGCCTTCATCTCCTCCATCCTGGGCACCAAATCAGCAGCGCGGACGGTCAGCAGCCAACGGGGTGAGGGCACAGGGATCATGGGAATCGGAGGCAGGACGGTTCTCACCGCAGCACCCGGGACAGCAAACTTCTTGCAGGTGCTGAGGTAGAGGATGGTCTGGGCCATCCAGCGCTCGCTGTACTGCTTCCTGATCTGGTTGTACAGCCTGGTGGTGCTGTTCCCCAGAGTCCTCTCCCTCATCAGCTTCACCACCTTTATGTCAGACTGATGGAGAGATGGGCAGATAAGACAATCAATAGTTATAGTATAACTTGAATCAGCAGGGCTTTTTTAAATAATCTATTTTGCATAGTACATAAGTGAAAAGCTGTGTGTCTACTCACTGGTAGGTAAGAACAGCTGGAAACAGGCTCCTGCGTCCGGGCTCCAGCTGATCCAGGATGTCGAGGGACCAGGAAGTCTACTTCTTGGTACAGCGTCGGCACTCCAGGTACTCCGTAGCCAGGAAGTACCACCCTTCCAGGTCCAGGACCTTGCGCACAACTTTATAAAGGCCACAGCTTGTGAGCACATGCTCCTTGCACGGCCGACTGCAGGACTTCAGGGCGTGGTTCTTGCAGTCTGGCTGGGTGCACACAAACTTGTAGGCCCACAAGCGGTACGGCATCCACAGGCAGAGCGGGCGGAAAAAGAACCCATCTGGAGAAGCCGGAGGTTGGTGGAAGATGTTGGGCAGCGGAGGGGGGTGATACCAGAGGGTCAGGTCGCTCTTGATGACCGCTTTCCCACTGGCATCGGCTTTGAAGAGCGCCTTGCTCACCCACTGGTGCTGCTCTTTAGGGAGGGTTTTAATCCACCCATCAGGCAGAAGAACCTGTGAAAGAGAGAACAAATTAGGTTCAGCTCTCTGTGTGTGTGTGTGTGCGTGTGTGTGTGTGTGTGCGTGTGTGTGTGTGCGTGCGTTTGTGTGTGTGTGTGTGTGTGTGTGTGTGTGTGTGCGTGCGTTTGTGTGTGCGTGTTTGATTACCTCTTTGTGAGTGACAGGCGGAGGCTGTGGCCTGATTCTCAGTCTGTCCAAGGCTAGGGATGGAGGAGCTGGCAGGGTGGTGGCGGTTGGAGGAACAACCTGTGAAAGACAGAGACATTAGATTATTACAAATTATTATTGTTATTAATAATAATAATAATGATAATAATAACAAGAATGATTGATTACCTCTGGCTCAGTGATGACCTCTGGCTGAGCAACAGGCCTGTCAGCCAACAACAAGGTTGTTGGAGCTGGAGCTACACAGTTAATAAAACAAAGGTTAATCTACCATAATATTGCACAAGAGTTTAACTTTAACACAATACTTTAATTTGGTACAGAATTGCATTAAGTTATTACTACAATGCAGTGTGCAAAGAGTTGAATTGAAATGATTGCAGCCAAATAGCAAAGCAAATAGTGGAAGCCACACCAAGATGAGTGTTTCTCAGAGTGTTAATATGATTGGCTAGATGAGAAGACAAGATGAGCTATAGCCAGTGATTATACCAGTGATGGAGAGAGAGCACCATACACTACCATGCAGAGCAGGAGTAAAGCAGTGACATTTCTACAACTACAACGTACGACTACCACATGATTCCACTTACCATGTCACTTACAGAATAACCTGTTTACAATGACAGAAAGAGGAGTAAACAAAACCTCTATTCATATATTCATGATACTCTATAGAGCGATAAAGACAAATATACACATTGACATACCGACTACATCTGGGAGATCAGACCAGAATGAGCACTCCTCCATCAGCACTTCATCAGTGATCCCAACTGCCACTAATGTAGTTGGACCTGGCTGAGTTGCTGCAAAGAGACAGAGAGGTGAGGAGAGGACACACACACACTCCTCCAAATTACTGTATTTGCGGTCAAAAACACACATCTACAATGTCGATCATTTTAAAACTCACAAATGTAAAATCTGAATCAAATGTATTCTTACAAGGCTGGATGGTAGGGGGTGAAACCCGCCGTCTCCCAGACCTGGCCACCACAGGTGGGAGAGCTGCAAAAGATTATGGGACACTTTTACACACACATACACACACAAACACACACACCTACAATGTAGATCATTTTAAAACTCATAACTTTAAATCTTTAAATTTTAATCTGAATCAAATGTATGCTTACATGGTTGGATTGCAGCGGGGGTAAGTGTCCTTTTCACAGTCCTTTGAATGTTCTGTACACTGCAACCTTTCCCAACCAACAGGCCACGCAGGGAGGAGACTGGCATTGGTGGCTGGGTAGCGCTGGCAGAGGGCTGGGAGGTAGTGCGTGGCTGGGTAGCGCTGGCCCGGGAGGTAATGCGTGGCTGGGTAGCGCTGGCCCGGGAGGTAGTGCGTGGCTGGGTAGCGCTGGCTGGGTAGCGCTGGCCCGGGAGGTAGTGCGTGGCTGGGTAGCGCTGGCCGGGAGGTAGTGCGTGGCTGGGTAGCGCTGGCCTGGGAGGTAGTGCGTGGCTGGGTAGCGCTGGCCTGGGAGGTAGTGCGTGGCTGGGTAGCGCTGGCCTGGGAGGTAGTGCGTGGCTGGGTAGCGCTGGCCTGGGAGGTAGTGCGTGGCTAGGTAGCGCTGGCCTGGGAGGTAGTGCGTGGCTGGGTAGCGCTGGCAGAGGGCTGGGAGCTGGTGGGAGTGGTAGTGGGGACCTCAGAGCGACCCTCAGCTGTTACAATAGAAAGGGCTGCATATCATTCAAATATAGCATTTACAAAAAGCTACGTACATTATGAATAATTTTATAATAATATCAATCATAATTACCTGGAGTACGGCTCAGCTGCTCATCCATACGGAGGACAAAGGTCTTCAGCGCTGCTACCTGTGACCCAGGCGTCACATCCGTCCCACTAAGCCACGCCAAGTAGCTGTATAGATACAAGGGACATTACAATATGTGACAAACAGCATGCAAACATTCAGGATCATATTCAATCCACACATGATATTCTGAGGATTGAACAGAGCTGACTTTACCTCATGACTTCCTTGTTCCTGTCCCTGTATAAGTCCCCAAAGAGGGACCCCTTGTAGCGCCCAAAGCCCACAACCTGCTGCTCCTCCAGGTCTGCAGATATGGGCCCAGCACCGGCCCCCTGCTCACGCTGCAGTCGCTGCCTGACCACCAAGGCATCCACCTCGGGGAAGAGAGAGGCGTAGCTGTCCAGAAGGTCCTTGTTGTCCATCTGAGGAGTGTGGCTTTGGTCGCGCTCTCTCTCCCGACGGTGGAATGACAAGATCATGACAAGGTAGCCAGTGTCATTGGAGAGCAGCCACTTCAAGGTTTGCCCCTGGTACTTGCCGAACTGGAGGGCACTCTCACTGTCCACCAGCCGCTGGTTCTGGGGATCACCACCTTTTGTAAGTACCCTCTCAATGGCCTTCTGTCTGACCTCCTTGGCAGTCAGGACCTTGAAAGCAGACGAGCGGGGCAGCTTGCCTATGGTGACGGCAGCTTCAGAGGCCCTCAAGGTCAGATCCCCGTTACGCTGCTGTCGAAACGTTGGATTGAAATCCATTCTTTACAAAAAAGGAAAAAGACAGAGTTAATATACAAGAGCTAGGCCTACGGTTGATTTTTCTTTTACCGTCTCTACAGAAAACAGGGCTCTACCACCCCCTCCCCCCCAGACACACCTCTACCACCCCCTCCCCCAGACACACCTTTACAGAAAACAGGGCTCTACCACCCACTCCCCCACAGACACACCTCTACCACCCCCTCCCCCCAGACACACCTTTACAGAAAACAGGGCTCTCACAGGACTCTAGCCCCCTCCCCTCCCCCACACACCCTCTGCTGACGAATACACAGTCCCAGTAGTCCTTAACCTTGGCACAAAACAGGTCTACCACCCCCTCACCCCAGACACACCCACACCCTCTCCACAACTGCCTCTCTTACAGAGTGTACCAGAAACTAAACCAAGACACCAGCACTTTCACCAACTAGCCATAGCTATGAAGTAACTGTATGAAAGAAAGTAAAAATGATTTATTTTATTTTAAAAAGCTTCACGTTTTATTCTGACTGAACTAGGAACGAGTCCCAGACACTGCTGTAGGCTAGCTCACTGTAGTGTTATAGCCAACTAGAGTTGGATCGACCGTGCGCTCACTGTAGATTACTGTAGCCTACCCTTTCACCAAAGATAATTCATTGATGCCTTTCTTAGCTCATCGGCGACTTTTGGCGTTGTAACGTCGCCAGCATTATCGGCCACCGTGCCTCACTGTACGCCTCACTGTATGCCTCACTGTAGCTAATACTGTAAGTCAACATGCGGCAAAATAACGATCGACAGTGCGGTCGCTGTAGGTTAGGCTACTGTGGCCTACCATTTCACCAAAAAATAATTAATTGAGACTTACTTTTCCACGCCAACGACGTCGTGTCTCTCAAAATGTGTCTCCGTCTCCCGACTGTAAATCCGTCCCCGGTGTCCCGTCTCGTTGTCTTTGCTTTCGCCGTTCGAATGCAGCGCCAGCGCGCGAGGAGCTCACTTAAGGGCGGGACCAGACGCGCCGATTGGCCGAGCAAACATTGGAACCATTAGAACAGCCAATGGCGCTCTGCGGCCAACATTGGGACAGCCAATGAGGGCGCGGCAACATTTGAACCAGAACATTGGAACCGGCCGAGAAGATCGGGACGCAGTTGGCGGGGTGACTGGATCCAGGTCTCTGATGTCCGAGGACACCGAGCCGAGGGGCTTGGAGTTCAGGATCCCTTCAACATCAATCACTACGGTTCGCAGCACTTCCTCGGTGACTGATTGGGCTCCCAACGTGACCTGCAGGGCATTCTTGAGCAAGCGGATCTCCTTCTCCCAACATCTCCCAAAATGTGGTGCATTCGGTGGGTTGAAAGCAAACCGGATCTGCTGCGAACAAGCTGGGAGCTGTTCTCGGTTTCCAGGGCTGCAAAGGCTTCCTTTAGCTCTCGTTCCCCTCTCTTGAAATTGGTGCCCTGGTCAGACAGTAACTCAAAGGGCTTTCCTCAGCAGGCAATGAAACGTCGGAGAGCCATAAGGAATGAGTCTGTGTCAGTAGCTGAGAGGAGATCCAGATGGACCGCTCTGGTCGTCGCATTTGAATTTGACCCCCCAACTCGTTTCTCTCCTGTGACCAACTGTGACCATGTAAGGGCCGAAACAGTCAACGCCTGTTGAATAAAAGGCTGGCCTGAATAGTCGCAGTCTGGCTGGAGGAAGGTCTGCCATTTTTGGGATGACCAGTTTGCCTCGCCATTGCTGACACAGGGCACACTGACGTTGGTGGCGTCGGATGGCTTCTCGCCCTCTCAGCACCCAATACTTCCGTCGGGTCTCTGCAAACACCTGCTCTGGGCTGGGGTGGTGTAGTTTCCCATCCATGTCCTTGATGATGAGCTAGGTAATCGCATGCTTAGGGTCGAGCACGATAGGGTGGATGGTGGCTTTGTCGAGTCCTGTGGTGTGGCGCAGACATCCACCCACCCAGATCAGTTGGGTACTGGGATCGAACTCTGGGGCCAGAGTGAGAAGCCAACTGCTCCTTGGCACAGGTTTGCCCCCCTTTAACAGAGCCAGTTCCTCCGGGAAGCAGTCTTGCTGCACTCGCTGCAGAAGGGAGTTCTCCGACTTCTCGTACTCGCTGGCAGACGGTGAGCCCTTCACTGATCCAGCTAGGCCATGAGCTGTTGCCTCTCGGAGCTTCGCAAAAGTCTTGTACTGGCTCGGGTCCGATCCTGAGGGTCTTTGGCATGTGGTGAGGCTGCACATCACCGGCTTCCTCATTGCCTCCTTGTCGTTCGGGGTGGTGGGTGGCTTCACCGGACAATGGTCCTGGGGACCGTGGAGGAAGGCCGGGCCTTGAAACCAGCTGGCAACCAGTTCAGTCAGCCTTTTCCCTCATGTGATGTCGTCCGCTGGGTTCCTGGCTGAGTCAACGTACCGCCAGGCTTCCCGATCTATGAGGTCCTGGATCTCTGCCACTCTCGTACCGACAAAGACCTTGAATCGGCATGAGTCGGACTGCAACCAGGTCAGAACAGTGGTGGAGTCTGACCACAAAACGATCTGCTTGATGGGCAGTGACAGCTCCGTCATGAGGACCCTGGCTAGTTGTGCTCCTGTCAGGGCTGCGCAGAGCTCCAGTCTGGGAATCGTCTGTTGCTTCCTTGGGGCTACCCGAGCTCGAGCAGCCAGGAATGCGATCTCAACCTGGCCGTTGGGATCTTCGGTCCTGAGGTAAGCCACCGAGCCGTATGAGCGCTCAGACGCATCACAGAAGACATGGATGGCCCTCTGGCTGTTCCCGGAGTCCATCTATGAGCTGGTGTAGCATCAAGGTAGGGAGATGTGTTGTAGCTCTGTCAGCTTACTCTCCCATGCCTGCCATGCATGAAGCAGCTGCTCAGGCAGATTTGGATCATCGCATTCACGCTGCTTAGCCCATAGCTGCTGCACTATGACCTTGGCTCTTGTTGTGTAGGGGATGATAAACCCGAGAGAGTAATACTGGCTGGCCAGGATCTTGCAGATGGTACGCATAGTAGTCTGTGGGAATACTGGGAGGCAGAGCTTGAATGACAGCGTCTGTTGGGCAGTGCCAGTGGAGACCCAGCGCTGACTCCTGAGTGTCCGGTTGACCTTGGGCTATACAGAGCTTGGCTCCATCTGACCTGGGCTCTGGTGGGAGGTGGCTGATAACGGCCGGTCTGTTACTGGACCACTGTCGCAGTTCGAAGCCCCCATCAGTCAGCAGGTTTGACAGCTTGTCCACCAGAGTACGCGCCTCTTCTTCTGTCTGTAGGCTCTGTAGACAGTTGTCTACATTAAAGGACTTCAGGACTGATTCACGTACATCCTCTCCTTCCTGGCTGTGATCCAGTGTGTGCTTCTGTAACACGAAGGTGGTGCAACAGGGGCTGCACGTTGTGCAAAAGGGGAGTACCCTCCATTCGTACACTCTTGGGGGTTCATCCCGCTTTAGGTCGCGCCACAGGAATCTGAGGAATGGCTGGTCCTTCGGGAGCTGGTGGAACATTCCACGGATGTCGCTGCTGATGGCCACGGCGTGCTCCCGGAATCACAGTAGGACGGACAAGAGGGAAGCCCCCAATGTGGCCCGGGGAGTAGGAGCTCATTTAGGTTCTCTCCCTTGAACTGGAACGAACAGTTGAAGACGACTCTGTACTTCCCGTTATGCTGGACCATATGATGGGGGATGTACCAGCTGTTGAGTGTCTCATCCGGCTCGAAGGACCACTATCTAATGCATGTCTTGTTGCAGACTAAACCACACACCAAACCATTGCAAGTTCCCAAGTATCAGATAATTCATTGAGCGTGTTGTTGTTGTGGAGACTTCCGGTTAAGCATGGAGATGGAGTAGTCGAGAAGAAAGTGTCTCCCACACAATTTGACTAATATCTAATTTATTTGACGAGTGACCAGTAACTTTGCATTCAAGTCTAAGATTAAGTGTCAGATATTACACCACGCCTTCTAATATGTCAGGAAGAAACAAGAAAGTCGACAAACCATCGAATGTAGCTCCAGCTAGCCTTCCAGCTAATGCTAGCGTTGCTACCGTTGTGGTGGAGTCCTCAGCTAGCACTACTCTGCCCAACGACTTGGAGAATCTCCACGCTGCCCTGCTCACTGACATGAAGGCAGTGGTCGTCTCGCTGCTGGATTCGGCTCTCGCACCAGTGAACACATCCCTGGGTGCAATACAGTCCACCTTGGATATGCATGGCCAGCGGCTCACTGGAGGGCGCTTGTGCTCAACTTAGAACGGAGGGCGCTTGTGCTCAACTTAGAACGGAGAATGTTCTGCTGGCTGACAAAGTGGATGATTTAGAGAACCGTTCGCGCAGAGCCAACTTGAGAGTGGTCGGCATCCCGGAGAATATGGAAGGCACGGATCGAGTCAAATTCATGACCGAATTCTTTTTGGATTTTTTTGGTGCCGACTTTTTCCCCACCCTGCTCATACTGGCTCGCGCTCACAGGCTGGGGAGAGGGAATGCATCGGGAGGAAACAACGCTAGACCGAGGGCTTTCATCGTGCTTTTTCACAACTACCAGGACAAGGAGCGTGTCTTTGGGAAGAGGAGGGACGACCTGCGGTTCCGTGGGCACAAGATTTCACTCTAACCTGACTTCAGTGTGGACCTGTCCCGAAAGCGCGCAGCCTACAACGAGGTGAAAGCCAAGCTGTACAAGAAGAACATTCGGTTTGGACTTCTTTATTCCGCTCGCCTCCGCGTGGACTTTGATGGGAAAACGTTGTATTTTGACTCTCCTGCCTCTGCCCAAGCGTTCTACGACTCTCACTGGTGTGACTGAGGTAACTTACACTATGCACAACGATGAAAGATCTGAGGTAGCCTATAAAAGGACATGTCATTTATAAACATAGGCTGGCTACCGGCTGACCTGGTCCGTTAAGCAGTTTTTTTTCTACCCTTATTTGATATAGCCTGTTAACTGTGAGTTGTTATTTCTGGTCTATATTTTATTTTTTCTGTAATGTGTCACTTGTCACAGCGAAATGCTTTTTGATATTTTTCTGTTTTACTCTTTAGTAATTTAGGGGCCCACGCTCTACGAGTTCAGATATAGCCTACTGTTCCATCGTAGGTTAGTGATAGTGTGGATGCACTGGCGGTTTATTAGCATATACCTGCGGTTCTCTGTGTTTGGGAAAGAGAATCTAGGATGGGGATGGGGTTATTTTGGTGTATGTTTTTACTATATGTTTTCTGGGAAAGGTCTGTTTTTTATGTTCTCATGGAGTATTCAACATCCTTATACAAGGGACGAGACGCACTGGGTTACTGTCATCCCACTCAATTCTTAAACTGAATCATGACTTCTAACCAGTCTAATAGTGGGAGGGACAACTCTGTTAGATTGATCTCATGGAATGTCAAGTCAATGAATGGGCCAGTCAAACGTTCTAGGATCTTTACTCACTTAAAAAGCTTGAAGGCAGATATTGTGTTTTTACAGGAGACCCATTTAAAAATAGCAGATCAAATTAGACTACACAAACCCTGGATCAGCCAGGTATTTCATTCCAATTTTAATGTTAGGGCAAGATGTGCTGCGATACTGGTGAGTAAGAAAGTTCAATTCACACACCCTCTAACACTATATCTGACCCGAATGGCAGGTATGTAGTTGTGACAGGCGTCCTATTACAAACCCCAGTGCTCTTAGTAAATTTTTACGCTACCAACTGGGATGATGCTGATTTTATGAACAGGATCCTCTCCTCCCTCCCAAACTTGAACACACACCAGCTTATTTTTGGTGGGGATCTGAATTGTGTTGTGGACCCAGTTTTAGACCGCTCTGCCCCGAGACCTTCACCACTTTCTAAAATGTCCAAGTCTTTATCGGCCTTTATGAGGGAAAATGGATGTGTTGACCCATGGAGGTTTGCTAACCCTTTGACAAAATCATTTTCTTTTTTTTCACATGTACACCACTCTTATTCCAGAATAGATTTTTTTTTTTATTGATCAAGCCCTTTGAGACTGTCCGCTCAATTGATTATTTGGCCATTGTGATCTCAGACCATGCACCTGTGCAAATGGACATTTCCTTTGCTTCAAATACAAAGGACCGCCCTCTCTGGAAATTTGACACCTTACTACTTTCCGACAAAGGTTTCTGTGACAAAATTTCAAATTCGATTGATACCTTCATACTCACCAATAGATCTGATTCAATATCTCATTCACTGCTCTGGGAAACTCTAAAAGTGGTTCTGCGTGGTGAAATTATCTCCCACGTATCTCATGCGAACAAAACCCAGAAAAAACGGTTGCAAGACCTCACAGATATTATTCTTAAGTTAGATAGCGAATATGCCACGGATCCTTCTCCTGAGTTCTATAAAAGGAGACTGGAGTTACAGAATTCAATCTATTATCCAGCAGAAAAGCAGAATGCTTGTTGCTCCACTCCCGTGGTATATCGTATGAGTACAGAGACAAGAACAGTCGGCTGCTTGCACATCAGCTCAAGCGCCAAGCAGCCTCACGGCTGATTCCACAGATAAGAGATTGCTCTAACAACATTGTCTCCAAGCCTCATGACATTAACAAAGTCTTTGAATCTTTATACTCCTCTCTCTACGCATCTGAGCTACCTTCCGACACAGTGTCTATGGATAATTTTCTAAATGACTTAGAATTCCCGTCTATTGACCTGGAGTTGGCTAATGATTTAGACAGGCCATTGAACATTAAGGAGATCACAGAGGCTATCAATTCTATGCAGGGTGGCAAGGCACCGGGGCCAGATGGCTATGGGGCGGGGTTTTATAAGAAATTTTGTGTCAAGCTCGCTCCACTTCTTGTGGAAATGTTTAATGAGTCGCTGCCACATACACTCACAATAGGCACACATACAATAGGTCGCTGCCACATACACTCACTCAGGCAACCATTTCCCTCTTACTCAAAAAAGACAAAAACCCCTCAGATTGTGGGTCATTTCGTCCAATCTCGTTAATTAATACTGATGCAAAAATTATTGCCAAGATGATGGCCAGACGTCTTGAAACCATCCTGCCTCTGATTATTTCTGGAGACCAAACAGGCTTCATCAAGGGCCGCCACTCCTTTTCTAATATTCGGAGACTCTTGAATGTTATTCACACCTCTGGGCCTTCTCTCCCTCCTGAGGTCATTGTATCCTTAGACGCGGAGAAGGCTTTTGAGCGTGTAGAATGGGAGTACCTGTTCACGGTTCTGCGAAAATTTGGGTTTGGTGACACATTCATTTCATGGGTCAGGCTGCTCTACTCCACCCCCTTATCTTGTGTTACTACCAATTCTGTGCATTCTCCTTATTTTCCACTCTCTAGAGGCACACGCCAGGGTTGCCCCCTGTCCCCACTGCTGTTTGCTGTCGCGATCGAACCTCTTTCAATTGCACTCAAGTCCTCACCCTATTTCCATGGAATCACCTGTTACGGAGTTGAACACAGGGTATCTCTTTACGCTGATGACCTTTTGCTTAACCTGGCAGATCCTGTAACCTCCATCCCACATATTGAGACTATTTTAAGGCAGTTTGGCTCTTTCTCAGAGTGAATGCTTCCCAATCAACAACCCAGCCTTACAAATTAAACAATCTTCGATTCCCTTTCATCTGGCGAAATCTGGTTTTAAATATCTAGGCATAAAGATTACCCACACCCTAAAATCTCTTTTTGAGGCTAACTTTTCCCCGTTAATCACAAACATGAAAGCTGACTTTCAGCGTTGGAATAGCCTGCCCCTCTCGCTCTCTGGAAAGGTACAATGTGTTAAGATGAATATCCTGCCCAAATTTTTGTATGTTTTCCAATGTCTCCCTCTGTTTCTACCCAAGTCCTTTTTTCGTACAATAGACCAGGCAATCTCTAACTTTATTTGGGGGGGTAAGGTTCCTAGAGTCGGCAAAACCATCTTACAAAGACCTAGGATGTCTGGTGGTCTTGCGCTTCCTAATTTTATGCACTATTACTGGTCTGCCAACATCCAAAAACGTATATTTTGGCTGAAAACCGCTGGTAATGACTGGTGTAGTTTAGAGGCACAATCATGTTGTTCATCCTCCCTGGAGGCCCTGGTTTACTCTTCTCTCCCCTTTTCTCCTTCACGACACTCCTCAAACGCTGTTGTTCTGTCCACTTTAAAGATCTGGATACAGTTTCGTCGCCATTTCAAATTCTGTTCAGCGTCTGTCTTGGGGCCTGTTGGCAACAACCACCTGTTTGTTCCCTCCACTTTAGACTCATCTTTTGCACGCTGGGGCAGATTGGGTATAAACTGTTTCAAAGATCTGTATGAAGAGGATTCCTTTTCCAGTTTTATGCTTATGTCTTAAATTTGGTCTGCCACGTTCAGATCTATTTCGCTATCTTCAGGTTCGTAATTTCGTACGCACTGTAATGGATTTTAACTGATCTAGTCAAAAAGGATTTACCAAGATTCTCTCAAAAGGTTAAGTCTGGTTTATTGAGAAAACAATACGAGCGCAAGGACTTCCTGGACAACGCAACAAGAGTGGTTCATCCAAAGAAGTGAATTCAAAGCTTGTCATGCCCAGCCTTATATTCAAGCAAAACACAGGTACGGCGCTTTGAGGATGTGATTGGCTAACTCATTGCACGTCATATGAAATGGCAGGCGTGGCCGAGAATACAGACATGTGACATGAGAAAAGGCGGCAATTTCTTGGAGACAAAGAGACAAAGGATGGTTATTCTGGAGTAGACATTTCTAGGTGTGTGGACCTCCTGGAGGCCACCCTGTCTATGTGAACGGTTGAGGGAGGTGGTGAATTACAAAAGGAGAGAGAGAACAAAGGTTTAAGGTGTTTGGAATAGAAAGGTCTTGAGGCCAGATGTAAATTCTATGACAGCACACAGTTTGTCTCATTTCCTAGCCCCCCTGAACAATTAATGTGGGAGAGACTCTTTAATCCATCACCAAATCAGAGGGGGCTTATATCTGATATTTATCAAAATACTATGGGGCGAATTCACTAAAGGATTGCACAGCTTTTCCTGACGCAAAGCCTGTGCAAATAAGTCAAAAATAATCTTTGCTATTCACAAAGCCCTCGCAAAGGGTGAAATACGGTGTTAACTGCGTTGCCTTCCTCATAGCGTTTCTCTGCGCCGGTGTTATTAGCGGATATTTAAATCAGGCAATATGGGCGGAGAATGTTCCCCTTTCTATGCAAATGAACATTATTGCAAAATCCGCCCAATTCGTATCTTCACTTTAACAAGGATAGTATAGCCTACACTTCACAAAAGGAAAAAAAATCTATGAAACGGCTACAAGAACAGCATTTTGGCCAAGGATCCAAATAAAACAGTAGCCTACTGTACAGATGTAGCATAGAACGTAGGTACATTATAATTATCTAATTAATAATTATCTAAGCTAATATATGAGAATGCATCGCTTTTTACGTAGGCTAGGCCTATACGTCTTGTGATTACTACAGATGCAGCATAGAACTTCGATGTTTAATATTTATCTAATTATCTAGTTGATATATGAATAAAACAATAAGCCGTTTTATTGGCTATGGACTAGCCTACTATTTGTAGGCTATACACGAGTTGATGCGCTCTGCTCTTACGCGCGGTTGAGGCGGCAGCTCAAATACACTTCGCACATATCCTCTGCACCTTGGCAGTGCAGCTGCCACAGACAGCTATGGTGCACTTCGTGCATTGGTAGACAGTTCTGTTCTTGCTGCAGCTTGTCTTCACAATGCAGGTATTTTTGGGGGGGGTATTCTTCTGTGGACACTGCGAGGGGCGCCACCGGTAGCTGTTTGGACGCCAGAGCGCGCAGCCCTTCAGCCAACTGGAGGATGAAGTCGCGTCTGGGGAGGCTCTGTAGACTATGCGTCTCTCACCAGTCCCCAGCGAGTCCAAGCTTCCCCAATGAATAATACTTATTTATAATAGACTACATAGCGCGAAACTGTGCGTATAATAGTTTATACGCGAAACTGCGCATTCCCTATAGCTGTTCATTGAACGGCTGGCGGCCGATATAGGTATAAATAAATAAAAACATAGCCTACACAATATTTTTTTTATTTGAATGGTCTTGAAAATATTTTGCTTTTGTATCATAGGTGACGGCAGGTATCATCTTCAGCCATGGATGATGACTCCCGTGCGTAATCCTTCCAACGTTGGAGAGGCGGCGTACAACCGGGCTCACATCAGGACACGCGGTGTGATTGAGTGCACATTTGGAATCCTGAAAAGCCGTTTAGATGCCTAGATCGTACCGGTGGGGCAATGTTATACACTCCCCCAAAAGTATGCCAGATCATCGTGCTGCAACTTGCATAACATAAAATGACAATTTTTCCTTTGTTCGTCTTTTCAGATCATTCCACCTCCGTTTGCAGTCTTCCGCGTTTCCACACCAATGGCACTGACTGATTGGGAAATTAAACCCCAAATATGATTTTTTGCTGCAGTCGTGATCTTTTTTGCGGAAAGCTGTGAGACATGTTTTTGAACCTCGTCCGTGAGGCCTTCAAGTTCGGTGTCTGAAAATCGTATCTTTCTTTTTCTGTCTGCCATCGTCCAATGAGTATGCGCAGTATTTATAGTCATTTCCTATATCAGCAGCAAATTGCACTCAGCCGCAAACACCGAATGGGCGTGTTTGCACTGGGATATTATAAGCACAATGTCTTTAGTGAATAGGTTTTTAAAACGGAGCACATAGCTGGAGCAACTGACGCGCAATGCAATGGTGCAATTAACGGCCGCAATTCCACTTTAGTGAATTCGCCCCTATGTGTTTGATTAAAGACAGTGTCCCTAAGACAAAATCCAAGTGGGAAGAGGAACTGGGTGTGGTGCTAACAGAGGATTGGTGGAAGGGAGCATTGGATAGGGTGAATTCTTCCTCGACTTGCGCCCGACTCAGTTTAATACAACTGAAGGTGCTTCACAGAGTACACTACAGCAAAGTGAGGCTGGCTGAAATTTACCCAGACTCCATTTCTAATTGTGACCGCTGTGGTAGCTTACAAGCTGATCTCTCTCACATGTTTTGGCTGTGTCCAGAGCTTAGATATTTTTGGTCTTCAATATTTGATGTGTTTTCGATAGTCCTGAATACTACAGTGCGGCCCTGTCCGTTACTGGCCATTTTCGGAGTACCAGCTGAACCTCTTCCTATTAATTCGAATGAGACTGATATGCTGGCTTTTGCTACTCTGTTGGCCAGACGGAGAATACTCCTGAATTGGAAATTGTCTACACCCCCCCCTTTCGCCACATGGCTAAAAGATACAATTTCATTTCTAAAGCTAGAAAAGATTATGTTTACACTCAGAGGGGTTGGCGAAAAATTCTTTAAAAAGTGGCAGCCTTTTATTTCATATTTTAACAGTTTATCTGTTCTTCCTCCTGATTGAGTGTTTTTTCTTTTTCTGAGTGGCCTTCTGATCTAGTCCAGCAATACTATTTTTACTCCATAACTGATTAATATATTCTGTACCTGACCCCGACTGTTATTTATGCTTATTATGTTTTTTATTATATTTTATATATGTATCATTTTTGAATCATCTTTTGTACTATATTCTATTTATTTAATTTTATTTTTTTAATTATTTTGTTTACAGTATGTAATAATCATTGTTGTTCTTGCCATATGTGGCCTTTTCATACTGTATATTTGTTTACACATCGGGTGGGTGGGTAGTGGTTTATAAAAGGGAAAATGGTGACTGATACTGTTTTTGTATTTGTACTGCAGTTTCACCAATAAAAATTGTCGTAAAAAAAAGAGAAAAAAAAGAGAGTGTTGTTGTTGTGTTGGCAATAAACTAAAAGGGACTTTAGACTCGACATCTGGCTCTCTTTCATTGGACCCTGTCAGTGGACCCGGAATCCACAGCACATTTTAAGTAAAGGTGCAGCCACAGAGCAGTGCAGCCACCAGTAACGTTGCAGCCATAGCAGCAGTGCAGCCGTCTTCGTTTCATGTTTCACGTCCTTCGAGCTGGATCCGGGCCTACTGTCGTCTATGATGTCAAGCAATCCGGATGAGCCCACAGTGCGGCCCAGGGGGTGTACCAGATGACGTATCTGCACTATGACCCTAGGGTCAAGGTGCCCAATGGAACGAACCACGATGCCCACTTCATCACATGCTCCAACATACCAAGAAAGGGATGAAGAGCAGTATGACCCGAGTGAAGGCCACACTTGCTCATCATCACCACAGTCAAATGCATCTCAGTCCACCACAATGGGAGGTCCTGGACAGCTGGGATGTGAGGACTAGCATACAGGAGCAGGAGCGCCCTTTCTCCAGTGAACCACGGCTAGTCCCTGTTACATCCTGTGTATTCTGTGTTGCGTGTGCTGTTCCGTTGTCTGTCTCTCCTCTCACGCTCATACAGGTTGAGATGGTCTGCCTGTTAGCTGGTCCCGCCCTCCTGTCTACCGTCAAGCCGGTCCCGCCAATCGAGCAATGCCAGCTTTTGTTTGCAGCCAATCGGCGTTGGGTCCACCAGTTATTTAAACCCGCGGTTCTCCCGCGTTGGTCGGGCACCCTTTCCTTTGTTTGATTGTTAGTTGTTTGCTGTCTAGTCTAGTCTCCCATTGTGTTATCGCCCCGTTGTCCGTCTGCCCTGTGGGTGTAGCAGGGGGTGGTAGGTAAGACGGTGGTAGGTAAGACGCTCATGAGCATACATTTACACCATGTAGGCTTGTTTGATGTCTAGTGACACCAGGTTATGTTAGAGCCGGGTGGCCCCCTTGTATTTTGGGAGTAGGCTAGGTGGGGATTTGTTAGGGACAGTAGCTGCGTTATTTAGGTCTGGTATAGGGGCAGCAGGTAGGATCAGTTTAGCGTGGGGTGTTTTGTTACGTTCTTTACTTTGGCATCCACGCATAAAGTCTTCCCCTGTTTTCTGTGTGTCCTGTTACCTTGTTTATTTGTTTGTTAAATGTCCCTTGTTAGTCCCCTTGTAAATAAATTATAATTTTTTGGCATTTCTAGTTACGTTTCCCGGCAGTCATTTTTGGTGTGATATATGTTTACGTACCCTATTCCCCTAGACCGAGCTTTCCATCTTTGGTGCGTAACAGTCCCCTCCAAGGCGCAGCCGTGCCCCCTCACCGCTGAGCTGTGGCCAGTCTCCTGCAAGGCAGAGCCGTGCCCGCTCCCCACTGAGCCGCTACTCCCCAGAGCACCACCACAGTCGCTCGCTGGACCACCGCTGTGCATCAGAGGGGCACCAAGGTGGTTCTTCAGACAGACATCACCATGGAGTGGGACATGACTGGAGGGCAACCCAGAGGCATCACTCCCCACGAGGCATGAGTATGCCCCTCGACATGACCACTCCAGGCACCGGACTCATAGCCCAGTCGGGGGTCAAGAACGCTGAGGGCCCAAACCAACTGTACCAGACTTCGTTAACCTGAACCCGAGGGAGTTCACACGCCTGAGAATCGCACTAGAGAACATCCTACCGGCTGATGCATCAGAACGGTTCAAATACCAGATCCTGGTCGACCACCTGAAGCTGGAGGAAGCCCTGCTGATCGCTGACTCATACTCCAACTCACATTACCCCTTCTCGGACACCATGGCTGCTCTAAACCAGCAGTACGGGCAGCCTCATCAGTTGGCGCTTCAGAGGATTGTGGAAATGATGGATGGACCCAATGTGGCCAGTGGAGATGTGGGGGCCTTCCGCACGTTCTCCCTGAAGGTGCGCTCCCTCGTGAGTATGCTGGAGCAGCTGGGGAGGAAAGGCAATGTGGAGCTGGAATGTGGGTCACATGTGTCCAGGCGCTCGGGAAGTTGCCTCATGACCTGAGATCCGGTTTCCGCCGACATGTCCATCCCCATCACAACTACATTCCCACACTCCTGGACCTGTCTGACTGGCTGGAGTTCAAGCTGCAAGTCCTGGTGGTCACAGCCCGATACAGCTCAAAGAGGGAGGCTGCGGTGAGGAAGGAGCCACGGAGAGAGAACAAGGCTGCGGGGAAGAGCACAACCATCCTCCTAGGCACAGGGAATCCTCCAGCTGGGCCCAAGCCTGAGTCAAAGCCAGCAGTTCCCACCGCCCCCAGGGAAAGAGTAAATAAGTACTGTCCCTACTAGAGGTCGACAGATTAATCGGTTTGGCCGATTAATCGGCGCCGATATGACATTTTTAAACTAGTTACTATCGGCACATAGTATCGGACGTTTTTGCGCCCCCAATGGTCACCCACGCAACGTACAAAGAGCCACGTGCCTGGAGACCTGTCAAGGTAATGTCATTGTGTGAACTGTGAATTTATATTAAATGAAAGTTGACTTTGTATAAGACAGCTGTATTCATAAATTATGGAATTATGACACGCTTTTGTCTTAAAATGCCAGCCCCCAGTTCTGGCAGTAACCGTATATAGGCCTCCCAAACAATGCCCTGCCTTCTCTACAGAATTTTCAGAACTCCTGTCCATCATCCATACAAATTATGATAAGATTATCATCATTGGAGATTTCAACATACACGTGGATACTGAGGCGGACTCGAAATCCAGGGACTTTATCAACCTCCTAAACTCCATGGATTTTACCAAACATATCACTGAGCCAACCCACAACCGCGGCCACACCCTTGATCTAGTGATTACTAAGGGCCTGACTATCACTGTCTCCTCTATTAGTGACCTCGCTCTCTCCGACCATTTCTGTATCTTCTTCATTGCATTGGTTCCTAAAGTCAAAAGAAGTACTGAACGCTTTATCAAGAAACGTTATCTTACCTCCACAGTAGCCGATAGTTTTAGAGAAATAATGATCACAAACAATTTATCAACTCCAGAAGTGTCAGGCACTATTGAAGACGTAGCAACCACCTTTAACACCAGAGCAAGGGCAGCCTTGGATTCTGTAGCACCTATTAAACTGAAAAGGATCACAGCCAATCATAAAGCTTCATGGCGAAATGAGGAAACAAATCAACTAAAGAGAACCTGCAGAAGATCTGAGCGTATATGGCGAACAGTGAAGGCTCGTCCATTGAGGTAGGGGAGGACAGTCCTCCTCAGTTTTTAGAGAGAAGAGAGGGATTAAAATATAAATATATGAATTTATGTATTCATAATTAATATTATCTCAGTTTTGTTCATAAAGCAGGTTTTCCCTATGGATAAAAACCCATTATTGAAATTCTAAAAACACTAAAAACAGTGACATCTATAACATGCAGCTGGAGGACCCATAGATATCTATGGAAGGGAGCAGTGGCGTGCACAGACATTTTGGGGGGCAGGTGCTCAGTGACGGGGGGGTGCTGACAGATAATTTGTATTTTGATTGTCGCGCGAGTTGTTGACGAGGGGGTGCTGACAGAGTTTTGTTTTTATTGTCGCGCGAGCTTAAGTATACTTATAGCTTCACATGCTGTACCAACACCAAATTCGACCGACATTGGTCGTGTGGTGGTCATCATTACGTTAAATCCATTTAAATCCTAGCGTCTAGCTTGTTAAGCAGGTGGGCAGTCGGCTAATTTATGCTCAGCTGTTTGGCGCTGTATGAGACTTACTTCACAACAGAGACAAATAAATGCAAGTTATAGTTTTGCAACTGAGGCTTAGGGGGCAAACAATACACTCGTTTCGTTTATGTAGTTACCTGGCTGGTTAGCTGTCATCACTCGGGCACTCTGGATGGGGAAAGGGCAGTGGAGGAGTAGCGCACCTCCGTTTGTGTCCGCTTTTCGCGTTTACCGTTGACAAAGGAAGAGAGGGAGGGGAGGGGCACGTGTGTGTGTGCGGACACGTCGCATTTTGGGGCATTATTATTACACGCTTTTAATCGAGAATCGATCGATGTCACCATGGGCCACATACAGTAGGCCTACACTGTATGTTTCTGGATACAAAAAAAGTAACTTTCAAAAGGGCACTTGCCTTGTCCAGAGGGTAAAGGGCAGGTGCTCTAGCACCACCTCGTGTCTATCTGTGCACGTCCCTGGTTCTTTTCTCTTAAATCAGTGTAATGCCCTGTTTTCTTGCTAATTTGTGATTGGCCAAAACGCTGAAAAATTCTATACGGGGAGGCTGCAGCCAAGTCTGGTGGCGCACCAGTCTGGTGGCGCACCACTCTCGTGCCGGAAGCCACTCTCGTGCCGGAAGCTGCTGCTATTATTATTTATTAATTTATAAATTTATTTAATTCGTTATTTTTGAACATGGTAGCATTTACTTTGAACTAACTACTTTTTGAAACTGTTACCGATCGTTGGCTAACGTTACGTTAGCTATCTAACTTGCATTTTTGCTTGCACCTCCAATGACTTCTAATGGGAGAGTGCGTGCAGATTCAGAATATCACACATTGTTACACTGTAGGCCATATTAGATTTGATGTTCTGTTACTGTAGCCTACACACCAGCACAGTGTTTCTGATGATGTTTCTATTGCACATACCAGTAGCCAACACAAGGTTCAGGGTTCCTACTACACCTACTTTCTATCAAATTATGGATGTCTGGCATCTTTATGTCATGACAGCAATAGTTAGCCTATGTTTCTTGTCTCAACCATTAGACTGCTTAACTAATTAGAACTGTTAAAGACATAGCCTACCACATTCCATGTGGTACTACATAGACTGTAGGCCTACATCAGATTCAATGTACAGTACACACTGACAGAGCTTTAAAATGTAGGCTAATGTATGGTCACTATGTTGACTACTTGTCCATAGATAACAATATGCAGTGTTATTGTTTTGATTATGATCATTCCATGAAATGAGAAAGCAGCCACCCCAAACCTTTGCTTGTGCACGTGTAGTAGGCATATACAGAGAAGGCCAGCATGAATGGTCTATGGTGGGAACTGATGTTCAGGAAGCTGGTAATGTTATGTTGCTGGGAGACCAGCTTGTGTATGTGTTGGTCTATGCTGGTAATATGGTCTTATGGCCTACTGGTAGACCAACTTGGGTATGCTATAGGCTAGACCTTTTGATTGCATCTGTGTTTTTTCACAATTTCAAACATTTAGAATGATTTAATTTGTGAAACAGAACATAACCATCATCAGTAAGGAATTGTTCTTTGGCGAGGACCAGGACACATCCAGCTCTGGGGATGAGCCAGATGAGGTCTGCCTGGACACATGGCATGAGTGGTGGTCCACCTGTCACCTCCGACATGTCACTTTCCCATGTACAGTAACCTGGCATACAACATACCTGTGCAGATTCCATAGGGTCATCATCATCGCCATCCGCTTCTTATATGGGTGTTCACACGATTTAGCTTTCACACCAAAGGAATGTTTCACATAGAACCCCCAGCACCAATCCTCAGTGCAGTGATGCTCTGCTACATCACTGTAAAGCTGTTGACCCCTCATGATCATAATGTAAACATTACTTTTCACTTATTGCCAGTGCAAGTAAATACAATTGATTTAAGTTTTTGTTCGTCTTATTGTTTTGATAAGGAACTCACAGAGATTCAACCAATTCGCTGTTCTAACAATCAGTCAAACTCTGTTGTAGAAATGGAAAGAGAATAGGGTAAGGGTAACATGTTTTATTTTACATTAGAGTCATTTAGCAGACGCTTTTATCCAAAGCGACTAACAATGATCGCATTTAACGTAGGAAAAGCCAATGTACTACTACTTGCCAGAACTCACAAGTGCATTTTCTTTCTAAAACAAGTGACTAAGAGCATAATCTAGTGCTGAAGGCAAAGTGCAAGAATAGCAATCTAAAGTACAGTGCAATACAATAAAATACAATACGTGCTTAGAAGGGAGGATTGTTGTAGTACTTCTTTAAGAGATGAGTTTTGAGCCTGCGACGAAAGATGGGCAGCAACTCTGCTGTCCTGACATCAGTGGGCAGTTCATTCCACTACTGCGGGGCCAGGACAGAGAAGAGCCGTGATCGTGTCGATCGACCGCAGGGGCCTCGGAGTGACGGGGCAACCAGTCGCCCCGAGGTAGCAGAGCGTAGCGGTCGGGAGGGGGTGTAGGGTTTGACCGTGGCCTGGAGGTAGGAGGGGGCTGTTCCTTTCGTTGCCCTGTAGGTTAATGCCAGAGTTTTAAACTGGATGCGAGCCGCTACAGGGAGCCGGAGAAGGGAAGTTGTGTGGGAGAACTTGGGGTGGTTGAACACCAGGCAAGCAGCAGCTTTCTGGACAAGTTCTAAAGGTTTAATAGCTGGCGCCGGGGCCCCAGCGAGGAGGGAGTTGCAGTACTCCAGGCGGGAGATGACCAGGTCCTGGATGAGTACCTGCGCAGTTTCATCAGTGAGAAAAGGGCAAATCCTCCTGATGTTGTAGAGCATGATTCTGCAGGAGCGTGTGACGGATGTGACATGTGCAGAAAACGACAGTTGGTCATCCAGGGTCACACCCAGATTCCTTGCAGTCCGAGTCGGGGTCACACCACTGTGTCTTCAGTGGTGATTGCCAGGTCCCGGTGCGGGCAGCCCTTCCCCGGGAGGAACAGCAGCTCAGTCTTGTCCAGATTGAGCTTGAGGTGATGTGTCGTCATCCACTCTGAGATGTCAGCCAAGCACCCAGCTATGCGTGTCTCCACTTGTGTATCAGAAGGGGGAAATGACAGGACCAGTTGGGTGTCATCGGCATAGCAGTGATAGGAGAAGCCATGCGAGCGAATGACAGAGCCCAGAGATGTAGTGTAGAGGGAAAACAGAATTTTCCAGCATCAGGCCCTGGTTTCCACCTCCACTATATGCCTGCAGAGATATCAGAGGTTGTATAATGAAGAAGAGAATTAAAATAACAACCTGGATGAAGATCAGATTGGTTTTGTCCTACACTACAATGACAGTGTCTTGCAGTTAAAAATAAATTACTCACATCTCCAGATTCAGTTTCTGTGTTTACGGCTGATCATTCGATCAAATGCCTCTTGCTCACTAGTAAAAAAAAAAATAATAAAAAATAAATAGTTATTCTACATGGTACCACAATGCATAGTTAGGTCTAAAAGTAATGTGAACAGGACAACACATAGTTACTGACATTTAAAAGAGAAAATGGATGGATAATAAATACTAATTTCTGATTATGAGGTTGGAATGTTGCCATGCGTTATGTGGACATCTGGGGTCAAGAAGATTTCTTCTGCCCTCTTACTGGTGAAATTTTTTACTGCTGCAATTGCTCTGATTGTGGCCTGTCATGGAGAGAAGACTTTGTTAGGGAAGACCAGTTTACTCCATGAGACAAAGCTGAGTTAATGACGAGTTAATGCCAAGCCAATTAGCCTCCGCAACATGCATTATTTTTCAATAACCACACACTTTGACATGTATTATAATTGAAATATCTGAACAAAGGCTTGTTTCGTTATCCTGAAGATATAGTGGAGAAATACATTAAATAGTGAAAAGTAAAATATAAGTATATATTAAAGCTGCTACGCAGCGAATAGGTGGGGCCAGGCAATTTCCGACAAGTTTAGGAGCAATAAGCGAGAGAATAGGAGGACAACAAGAAAGTTGACATTCCAATGTTCATTTTGTACATTCATATCGTATCGTAAAACATTTGTAAAACATTTTGATGCATTGTAAGCTCGATTTTGATAATTCAACAATCTGGTCAATGAGTTTGTGAATTACAGTCTGAAGATCCAGTTTAGCAAGTTTGGTGTTAATTGATTGAAAAATGTGGGAGGAGATATGTTTATTAATTTTTACAGCAGCTGTGTACTCAGTCAGTTGCCAATCAATCGATTTAGTCATTGTAATCCTCGGCGGGGGTTGGGTAGGGTTGCCAACAGCGATGTCTCCGATTCGTGGAGCTTGCGTTGGATTGTGGATAACGTAGTTTTCTCTGTATGAAGTGTTGGTTTCAGAGGACAGAATTAAACATATTTTGAAAAATTCAATTTTTGAGATAAAATTCTGAAAAACATCACACTACATCTTGGATATGTGGCCAATGTTGTCACATTTTATGAGGATGATCAGGCATTGATTTGGCGAGAATGAATAGGAACTGTATACAGAACTGTTAACAGTAAAACCTTTTGATGTGCTGTGGGCTCAATGTTTCATATTTCAAAAATCTGTGAGGATCGTTTGGTAAGGACAGTCTGAAGATACAGTATATACATTTTGGTGTCAATTGAACAAAAAATGTGGGAGTCTATAGGTTTGATAGGTTTTACAGTTTATGAAGAAATCAGAGTGATGGACTTCAAAATTCCTGCAAGGTCAGAGCATATGAAAGTTTTGTCTCACTTGGGACTACATTGACATGGTGGTTTTACAGTGATAGCACCTATGGCTGATTTGTTATGATTTTCAAAAGTTTTAAATTTTAGAGACTGTTGCTGTAGCGCCACCTTCAGTTTTATTGACCTACAATGCAGGTTGAGGACTTTGGGTATAGTACTGGAGCTATGTGCAAATTTTGGTGATTTTTTGTCCACGGGAAGTTAGACTTCAGTGGAAGATGGAGAATAATAATAATAATAGTAATAATAATATAGGCAAATACAATAGGGTTCCGGCAGCTACGCTGCCTGGCCCCTAATAATATATGTTCAGGTAATCAAACATGGGAGGATGCTAGTTGAGTTAGGCTCATTTGGCTGTCAGTAATTATGACACCAATCATTCAATCAGGAGAGCTCATTTTAATTAGATAACATAACTAGGCATCAAAAGTTGTAAGGCTACATAGAAGTCACCATAACTAACTAGCTGCATGTTGCTATGGTGACAGTTTCAACAGAAACGTTTGTTTAATTTTAACCCTTATACACATTCATACATTTTTAATTGAGCCACAAAATAAACCAAATGAGCCGGGAGCTGAAATGAAGCAAAAATAAATACTTATTAATGGCGTGAGCAAACATTTCCCCCTCAACTGGAATACATTAGCATGCACTGTTACGTACTGTAGCATGCGACTAGCTATGAAGCTAACTGGTTAGCGATCTATTCAAGTTCAATAAAATAATTATTACGCTGGACTAAATGACCCAGAACTTCGTAGTATACAAGTTAAATTTATACATGTATGGTTTCTACTTCATTTTAACATGCTTGGTGACTTTACAAACCTGTCAAACAGAACCAGAAGGCATGACATAAATACATTTTGAGCTAGAGCTGTCTGAACACGACAGTTCCACTGGCTGGCTATAGCCGGTAACGTTAGCTACGCGGTGCACATCAGGCTAAGGCATAGGCAGGCGCGCAGATTGGCTGGAGGCGCAAACTGTCAGCAACTCGTCCAAAACATTTCTAGAGACTGGGTCGCAACACCGGATCGGAGAAATCCACAGCCTGGCTCCTGCTTGCGTGAGAATTGGTCGCTTTGCGGTGCTTATTCCTCATCCAGTGATGGATGGGTGGATGGAAAACTTTCATATTGTTCTGATAATTGTAGGCTATAGCAACATAAGAGTGGCAGCTTTGACAGCAACCCAAATGAGCTAATCCCATAGCTGTACCATTGCTAGCTAGCCATGAGCGAACTGTTGGTTACTGCATTTGCTTTGCAACGTATTACATTGTCCAGTTGTCAAATCTATTTGCCAACAAACTGTTTGAGAGCCAGCACACCTCAGTGTCCCCTAATCAATTTTTTTTTTCATATATCACCTAACCTCTCCAGCATCTCACCAATATCAATTCTTTTCTCTCTTTAGAGAAGAGTACAATCCATTACAACAACTATTGCTTACAATGTTTTATTGTTGTTTTGTAATATTTTATCATGGATATGATAAATAAATGCTGCATGTAGTTAAAGAAAGTGTTATTCAGTTTTTCATATGCTAAATTGGTTCGCCTTCGGTTGTCCTCCTCAGTTTTTTGAGTCACCAGCCGTCACTGATGGCGAAAGACCAAGCTACTGGTCCACCATGATATTCTCAAAGAACATCTCTCTGCCTTTAATAAAGCAATAAGAAATGCAAGGAAAGACCACTTCTCAAAATGTATATCTATCAACCGAAATAATTCAAGAGTGCTCTTCTCAACAATTGATAGCCTAATAAACCCTGCCGTAAAAACACCAGATAACCTGCTCTCTACCTCCAAATGTGAGGAATTTGCAGCTTACTTCAGAGATAATATTATGAATATTAGGAGGAATATTACCCAGGAAAGGCTGTGCATCCCGTTCACAGATCCTCTTCCTCCATGTAATGGGCATATGTGCTTGTTTACACTGGTGGACACAGAAATGTTGAGAAAAGTAGTATCCATTTCAAATCCTCCACATGCCTGCTGAATCCCATCCCCACCGATTTTTCGATTCCACCGATCTGTATACTATGACATTTTAGCCATTGTTAATGACTCCCTATCTACAGGTGTCTTCCCACAAATACTTAAAATTGCTTTGGTGAGACCCGTGCTGAAGAAAAACAACTTAGACACTTCAGTTCTTAGCAATTTTAGACCAATCTCCAACCTTCCCTTTTTGAGTAAAATTCTGGAAAAGATTGTTATGAGTAATGATTTCCTAACTACAAGCTCTACCCTTGACCTTTTCCAGTCTGGTTTCCGCACCCATCATAGCACAGAGACGGCATTAGTCAAAGTTGTAAATGACCTCAGAATTAATGCTGACTCCAAATAGCTCTCTGTCCTCGTCCTCCTGGACCTGAGTGCAGCCTTTGATACTATAGATCATGCAATCCTCATCAAACGACTGGAGAAGTGGGTTGGCCTCTCCGGTCCAGTCCTTAATTGGCTTAGGACCTATCTAACCGGTCGTGATTTCTTCGTTGCCCTTGGTGACCATAGCTCAGGAAAGATCCCTATGACCTGTGGGGTGCCCCAAGGATCAATCCTAGGACCTCTACTTTTCAGCTTGTACATGCTGCCCCTTGGCAGTGTCATTAGGAGGCACACCATTAGCTACCATAGCTACGCAGATGATACCCAACTCTATATTTCTGTAACACCCAGTAACTACAGCTTGGTTGACTGCCTTGTCAAGTGTATTACGGATATAAATGTATGGATGTCACATCATTTCCTCCAACCAGGACAAAACAGAAGTACTGATCATTGGAGAAAAAGCTGAAAGAGAGAAACTATCTGCACATTTAAAAACTTAAAAACTGGAAATTGACACCAAATGCCAGGCTAAAAACCTAGGTGTGATACTTGACTCAGATCTTAATTTCGAAAACCACATCAAAAATATTACAAAGACATCTTTCTACCACCTAAGGAACATTGCCAAGGTGCAACCCTTTGTCTCTCAGGCTGACACCGAAAGACTAATGCATGCTTTCATCACAAGCAGGCTGGACTACTGCAATGCTCTACTATCAGGCCTACCAAAGAAAGCAATCTCTAAGCTACAAATGATACAGAATGCTGCAGCACGAGTCCTCACTAAGACTAGACGAAGGGCACACATCACACCAGCCTTAAAATCACTACACTGGTTACTTGTCAACTCTAGAATAGACTTTAAAATACTATTACTAGTCTTTAAATCTCTCCACAGTCACTCACCACAATACATTTCAGACATGCTTGTTAGGTGCATGCCCAACAGACCACTCAGATCCTCAGGTACTGAACTTTTAACAGTTCCAAAAGCCAGGACCAAGAAATACGGAGAGGCAGCTTTTAGTTTCTATGCCCCCAACCTCTGGAACACCCTGCCGGAGGGCCTAAGAAGGGCCGAAACAACGGAGGTCTTCAAGCGAGATCTCAAGACGTACCTTTTCGACCTAGCCTACAATCACTAGCCAGGACCTTGAGACACAGAAAGGTAGCCTCAAACCTACCTGTGAATCCTCTGTATACATTGGTGTATATCCTGCTATGCACTGTATGTATATCAAGTAGTGTACAGAAGCTGGTTACCCTGAAACAGGCTTGTTCTGTTCTGACATCTGTGTTGCTTCAATGGCTCAGCGTGCTACTAACTGTTTTCTGCCTCCCCTAGTGCCTCTCTCTCTCCCTCCTACCTTCTAACCAGGTCCAGTGGATGCCCCACTGTTGCCCGCAGACCACCCTGAGTTCGATTGATACCCCCGTGTCAGCTGTGGATGTTGTAGTATTTAGTTAACACACACACGTACACACAGACACACATCAGTCCACATCCGGCTTAGGCCTGGACCTGATGCTCTTAGCCTTTCTTGCTCTGAAAATGTAATTTAATGTAACTTATTGCTCTATAAATGTTCTTAGCCGTTAGACAAATATATTCCAGGAGCCTGCTCCAGGTTGCCTGTTTTAATATCTGTGTTGCTTTTATGGCTCTGTGTGCTACTAACCCTGTTCTGCCTTCCCTCTCCCTAGTGCCTCTCTCTCTCCCTCCTATCTTCTAACCAGGTCCAGTGGATGCCCCACTGTCACCAGCAGACCTCCCTGAGTCCGATAGATACCTCTGTGTCTGCTGTGGATGTTATAGCATTTAGTTAACACACACACACATACACACAGACATACACCAGCCCACTTCCGGCTTTAGGCCTGGGCCATAGCAAACACACCAGTATTTGCCATGTCTCTCCTATGTTGTTTTTTAGCCTCTCTTACTCTGAAAATGTAATTTAATGTAATGTATTGCTTTATAAATGTTCTTAGCCGGTAGACAAACATACTTCAGGAGCTTGCTCGATCGCCTTGTTGAGAGGGGTCAGGGAAGAATTTTTACAGCTCACTTATCTGGCCCCCGGGTGATACTGTTTTTTTTCTTCCCTCTGGAATATGTAGGGGTGGGTCATATGCCCACCTCCCTTGTTCTCTGTAAAGCGCATTGTGTTGCCTCTGGGTATGAAATGCGCTATACAAATAAAGCTTTGATTGATTGATTTGATTGATTGATTGATTGAGCACTCTCTGGATTGGTTTCCAACTGTGAGTGTGAAGTGGCTGGGATGAGAATCAGCACCTCTAAATCTGAGGCCATGGTTCTCAGCAGGAAACCGGTGGTTTGTCCGCTCCGAGTAGGAAATTAGTCCTAACCCCAAGTGAAGGAGTTCAAGTATCTGGGGGTCTTGTTCACGAGTGAGGGAACCATGGAGAGGGAGTTTGGCCGGAGAATCAGAGCAGCTGGTGCGGTTCTGCAGTCGCTTTACCGCACTGTTGTGACGAAAACAGAGCTGAGCCAAAAGGCAAAGCTCTCAATCTACCGGTCTATCTTCGTCCCCACCCTCACCTATGGTCATGAAGGATGGGTCATGACCGAAAGAACGAGATCACGGATACAAGCGGCCGGAATTAGTTTTCTCTGGAGGGTGGCTGGGTCTCCCTGAGAGATCGGGTGAGAAGTTCAGTCATCCGGGAGAGACTCGGAGTAGAGCCGCTGCTCCTTTGCATCGAAAGGAGCCAGTTGAGGTGGTTCAGGCATGTAGTGAGGATGCCTCCTGGGCGCCTCCCTAGGGAGGTGTTCCAGGCGTGTCCGGCTGGGAGGAGGCCGCGGGGTAGACCCAGGACCAGGTGGCGGGACTATATCTCCGCACTGGCCTGTGAGCGGCTAAAGATTCCCCAGGCAGAGCTGGTTGATGCTGCTAGGGAAAGGGATGTCTGGGGCCCCCTGCTGGAACTGCTTCCTCCGTGACCAGACCCTGGATTAGCAGATGACGATGGATGGATGGATCTCAACACATTTTAACAATTGAACTGCTTTAACACCTTTTTTCTACACGGCATGTATAGGCTGACATTATTTCTGTCTTATCTTATCTCACTTCCCTTTGTCTTTGTCGTTACGTTTCTCCGGTAATGCAGTGTCCAACTCTAACTAACGTTAGCAAGGAATCCCTCTGATTACAGTAACGTTAACGATAGCTAGGCCGTGTCCGAATGTCTATACTACATGCTACATACTATATAGTACATACTGCAACTCACATACTACATGCTATTTAGTACATACTACTCCACAAAAACATGTTTAGTATCAAGTCAAGTCAAGATAAATGTTGCATGCTACTCGAGTCATCCAGTGAAAGTAACGGGCTCCGGCTCGCATACGGTTCATGTTAAACTTACAACAATATTGAGCTAGCCAGGCATTTGAGTTGGTCATCCAGCAGGCTCGATCCTCACCTTTGTATAATACAAACTGGAATGGCTGTGATAATAATCCAGAAAATGTTCTTCCTTTGCCTCGTTAAGCACCAGCTGCAACACTCTCCTCCAAATTCATTCTCTCCGTTAGCATGGCTGACGTTGCACTCAGTAGCTTGTGCTTATTATTAATGGTCAAACCCTACACCCCCTCCCGACCGCTACGCTCTGCTACCTCAGGGCGACTGGTTGCCCTGTCACTCCGAGGCTCCTGCGGTCGATCAACACGGTCACGGCTCTTCTCTGTCCTGGCCCCGTAGTGGTGGAATGAACTGCCCACTGATGTCAGGACAGCAGAGTCGCTGCCCATCTTTCGTCGCAGGCTCAAAACTCATCTCTTCAAGAAGTACTACAACAATCCTCCCACCTAAGCACTTATTGTATTATATATACATGTATAATATATGTATTATAGGATTGCGATTCTTGCACTTTGCCTTCAGCACTAGATTATGCTCTTAGTCACTTGTTTTAGAAAGAAGATGCACTTGTGAGTTCTGGCAAGTAGTAGTACATTGGCTCTTCCTACGTTAAATGCAATTATTGTTAGTCGCTTTGGATAAAAGCGTCTGCTAAATGACTGTAATGTAATGTAATGTATTATTGGGGTTGGTGAGAAGCTTGTGCAGTGGAGGGGTTCTTTTGGGGGAGTTAGCTGTTGGATTGTTATGCTTAAATTATGCTAGCCAGCTAGTTCCCAAGCTTGTTTGATAACATTATTTGATTCAGACATAACGTAGGGTGCCTGGTACAGTCCACTGACCAGTTGCTGGTTAGCTACAAGAGGCAGGATCCCAGCCGAACGTTGCATCCCCCAACCCGCAACAGAGGGTTATCAACTGGGCTGGGACTCCCCCTCTCATCGCTAACCAGCAACTGAGCCAATTGAGCTAAAGGTGGTTAGCTAGCCCGATCGTAAATTACTTAAACTGAATAGATATGACACCAATAAGCACATCGATGCCAATAGTTAGCTTAATCTTGATATAACTAAGACATCTGCTAATAAAAAACCACCGACAGATTTAGCTACTATGTTCACGAACATGTAAGCTAGGTTGGCGAATTACTGTTGCCTCAACTTCCACCAATTTTAACAAACCGGAAACTGAACGATGACGTGCCGTGATGTTTCACTCAAATCGCCATCTTGTTTCCGGAATAACATCCTCTCGATGCCTGTTACATTTTGAGGGTAATTTCGGGAACATGTAGTACATACTATATAGTATGCCAGATGTAGCAGGCACAATTTTGATGTAGCATGCTGCATCTGGCGTACTATATAGTATGTACTACATACATAGTATGGACATTCAGACATGGGCTGCGTTCCGAATGGCATACTACCCTTCTATATAGTATGCCAAAACAGGATGTAGTATGTCCCAATACATAGTATGCCACATGCAGTATGGCAAAAATACCAGGATGTCCTACTACATGGAAAGGAACAGCCCCCTCCTACCTCCAGGCCATGGTCAAACCCTACATCCCCTCCCGACCACTACGCTCTGCTACCTCAGGGCGACTGGTTGCCCCGTCACTCCGAGGCTCCTGCGGTCGATCGACACGGTCACGGCTCTTCTCTGTCCTGGCCCCGCAGTGGTGGAATGAGCTGCCCACTGATGTCAGGACAGTAGAGTCGCTGCCCATCTTTCGTCGCAGGCTCAAAACTCATCTCTTCAAGAAGTACTACAACAATCCTCCCACCTAAGCACTTATTATATTATATTGCACTGTACTTTAGATTGTGATTCTTGCACTTTGCCTTCAGCACTAGATTATGCTCTTGGTCACTTGTTTGTTTTAGAAAGAAAATGCACTTGTGAGTTCTGGCAAGTAGTAGTACATTGGCTCTTCCTACGTTAAATGCAATTATTGTTAGTCGCTTTGGATAAAAGCGTCTGCTAAATGACTGTAATGTAATGTAATGTAATGTACATCCGGTCGTATTTTGCAGTATGCAAGCCAGCAGGCTTTTCTGGCTATTCTGACCCACAATCCTGTGCGCAGCGGAAATGTGCGTCACATGTGCGAGTCGCGACAGCTGTAGACGAATGTGTAGACAAATTTCAAGGCGCAATGTTATGACAAGGTAGTACGTCCCAATTGGATGCCTACTGCTTGCAAAGTACGTACTTTCTAAGGGCAGCTGTAGTAGGTACTGGTAGTAAGTAGTAGAAGTATGCGATTCGGAACGCAGCCACGGTGCTAGGCTGTGACATGTAGACTGGGTGACGTCAGGCAATGAACATGTAGATTCGATTGGCTAGCGACGCGTGAGATAGTAAACAAATGCTGTAAAATATTACAAAGGCTGTGCAAGCTCAAACTAGTTGCCTATGCTCTGTCAAAAGGGAGAAATTCTCAATGATTTATTGGGTTATGGGTCCGGATCCAGACCGCGGTCCGCCTGTTGGTGATACTGTAGCTAAGCTAGAGGATCAACCAATGTTCCTGTACATTCTAGTCAGAAACTTGTTGCTGTTGTTGTGTATTCATTATTGTGCAGTGTTGTGTATGGTACAGCGATAGGCTATCGCTTACTATTGTTAGTCTACTTTACAGGTATAGGATGGAACACCCAGTTATGATGTAATAGGGTGCCAAAGCGTAAAACTACACCCTCTACTAGTTGGGTTCGCACCCACCCTATCTTTTGCATGGGAGAAAAAGTTCAAATAATTATAAATCAAATATAAAATATAATCAAAATCGATAAACAATGACTCAATGTGCCTAAGAAATGATGTGAAGAACAATGCAATGCAGCCAAAAATATCATTTTTATGAACAATTTGTAATGAATTTTAATACAACGGTGCGAACTCTACCACCAGAGGGCGCTTTGTCACTTTACCTCCCTATGTTAAGTTCCATCAATAGAATGTTTGTATTTTCATCTTGAAATTAGATAAAAAATCCATTAAACCATTTAGTGACCAGGCTGTAATGTACCTGCTGTTCTCACCCAACTCCCTATGACCAGCTGCCTTAACCCTAACCCTAACCTGTCCAAGTGAGCAGCATGTGTCATGGTGGTCGTGTGCCCGTGATGACTGGCACTCCACATCACAATGACCGAGCCTTGGGAGTATTTCCAATTGCAAGGCCAATGAAACCCAAGCAGTGGAGGATTACAAGATGAAACCAGAGTGGGTGTGGAGAGGAGAGGGATGTGGAGACGGGTAGCAGACAAGGTCACTCCTGGCAGCGGGAGATTGGGGTGGGGGGCAGAGGGAGAGAGGGGTAGAGAAAGACAGACTGACAGAGAAAGTGAACACTATTGTGAACACATGAAGCAGCTGCAGTCCAGAGCCTCCATGATAGACTGTCACAATATACATGAACACATCATCAAGACACACTCATCACCAACACACAAAATGCCTCAACAACACACACACATGCGTCCCACACATGCAACACAGCGTGACGTCAGCAGCTGGTGTTTTACATGCTAAGCTGCCATGGGTGTGTGTATTGTTGTATTGCCATGGGTGTGTGTATGTGTTTGTGGCTGTTTAAAGTTTGAACAAGGAGAGAAGGAGCAGGAGACCATGACCTATGAGATGGTAAGTCCATTTTCACGCCTCTAGAGTTACAACGTTACAGAGGTCACCTCACGACTGCAAGGGGGTGAGGACAGAGACACAGGCAGATAGATGGGATAACTACACAGTCAATGGTGTAGTGTGTGTGTGTGTGTCTGTGTGTGTGTGTGTGTGTGTGAGTACAAATGTCAGTGTGAGTGTGTGCTTGGCACACAGTGTGAGTGTGTGCTTGGTCTGTGTGTATGTGTGTGTGTGTGTGTGTGTGTGTGTGTGTGTGTGTCAGTGAATGTATGTGTGTTATCAAGAGTGTCCATCTGTGGGATGCCCAGATGATCCACCTAAATAACTTACCAGTCCCTAATGCATTCAAGTTTTTTTTATGTCATTGAGAGGGCTTCACTTGTCCTTTCTCTAAATATGGGGGGGCAGGGTCTGGGGCTAGGGCTGGGGCTGGGGGTGGGACTGGGGGTAGGGCTGGGGCTTGGGGCAGGGTCGGGGGGTAGGGCTGGGGCTTGGAGCAGGGTCAGGGGGTAGGGCTGGGGGTAGGGCTGGGACTAGGGCTGGGGCAGGGTCGGGGGGTAGGGCTGGGGCTTGGGGCAGGGTCGGGGCTGGGGGTAGCAGAGACTGGGGGGGGGTGCAGATAGGGGCGTGACTGTGGTGTAGACTGAGAAAGGGAATGAAGTAAGGCTGGTGATTGGCTGGTGCTAATCGAGACGAGGGACCAATCGCCCAATCCTGGTCATTTTCAGTGGACGTTGTGTGGGTGTGAGGGTACTTATGGACAGGACAGAGAGCTGTGTCCATCCACGGTGTAGAGACGACACTCTTCCCTGACCATCCATCCTACTGTCTGTCAGCGGAGCCTGCCAACATGGTAAGAGCCTGGAACAAGACGTATGTATGTGTATCTGTCCCTATGGAAATAAAGAAATGACATGAAGAGAAGGAAAGAGAAGAGGAGGAGAGGGGGGTGTAGGACAGAGAGAGGGAGCAGGGTCCTCAGTGAGGAGGAGGAGAGGGGAGGAGGAGAGGGGGGTGTAGGAGAGAGAGAGGGAGCAGGGTTCTCGGTGAGGAGGTGGAGAGGGGAGGAGGAGAGGGGGGTGTAGGAGAGAGAGAGGGAGCAGGGTCCTCGGGGGCTCTCAGCCAGCTCTGCTAGCTGTGGGCAGCTGGACCGTGATGAGCCACTGAGAGAGGAGACGACATTAGGAGACTGGATTGCAGTTAAGTGGTTGGTTGCTGCGCTCACGCTTGGTTTCTGAGACCAGGCTGTGATTGGCCAGGTCAGTGTGACCGGTCCAGGGGTGAGACCAGGCTGTGATTGGCCAGGTCAGTGTGACCGGTCCAGGGGTGAGACCAGGCTGTGATTGGCCAGGTCAGTGTGACCGGTCCAGGGATGAAACCAGGCTGTGATTGGCCAGGTCAGTGTGACCGGTCCAGGGGTGTCAGCTCTGATTTTATTGAGTTTATTTATTTAGTTTATTTAAATCAGGACAGTGCATATTGATGAACATGTACAATACATGTAAATATGCCAGATTGTATCCCGGAGGCTAGTTTCCATCTGGAGTCCATTAGGCAGGTTGATGTTACAAAACAAGTTACAAGAGGTACAGAGGCAGTTAAACATATATAAAACACAGACACAGTACAATATATAAAACATAGAACAATGGCATGCAGTTAGAAGTGTTCACATTTTTGGTTGGCTCTAAGCCACACCTTTAGATGCCCCTTAAAGGTGGCAAGAGTGGGGCAATCCCTTATGATTAAGGGGGGGCTGTTCCAGATTGCGGACCCTTCATAAGATAGAACATTTTGACTGAAAGAGGTTTTTCTAAAGGTAATCACACAGTCCCCATTTGCAACGGCTCTTGTGAGCCGAGTTAGGTTGGTGGTGGATCTGTATTTGATAAACTCATTCAAAGGGGGTGGCGCTAGAAAGTGAAGCACTTTGTAGATCAAGCACACAGAGGAGAAGTAACTGAAATTTTCAAAGCTTAGCATGTTGTATTTTGCTAAAATGTTGCAGTGGTGATAAGTAAAAGGTTTTCTGTCCAGAATTAAGTAAAGAGTTTTTGTATAGGAGTTCAACTGGTTTCAATGTTGTTGCCCCTGACATAGACCAACTGGTTATACAGTAACTCAGATGTGATAGGATCATAGACCAACTGGTTATACAGTAGCTCACATGTGATAGGATCATAGAGTGTAGAAACATCATGGCAGCTGCATCAGAAAGAGAACCCCTCATTTGCTTGAAATTATAAAGATGGGAATTTAACTTTTTTTGACAACATTTTCACATGGTGCTTGAAGGAGAGTTTGGAGTCTATGAACACACCTAATTATTTAAACTCGTTAACAACATCCAATTCTTCTGCACCCAAGAAGACACCAGAGTGTGTTGATTGGCCAGGTCAGTGCGGCGGGCCCAGGGGTGTCAACTCTGATTGGCCAGGTCAATATGATGGGTCCTGAAGTGTCATCTGTGATTGGCCAAGTCAGTGTGACGGGTCCTGGGGTGTCAGCTCTGATTGGCCAAGTCAGTGTGACGGGTACTGGGGTGTGAGCTCTGATTGGCCAGGTCAGGTGGCGGATGCAGTGCTTGAGCAGCTTTGGTGGAAGATCTTCTTGTCATCCTGACTGGTTGATGTTGGAGAGAGCCTGAAGGGAAATTAAATGAATGTTTAAGGTTGATTTTAATGCCTGTGGTTTTTTTTCTATTGGCTTAATCAAGAAGACCTAACTGCCTTTATGTTTCATGCAGAGGTGTTAGAGTTGGTGTTACAGAAGCCTTCCTGACCATGTTAGCCCACTACCAGCCAGCAAGTTAACATGGTGGGGAACACACAGCCTGAGCTCCTGGCTCTGAGCTCACATTCGTGTCCTTGAAACTACCTGGTTGAACCACACGAGTGTGTGTGTGGCTGGCGTTATCAAGACACCAGACTCTGTCAGGGAGATCAACATGCCTCAGACAGGCCTGACATACCAATACCAGGACCCAACGACAGTCATGTGACAGCTGCTGCTCTCTGCTATTGGAAACTGAGCTCTGAAGAGGTTATTTAAGGTTCTATTGTTAAGTCCATCCCACACCAGTAGGAAAACACAGAATAAACACACCCACTCTGAATCACTACACACCCACTCTGAATCACTAACACACCCATTCTGAATTACTAACACACCCACTCTGAATCACTAACACACCCACTCTGAATCACTAACACACCCACTCTAAATCACTAACACACCCACTCTGAATCACTACACACCCACTCTGAATCACTAACACACCCACTCTGAATCACTAACACTCCCACTCTGAATCACAAACACACCCATTCTGAATCACTACACTCCCACTCTGAATCACTAACACACCCACTCTGAATCACTACACACACACTCTGAATCACTACATACCCACTCTGAATCACTACACTCCCACTCTGAATCACTAACACACCCATTCTGAATCACTACACTCCCACTCTGAATCACTAACACACCCACTCTGAATCACTAACACACCCACTCTGAATCACTAACACACCCACTCTGAATCACTACACACCCACTCTGAATCACTAACACACCCACTCTGAATCACTAACACACCCACTCTGAATCACTAACACACCCACTCTGAATCACTACACACCCACTCTGAATCACTAACACTCCCACTCTGAATCACTAACACACCCACCCTGAATCACTACACACCCACTCTGAATCACTACATACCCACTCTGAATCACTACACTCCCACTCTGAATCACTAACACACCCATTCTGAATAACTACATACCCACTCTGAATCACTAACACACCCACTCTGAATCACTAACACACCCACTCTGAATCACTAACACACCCACTCTGAATCACTACATACCCACTCTGAATCACTACACTCCCACTCTGAATCACTAACACACCCATTCTGAATCACTACACTCCCACTCTGAATCACTAACACACCCACTCTGAATCACTAACACACCCACTCTGAATCACTAACACACCCACTCTGAATCACTAACACACCCACTCTGAATCACTACACACCCACTCTGAATCACTAACACACCCACTCTGAATCACTACACACCCACTCTGAATCACTAACACACACACTCTGAATCACTAACACACCCACTCTGAATCACTAACACACCCACTCTGAATCACTAACACACCCACTCTGAATCACTACACACCCACTCTGAATCACTAACACACCCACTCTGAATCACTAACACACCCACTCTGAATCACTACACACCCACTCTGAATCCTAGCAGGCTGAAGCCTAGGGGGCGCTATTTCTTTTTATTTAACCTTTATGCAGGGAGTCCCGTACAAAATATGTAAAATACAAATACTGTAAATATAAAATACAATTGAAATACAAAGTACAAACCACAAAATGTGCAGAGTTGATGCACACTTAATTAAATCACAAACATCAGAACAAAAGTTCCCAACTAGTCCTTTGAATTGTCTTAGTGGCACTAGCACCTGGGTTCTGAATTGATCAGGGGTCCCCCCAGGGTTGACCAGTCCTGGGTTCTGAGTTGATCAGGGGTCCCCCCAGGGTTGACCAGTCCTGGGTTCTAGGATGATGAGTAGTGTGTTGAATGAATCAGTGAGGTTTAATGTGTTTGATGTTATTGTGGTTCCGGATCCCCCCCCCCCCCCCCCCCCCAGCCCACCGATGCCCAGAGTGACGCCCGCTCCTTCCTGAGTGAGGAGATGATTACAGGTGAGTCTTGGCCAGCTGTAAACAAATCAACATGTAAACAACCATGTGAACAACCAATATCACAAAGAGCTTTACAAAAGCCCAAAAGACATCAACATCAGAGACCATAGCTGTACTATACATCACTATACATCACTATACAAGCCTATAGCTATACGTCACTATACATCACTATACAAGCCTATAGCTATACATCACTATACATCACTATACAAGCCTATAGCTATACATCACTATACATCACTATACAAGCCTATAGCTATACATCACTATACAAGCCTATAGCTATACATCACTATACATCACTATACAAGCCTATAGCTGTACATCACTATACATCACTATACAAGCCTATAGCTGTACATCACTATACATCACTATACAAGCCTATAGCTGTACATCACTATACATGCCTATAGCTATACATCACTATACAAGCCTACATATATCACTATACAAGCCTACTGTATATACATCACTATACAAGCCTATAGCTGTACATCACTATACAAGCCTATAGCTATATGTCACTATACATCACTATACAAGCCAATAGCTATACATCACTATACTGTACGTACAAGCCTATAGCTATACATCACTATACATTACTATACAAGTCGTCAGTACATACATCACTATACAAGCCTCCATCAAAGCTTTAGCTGTAGGTGCCTGGGATATTTAAGTTTCCAGGCCTCAGGTTGTGCAGCAACCAGGCCCACTATGCTCTGACTGTAGCTGTAACTACACACCACAGCTGTAAACCTCTGGTGGGCCTAATCCTGACCTGGGCCTAATCCTGACCTGTCACCTCTCAGACAAAACCCAACCTGGCAGTCTCCCCTACCCGTTTATAGTTTACCATGCCTGGTGTCCAGATAATCTTATAGTTTACCATGTCTGGTGTCTAGATAATCTTATCGTTTACCATGTCTGGTGTCCAGATAATCTTATAGTTTACCATGCCTGGTGTCCAGATAATCTTATAGTTTACCATGCCTGGTGTCCAGATAATCGTATAGTTTACCATGTCTGGTGTCCAGATAATCTTATAGTTTACCATGTCTGGTGTCCAGATAATCTTATCGTTTACCATGCCTGGTGTTCAGATACTACTATGAGGCCGTCTATAGGAAAGGACAGAGTTGTTCTTCCTCAGGTGGCTCAGGTCCTGTGGTGTGTGTAGCAGGCTGCTGAGGAGGTTCTACCAGTCTGAGGATGTTCTACCAGTCTGAGGATGTTCTACCAGTCTGAGGATGTTCTGCCAGTCTGAGGATGTTCTACCAGTCTGAGGATGTTCTACCAGTCTGAGGATGTTCTACCAGTCTGAGGATGTTCTACCAGTCTGAGGATGTTCTGCCAGTCTGTCACTGGTCACTGTCAGGCAACACAGGTCTAGGAAGTTGAACAAGCTGATGGGTGGGGTCGGCTCTGTTGTGTGGCAACAACTGGACAGCCTGGAGTCTGTGGCAGAGAGGAGGATGAGGGACAAACTGAAGTCCATCCTGGACAAACCCTCCCATCCCCTCTATGACGAGCTGTGGCAGATGGGAGCACCTTCAGCCACAGGCTCCTCCCACCCAGGTGTAATACAGAGCGGTTCAGACGTTCCTTTGTGCCAGCGGTCGTCAGACTGTATAACAGTGCCTGAGCGCTCCCAAGTGTTGTGGATCAATCAATCAATCAATCAAAGCTTTATTTGTATAGCGCATTTCATACCCAGAGGCAACACAATGCGCTTTACAGAGAACAAGGGAGGTGGGCATACGACCCACTCTCTACATATTCCAGAGGGAAGCAAAAAAACAGTAATCACCCGGGGGCCAGATAAGTGAGCTGTAAAAATTCTTCCCTGACCCCTCTCAACAAGGCGATCGAGCAAGCTCCAGGAGTATGTTTGTCTACCGGCTAAGAACATTTATAAAGCAATACATTACATTAAATTACATTTCAGAGTGAGAGAGGCTAAAAGCATCGTAGGAGAGAGAATATTCTACGGACATGCTACATCATCCACAGCAGACACGGGGGTATCTATCGGACTTCGGGAGGTCTGCTGGTGACAGTGGGGCATCCACTGGACCTGGTTAGAAGATAGGAGGGAGAGAGAGAAGCACTAGGGAGAGGGAAGGCAGAGGGAAGGCAGAACAGGGTTAGTAGCACATAGAGCCATACAGACCACACAGATATTGAAACAGGCAACCTGGGGCAAGCTCCTGGAATATATTTGTCTAATGGCTAAGAACATTTAAAGAACAATAAATAACATTAAATTAAATTTTGGATGTATGTATGCGTGTATGTTTATTTGAGTATTAGTATACATATTTATACAGACTGTATGTATGTTGTATATTTTATATTCATGCATAATGCATGTATATATTTCTTGTAATTTAATTTAATCTATTATGTATATTCTCTATGTATATTCTTTATTCTGCTTTACTTTTTCCCCACTGCTGCTGTACTGTTCCACTGCTGAAACACCCAATTTCCCCCAACCGTGATTATTTAAGTATCTATCTATCTACTGTATCTATCTATCTACTTTATCTATCTATCTTATCCTATCTCCTCAATCTAGAGTTCAAGGCTGCCTTCGACATGTTCGACACCGACGGCGGCGGTGACATCAGCACCAAGGAGCTGGGTCAGGTGATGAGGATGCTGGGTCAGAACCCGTCCAGAGAGGAGTTGGACGCCATCATAGAGGAGGTGGATGAGGATGGTGAGATGCTGGGTCACATGACAGGAAGTGAACGTCTGTGCAGGACTGAGGAGGGGGAAGAACTCTCTGGATTTACAAGACAGTTCAGTCAGTCAGCCATTCCTCTAAGCCTTTGTCTTCTCTCTCTTCCTCTCCTCTCCCCCTCTCCTCCCCTCTCCCTTCCTCTCCTCCTCTCCCTTCCTCTCCCCTCTCCCTTCCTCTCTCCTCCTTTCCTCCCCCTCCCTTCCTCTCCCCTCCTCCCCTCTCCCTTCCTCTCCTCCCCTCTCCCCTCCTCTCCTCCCCTCTCCCCTCCTCTCCTCTCCCTTCCTCTCTCCTCCTCCCCTCTCCCCCTCCCCTCTCCCTCCCCTCCCCCTCCCCCCTGCTCTCCTCCCCTCTCAGGCAGCGGTACCATCGACTTCGAGGAGTTCCTGGTCATGATGGTGCAGCAGCTAAAGGAGGACCAGGCTGGCAAGAGTGAGGAGGAGCTCTCAGAGTGCTTCCGCATATTCGACAAGTACGTCTAACCCTAACCCTACCTGAACACAGACAAATACTTCACCCACCTGAACACAGACAAGTACGTCTCCCACCTGAACACAGACAAGTACGTCTCCCACCTGAACACAGACAAGTACTTCACCCACCTGAACACAGACAAGTACGTCTCCCACCTGAACAGACAAGTACGTCTCCCACCTGAACACAGACAAGTACTTCACCTACCTGAACATAGACAAGTACTTCACCTACCTGAACAGACAAGTACTTCACCCACCTGAACACAGACAAGTAATTCACCCACCTGAACACAGACAAGTACTTCACCCACCTGAACATAGACAAGTACTTCACCTACCTGAACAGACAAGTACTTCACCTACCTGAACACAGACAAGTACTTCACCCACCTGAACACAGACAAGTACTTCACCCACCTGAACACAGACAAGTACTTCACCCACCTGAACACAGACAAGTACGTCTCCCACCTGAACACAGACAAGTACTTCACCCACCTGAACACAGACAAGAAATTCACCAACCTGAACACAGACAAGTACTTCACCCACCTGAACATAGACAAGTACTTCACCCACCTGAAAGCAGACAAGTACTTCACCCACCTGAACACAGACAAGTAATTCACCAACCTGAACAGAGACAAGTACTTCACCCACCTGAACACAGACAAGTACTTCACCTACCTGAACACAGACAAGTACTTCACCCACCTGAACATAGACAAGTACTTCACCTACCTGAACACAGACAAGTACTTCACCTAGACAAGTACGTCTCCAACCTAAAAAACAGTGTGTTTCCAACTAAGCACTGCCTTGTTCCACTTTAAGCTTCCTGGAGCATGGGTGTGGCCCAGTCCACTGCAGTGCACTGTACTGTACCAGTACTATAGTCACTAATCCTCCCTATGACCGGTCAGACAGCCACACTGAGACACGGTTAACCGTACCAGAGAGCCTGCTGGTGTAGGAACCGTTAACCGTACCAGAGAGCCTGCTGGTGTAGGAACCGTTAACCGTACCAGAGAGCCTGCTGGTGTAGGAACCGTTAACCGTACCAGAGAGCCTGCTGGTGTAGGTGAGCTGACAGAGGCTGTGACAGTCCGTCATCCGTTGCCACAGGAACGGGGACGGCTTCATCGACAGGGAGGAGTTTGGCGAGATTATCTATGCCACCGGGGAACCAATCACAGACGAGGAGGTGGATGAGCTCATGGCGGACAGCGACACAAACAAGGATGGGAAGATTGACTTTGACGGTGAGATGCTGATACAGATCTCAGATCAGATCAGGCTTTATTAACCCCCAGGTGAGATGCTGTTACAGATCTGAGATCAGATCAGGCTTTATTAACCCCCAGGGGGATTCCGGTGTTACAGAGTGAGGTACTGAATAGAAAATAAAGTCAAATAGACATTCTATACATACTTACATATACATACATACATACATACATACATACATACACATACATACATACATACATACATACATACATACATACATACATACATACATACATACATACATACATACATCAGACATAATCATAGCAACAAACAAGTGAAACATGCAAAGGAAAAAATATATATGAAAATAATATCAAAAGTGACAAAGGGACGGGGGTTCTGAGTCCCAGAATGAAAGGGGGTCAGGGGTCAGGTACTGGGGGGATCAGGTACTGTAGTAATCTGATAGCTGTGGGGGGGGGTCAGGGGTCAGGTACTGTAGTAGTCTGATAGCTGTGGGGGGGGTCAGGTGTCAGGTACTGTAGGTCAGCCTGGTAGCTGCTGGCACTAAGGAGCACTGAAGCACTCAGGTTTGTACTAGAGAGACATCCTCCATAAGAGCAGTACAAACACTCCATATGAAGAGTGTGTGCAGCATGTGTGTTATGACATCATTGTGTGCATGAGCATGACATCTTATGCAGGGCATCTTAACATGTAGGACATCTTATGTAGGGCATCTTAACATGTAGGAAATTTTAACATGTAGGAAATCTTAACATGTAGGACATCTTAACATTTTGATTCTCCCAATACCACTCACAAGACAAATATTCATGGGGGATTTGGGGTTGCTTATGGTGTAGTCTCAACGCCAGACCCATGAGAGTTCTTTCACTGATACACTACGCAAGCTACGCTAACTACGTTACTGCATGCTGCAGTATGGGTCTGGGACACTTCATGCAAAAATCTGGTGCTCAAATCCTGGCAATTCATTGGTTTCGCAGGAATCCCTGCGACACCAATCAGTAACGACTTTCGTGATCAGGCACTCCCACCCAACCTGGCCCGCCCATCTAACCTGGGCTAGGTTTCTCATTTGCTGCTACGACCTGTCACTCTTACAATTTTGACCCATCGATACGCCCTCAGAACACCAGCTTTGGCGGCAAAGTGGCACAGACTCTATGATGTAGTATGCGGAGCGCAGCGATTCAACATAATATTTGAGTCTGGAGAGAGAGTATTTACGGTGTAGCTTGTATATCTTTTCCCGGGTGTATATTGGGCGTGGTTTGTTCCTACTCATCAGTCATCAGGAGACCTTGTGACCTGGGGTCATGTGAGCATGTGTCCTGGCTGAGCTCTGACCAGCTCCCAGGCTCTCAGCAGCACATGGAGCTGAAAGGCCCTGTATAGGTTGTGTATTGAGGGCTATAGTTACAGAGAGGGGGTAGTTGTACAGGGAGGGGCTGGAGAGGGCTGTGGGAGGCTGAGATGGTCCTGGGGTTACAGTTAGAGTTAAAATAGTGTTTCCCTCCCGTCTAGAGAGAGGGAGCTAGACTACGTGAGGTGTTCCTGGTCACCAAATATTACATATTTATTTTTCCCGCCGTCTCTCTCTCTCTCTTTCTTTTTTTCTTTCTTTCTTTATACCTTTCTTCCTTCCTCTCCAGAGTTTCTGAAGATGATGGAGAATGTCCAGTAACGAGTACAGACCAACATTCCTTACAAGCCACCCTGCCCATCAGCCATTGCTTCAAGACACCCCCCCCCCACAAACGAACAGAAAACATCAATTAAACCGACTCCCAACTCTTCCTACAGCATTAACCAGTCTTCCCAAGTTCAGTTCTGCAGGAGTGTAAACACAGAGTTTGAGAAAAGACTATATTGGTGTCGTGTCATGGTTCTTCTCACCCTGGACGGATGCGCGGCATTGTGGGAATGTCTATAAATATCCCTCAGAACCTTTTAAGACCAAGAAGCTTTCCCTCCCCGGGTCACCGGCCAGACCGCCCAGCTGTCCTTGTCCTACACCTGCTGTTCCTTAAGAAACATTACACCCCCCAGCAAACCCCCACCCTCCTACAGCCTCCACACTACACCCCCCAGAAACCCCCCCACCCTCCCAGTAACCCCCAGCAGCCCCCCCCCCCCACCCTCCTACAGCCTCCTCACGGCTCCTCCCTGGAAAGAGCTTTAAAATAAACCTGCCTCCATCCTACAGCTATGCTTCTCTTGCTTGTTGTCCTGTTGCCCTGAGAGAGAGAGAGAGAGAGAGAGAGAGAGAGGGAGAGAGAGAGAGAGAGAGAGAGAGAGAGAGAGAGGGAGAGAGAGGGAGAGAGAGAGAGAGAGAGGGAGAGAGAGAGAGGGAGAGAGAGAGAGAGAGAGGGAGAGAGAGAGAGAGAAAGAGAGAGAGAGGGAGAGAGAGAGAGAGAGAGAGAGAGAGAGGGAGAGAGAGTGAGAGAGAGAGAGAGAGAGAGAGAGAGAGAGAGAGGGAGAGAGAAGGGTGGAGCTGACAGCAGATCAACCCTGGCTCCGTCTTAGTTCCTGGTCACTTCTGCCTGTTTGTTCATAGAAACTACATTTCTTAATCTGTCTTTTTTACTTTCATCAATAAGACTTTCCCATCATGCGACTGCATGTGTACACATACACACACACACACACACCCTCCCACCCCCCACTCTTCTCCTCTTGCATATACAATCACGCACACTTGTGCACACACACACACACACACACCATATGCTCCACCAGCCCCACCAATTACAATCGTTGTCAACAGACAGACCAATGGCAACATGCAGAGCCTTGGCCAGACCCTGTCTACACAGATCCTGCCACAGACCAAGGCCCCGACAGTCTCATCACTTGAGAAATGTCCTCTGTAATGTCCGAGAGAATCAGAGAGCTTTCCCCCTGGCTAGCTCCTCCCTCAAACAGTCGGACTAGACTCTGTCACTGCTCTGTCTCCAGGTGATGGTTCCCCAGGTAACAGTCCCCAGGCAACCACCGGGGTAGTGAGCATCATGGCGGGAGCGTTTCTGTCAGCAGAGCAGCTTGTAGGAGCTCTGAGACCCAGCAACGGTCTTCCTTAGGTACAAACACCCTGCTCTCAGAGTATATAGTCCTCACTCCTCCCACCACCCGTAGACACATCCTCCCCCTCCTCCCCACCTTGCCTCTCAGTATAATATCATATCACCCCCCCCGCCCCCCCAGCGTCCCTCCTCAGGAACCCCCCACCATATAAGGACAGTCAGGTTGTGTTTATGCACTACGTGGAGGTCTGGGATGGGCTCTGTCTCCAGCCTGTCCGGCCCCCTCACTCTCCTGCCCCCCCTCTCTCCTGCCCCCTCACTCTCCTGCCCCCCCTCTCTCTTGCCCCCTCACTCTCCTGCCCCCCTCTCTCCTGCCCCCTCACTCTCCTGCCCCCCCCCCCTCTCTCAGCCCCAGAAACCCTCGGCTATTCAGGGCACAGCCAAGGAGGGGGGAGGGGTTCTAGACCCACAGCACTTTTCTACACGGGTAGAGTTTCACACCCAGAATGAAACTCCATCACAGGACCACAACGCCCCCCCTCCCCTCCCCCCAAACACACCTCCAACACCAAGGACTATATAGTACGCTAACCCACATTTTTAGAAATTGTTGTTTGAGCTTGAAATAACAGAAGAGCAACAACACAGTGTCTCAGAACTACTTCTTACAGGAGCTCATTGCATACGACAGCTGGTATGATGGCCTCTCTTCCCTAAACCAACAAGAAAAAAAACCCAAATTGTAAACTTTCCATCACAGAGGACTTGTTGAGACACATGAGCTGAAACACTGTTTGTGACACGACTCTGCTGTTGGTGCATACATAACGTTATTATGATGCTGTAACTGTATACAAAACGTGTAGGCCTTCACACCTTCTCAAAATGTCATGAAATATCTCTTCACTCTGATAAAGCTATACTACACACAGTACTGTTGCAGAATTCAAACCTAAAAACTGAAGTTTTAACCTGACACAGATCATGATGTCTGAGTTTTATTTTACTCAATGAGTTGTCTGCAGCTTCAAGACAGAGAAGTTGCGATTGGCTTGTCGGCGCCCCAGAACCCTAAAAGTTCAAGATTCTAAATCCGGAGGCCTGTGAGCGCCAGGGGGCGTGTCTTAGGTCGCCGGTTTAAAGTGTGTCTGAACTCTCTCTTGACGTCTAGTCTTTCTGTTGGGGTGCACGCGGATTGACCACTCCTTTGACCTTGTTTCCGTGGATATTTGGGGGTAAAGCTAATCCACAACCATGGTAAGATCAACCACCTGCGTACAAATAGACCTAATTAAACTATAAGCATATTCACTAAACATGGTCAGAGTAGCCAATAGGGATTTTAATTCGTTTTGATTATTCATGGATGGATAACTTACTTGGAAACATTTGATAAAATGTTGTGTCTGTGGGTTTTTTATTTAAAAAAATATTAAGTCATTTCTTGAAAAGAAAATGATAGTTGAAAGTAAAACTCCTACAGTAAGTGCTTGATTCAAGCCACGATTCGCTGGCGACATTAATAATCATATAGAAAATAAAAATGCTCAAAAATGTCACTTTAATCATTTTAATGACTGGACTTGGAGAACATTAATTTAGGAAAGTCATCCGTGTTTTTTCGGTGGGTGTAGGTTTATGGGTGTGTGAGTGGAGAGGGTGGAGGTTTTGGGTGTGTGAGAGGAGAGGGTGGAGGTTTTGGGTGTGTGAGTGGAGAGGGTGGAGGTTTTGGGTGTGTGAGAGGGTGCGTAGATAGAGCCAAAATGGGAATAAGTCAGTCCCGCTGCTTCGGTGCGGATTTTGCAGAGGCGACAAATTCCATGGGGTTGTATGTCCGCATTGCCATATACAGGGGGGCTAATGCGTTGAGCCTTAAATAGCATGGCTAATTTCTACCCGGCCCGAGAACTGTCATACAATAGGCCTTATGTGACATCTTATATCACCATGATTCAATGGCCTCCATCGGGTTTTCCAGCATGTTATCATCATAATATAGGCTAGGCTATAAACGATTATAAGCTTCACTGTTGACAGAGCTATGACTGAACTTTACTGACAGAGTTTGACATGTCTCCTAGGCCACAACCTCCATTAATTTGGTTTTAAAACATGTGATAAACAGGGTTACTCTAGGTAGCCCTCCGCTGTTCTCTGAGAGAGCTCGGAAGCGTGGAGAGATAGGTCTGGCTATGCGACACTAAAGAGATGCGCATAACTCGACATTATCCTGAGATGACGATGTGACGTTGTTCTTGCAGACTGACGCGCAACAAGAGGCCCGCTCCTATTTGAGCGAGGAGATGCTTAACGGTGAGTAAATTAAACCAAGTCTGACTGGAATTACACGTTGAGAGGGCCAAAGTCTGTTGATTACAATAATTCGTGCGCATATACTTATGATGAATCTCCTCAATCTAGAGTTCAAGGCTGCCTTCGACATGTTCGACACTGATGGCGGCGGTGACATCAGCACCAAGGAGCTGGGTCAGGTGATGAGGATGCTGGGTCAGAACCCGACAAGAGAGGAGCTGGACGAAATCATTGAGGAGGTCGATGAGGATGGTGAGCAACGGATTAATAAACACGTCACGTCAGATTACCGGACATTTCAGTCTTTGCTGCTGCGTAATAACGCACAATTTGGTAGCCTAACCGTCGCGCACACGGGAGCATGGCGCGTAACTGGGCTTGTCTTCATAAAAAAGTAAAATAAAAATCATTAAAACAATTGGTCATAATAGGGATGTGTGTGTTTACCTGTAAGTTGGACATGTACTGATATGAACCTGTACCTCAGGCAGCGGCACCATCGACTTCGAGGAGTTCTTGGTCATGATGGTGAGGCTCCTAAAGGAGGACCAGGCCGGCAAGAGTGAGGACGAGCTGGCAGAATGCTTCCGCATATTCGACAAGTACGTCAACATTTGATAGGCTTTTTGAATGAGGGGGGCACGGGGTCGACTTAATTACAACACGGCATTACGACACTTCTGTTGACACTTCAACATTTGCCTGGCGTGTGTCATCATAGGAACGGCGACGGCATGATCGACAGGGAGGAGTTCGCCATCATCATCCGCAGCACCGGCGAGGCGATCTCAGAGGAGGAGATCGATGAGCTGCTGAAGGACGGAGACAAGAACGCTGACGGCATGCTGGACTTTGACGGTAGGTCGTCTGACACACCAACACAAAGACCTTCTGGGTTAGTTATCCAAGTCAAACATGCACAGAATGTCACGTTTGACATTTTCATAACGGACTGTATCTTTCTTGTTTTACTTTCAGAATTCCTCAAGATGATGGAGAATGTGCAGTAAAACAGAGACTTATGGACATTCCCCTCTGCCCCCTCATGCTCGTATCTGATCTCACTCACTCACTCTCACTCCCCCTCCTACGCCCACCACCTGGTCCACCGCCTCTCCTCCTCCATCTCTAGATGTCCCCAGCAGACAGGACGCCTGCTGGGGGGCTACTGGCTCTGCCTGCTTGTGTTAAGTGTCAGCCCACGGAGGGCCTGCTGCTGCTGCTGTTCCCCCCAAAACCAGGAGAGCAAGGCTGGGATGTGAAGCTCACCGCACACCGCCACAAGCAGGGCACGGTGCATCAACAGCCCCCACACTGCCTGGAGCTCTGTCCAGAGGAAGTCTAGATAGATGAGCAGCTTGTTATCGCTGCGCAGACCAACAACTGTCACACCACATAACTGTAAAAACTAAACCATTGCTTGAACAAACATAATAAATGAATAAACTCATGCTCAATTGTAGTTGGTCTGACATATTCATGGTCTGTATAAGCTTTTGTTTAGAGGAATATCAATAAAATCTTTTTTTTTTTTTTCTTTTTTCCATTTTTCCTTGACCACGTTCATCTTGTCTGTCATTGTACTACCCAGCAGGCCTAACTGTTGACGTTGTGAACCAATATCCAATGTGATTTGATACAGGCTGTGGTGTTTTGTTAATCAGAGTATAGGCTACAGCGCACCAAACCATGTTGTCCAAGATGGAGACCCTTGGGCAAGGATAGGACAATATTCGTCTTAGTGACAGTCACTACATTACATACACCCTGAACCAACAACAAATTAGGTTGGACAAAATGAACGCTTACTATTTTCCATATGAAGTACACCATTATAAAAAGGTATTATGAGCACATCAAACTGACACTGCATTCAGCAATGTGATACGCTTTATGCAATAATAAAATGTAATGTAAAATAAAAACATGTCAACATGTAAACAGAAACAAAAAGGTATTGATACATTATGCATAACGTTAGGCTCTGACAAAGTGATTTTGCAGTCGTTTTGATGTCATACATGAATTTAGGAGCCATAATTAGCTTCGTCGAAGGCTTTGCGGGCCCTCTTCAGCTCCTCGTTCATGGTCAGAAGATCCTTCACTCGGGCGAACTTCCTCGGGTCTTTCCGGATAAGGAAGACGATGTCCTCCACCTGGACGCGGCCCTGCCGGCCTATAGACATGGCTTTGTGGGTCATCTCTGTGATGAACTCGATCACAAGGTCCTCCAGGATGTCCACTGACTCGGTATACGGATTCTGGTCATCTCCAAACCCGTACATCATGCACCGGAGCTCCTTAGAGAACAACCGTTTCCTTTTCCCGTGGCCCCCGTCGGCTCCCCCGGCCCCCTCGTCCAGATCCTCCTCGAACCCTGGCTCGTCCTCTTCCTCCGCCATCCTGCCAGGCACAAACACGGTGGCAATTTATTCATCCAGCAAATTGAACGACGGCGATAATCTGAGTTGGTACAACACACCCATTTTATAAAACTGTAGACTAAAATCCTGACCAGACTGTCGCTTATATCTGACTTCAGAAATCACTTAAAGAAAAGAAAATACCTTGAAAATGGAAGCGTTCTTAAACCACAACAACGCAAACACGGCCCGCGTCCGAGAACTTCCGTGTCGTCTTCTTCTATGATACTTATTGACGCTAGAAAGGCGAAGCGTAAATAGCGCCCCTACCGACAGCCTGCTGTACCTCCATACAACTAGTCATTCGTTGTATGCACTGCACTCTGAATGTATGTAGCTATTTAAAAGCATGCGGTACGACACGGCCACAATTTATATTTACGATGACAACGTTTATTCATCGGGTCATTTTCATGATATAGTTGCTGTCTTAAAAATAAATAAAAATAAATCAATCAATCAAAAATATTCTCTCCGTTATCACCAGGTGGCGCCCCACGCAGGGCAGTCAGCTGGGGGAGTGTTCGACTAAAGAAGTGGCTGTTGAATGAGTCGACTTACAGCTAACTAGGCTAATTATATAAACTAAGTCCCAAAGAGGAAGGCGTTTATTTATTACCAGCCTTAATTGTTATAACGTTATGTCATTATTTCGGGATAGCTATTATAGCTATATACCGTCATCGTTATCGGCTAGCTAGCTAACCTAGCTACAAATATATGTCCATGCTACAGACAGACTGGAGAGCTGACTTCCTTGCTACGTAGCCAAGTCCGACCTGAACTTCGTCCTGCCTGTTTGCAACCAGCTGGTAAATTCAGCAAGAAAACCATAGGGGCTTACAGTTATCTGTATATCGTATAGTAACGTAAAGTCTACGTTCAGACTGATTGCACATGCATGCGTGCCAACAAGTGGTAAGTTAGCTGGTAATATCAGTGGGCCAGGGGGTATCCTAATTGTCTCTGGGAACGCCAGTGATAATGTTTATGTTAGGCTAGTCTTTGTATTTGCTGTTGCCTGTTCATAGTCGCTGCTAAGATCAGTACAGCAATGATCATCTTAACTCGGATCAGACGACAGTCTTTGTGTCGGGATCACTGGGGTGTGACAACAATAACGTGTTAAAACACAATTGGTGACAACAATGACGTGTTAAAACACAACTTGCCTAGACTGAACTAGTTGGCTACTCTACTAATTCTCTCTTTCCCTCTCTCGCTGGCTCTCTCACTCTCTCTCCCCTGCCCTCCTCCACCCCCAGGTAACATGTTTGCTGCGAGCCCTCCTGGCTCCGGCGTGGGGCGGTGTGTCCGGCAGTAGAGCGTGGTGTGGTCAGGCCTGCGGCGTGCGGCCCATGGCGTGCCCGGTTCAGCTCCTGTGCCGTGCGGTGCGCACGGGCGGCCTGGTGCTCTGCTACTACGCCTTCTCCATAGGCATCACCTTCTACAACAAGTGGCTGATGAAGGTGAGTCTGGAGAGGTCCAGGAGCTGCGTCCCCTCACTGAGAGGTCAGGGAAGACTATTCACAGTTGACCTTCACTGGCCGTCTGGGTGAACTGTTTTTTGCTTCCCTCTGAAAAATTAGGGGTAGGATCATTATGTACATTCTCCTCTCCCTTCCTCTCTGTTAAGCACATTGTGTTGCATTGTGTGTATGAAATGTGCTATACAAATAAAAATTGATTTGATTTGATCTGGAGAGGAAATGCAATCAGCTAGCGCGTGATAATAGACAGATGGTTCATCCAATCACCTGACAAGTATTTTTGAAAGTGCCTGCCCTTTTCCGAACAGTTTCCCACAGAGTTCCCAGATGGTTATGTGAAGCCTAACACACTAATACCATCTGGCGCGTCAGGTTAGAGGATATGTGGTTGATATTGCTTTTTTTTGTCTCTCTCCCTTCCCCTCTCTCTTTCTCGTTCCTGATTTCCTTGTCTCTGTGTCTCTGGCTCCCCCTCTCTCAGGGTTTCCACTACCCTCTGTTCATGACCCTGGTCCACCTCACCATCATCTTCTGTCTGTCCACGCTGACGCGCTGCGCCATGCAGCGCTGGACCGGGAAGCCCCGCGTCCTCCTCACCTGGAGAGACTACCTCACTAAAGTGGCCCCCACGGGTGGGTGTGTGTGGGTGTGTGCGCACATACGTACACTATGCATCCAGGTCAAACCTGTAGTTGGAGAGCTGAGTGGAATATTCCACTGACATCCCAGTAGAGCTGGTGTCTCCCCAGCCTCAGACAGGCCTCTTTACTGCAGGTACAGATAGTTTACATTACATCACATTATAGTCATTTAGCTAAGGCTTTTATCCAAAGCGACTTACAATAATTGTATTTAACGTAGGAAAAGCCAATGTACTACTACTCGCCAGAACTCACAAGTGCATCTCCTTTCTAAAACAAGTGCATCTCCTTTCTAAAACAAGTGACTAAGAGCATAATCTAGTGCTGACGACAAAGTGCAAGAATAGCAATCTAAAAATACAATAGGTGCTTAAGAGGGTGGATCGTGGTAGTACTTCTTGAGGAGATTAGGTTTGAGCCTGCAACGAAAGATGGGCAGCAACTCTGCTGTCCTCACGCCAGTGGGCAGTTCGTTCCACCACTGCGGGGCCAGGACAGAGAAGAGCCGTGACCGTGTCAATCGACAGGAGCCTTGGAGTGACGAGGCAACCAGTCGCCCTGAGGTAGCAGAGCTTGTAGATAGTCACAGCACAGCGATAACGCCATGCCTTCAGAGATGTGAGAGAGAGAGAGAGATAAGACATCCCTATCTTACAGTCAGATGATGTGAACTAAAGTCCGTGTTGATTGGTGTAATATCTACTGCTCTCTCCCTCCCTCTTTCTCTCCCTCTCTCTCCCTTCCTCTCTCTCTCTCCTTCCTTCCTTCTCTCTCTCCCTCTCTCCCTCTCTCCCTCTCTTTTTCCCTCTCTCTCCCTCTGTCTCCCGCTCTCCCGCTCTCTCTCTCTCTCTGTGTTATTGATTGATCTTGTTTTTTTTAATGATGGCACGTGTTCCCTGTGTTCCCTGTATTCCCTGTGTTCCCTGTATTCCCTGTGTTCCCTGTGTTCTCTGTGTTCTCTGTGTTCCCTGTTTTCCCTGCTCTTCCAGCCATGGCCACAGCCCTGGACATCGGACTCTCCAACTGGAGCTTCCTCTTTATCACAATCAGCCTGTGAGTGTCCAAGTGTGTGAGTGTCCAAGTGTGTGTGTCTGAGTGTGTGAGTGTCTTGAGTGTGTGCTTGTGTGTGTATGGGTAGAGCTACAACACACACACACTATTACAAATATGTCTGTGTGTCTGACGCTGTGTGTGTGTGTGTGTGTGTGTGTGTGTGTGTGTGTGTGTGTGTGCGCGTGCGTGCGTGCGTGCGTGCGTGCGTGCGCTCGCGCGTGCGTGTGTCTCCTCCAGGTACACCATGACCAAGTCCTCTGCTGTGATATTCATCCTGTTCTTCTCTCTGGTGTTCAGGCTGGAGGAGCCGGTAAGCAGCTGAGAGCAGCGTGCCTGAGCTCCACCTCCTCATATCCATCCTCCATCTTATTATTTCACATTAACTCTCCTCATGGCCATCCTCCATCTTATTATTTCACATTAACTCTCCTCATGGCCATCCCCCATCTTATTATTTCACATTAACTCTCCTCATGGCCATCCTCCATCTTATTTCACATTAACTCTCCTCATGGCCATCCTCCCTCTTATTATTTCACATTAACTCTCCTCATGGCCATCCTCCCTCTTATTATTTCACATTAACTCTCCTCATGGCCATCCTCCATCTTATTTCACATTAACTCTCCTCATGGCCATCCTCCATCTTATTTCACATGAACTCTCCTCATGGCCATCCCCCATCTTATTATTTCACATTAACTCTCCTCATGGCCATCCCCCATCTTATTATTTCACATTAACTCTCCTCATGGCCATCCTCCATCTTATTTCACATTAACTCTCCTCGTGGCCATCCTCCATCTTATTTCACATTAACTCTCATGTCCATCCTCCATCTTATTTCACATGAACTGTCCTCATGGCCATCCTCCATCTTATTTCACATGAACTCTCCTCATGGCCATCCTCCATCTTATTTCACATTAACTCTCATGTCCATCCTCCATCTTATTTCACATTAACTCTCCTCATGGCCATCCTCCATCTTATTTCACATTAACTCTCCTCGTGGCCATCCTCCATCTTATTTCACATTAACTCTCATGTCCATCCTCCATCTTATTTCACATGAACTGTCCTCATGGCCATCCTCCATCTTATTTCACATGAACTCTCCTCATGGCCATCCTCCATCTTATTTCACATTAACTCTCATGTCCATCCTCCATCTTATTTCACATTAACTCTCCTCATGGCCATCCTCCATCTTATTTCACATTAACTCTCCTCATGGCCATCCTCCATCTTATTTCACTTTAACTCTCCTCATGGCCATCCTCCATCTTATTTCACTTTAACTCTCCTCATGGCCATCCTCCATCTTATTTCACATTAACTCTCCTCATGGCCATCCTCCATCTTATTTCACATTAACTCTCCTCATGGCCATCCTCCATCTTATTTCACATTAACTCTGGCACTCTGTTTTTAGGTTCTTCTTATGTCTATTGTTATGTGAGAGATCAGTATGATTTCCTATCATGCTGTAGTTTAGCTCAACGTGACACAAAGTGTACTTGGCAAGTTGCAGGGGTAGAACCCGTGTTCACTTTTCTGAACTGGTTCTCCTGCGGTCCAGAACCCCTTCCTGATCGTGGTGGTTCTGCTGATTGCCAGCGGGCTGTTCATGTTCACGTTCGAGTCGACCCAGTTCAACCTGGAGGGCTTCGTCATGGTCCTGACCGCCTCCTTCATCGGGGGGATTCGCTGGACGCTCACACAGCTGCTGATGCAGAAGGCCGAGCTGGGTGGGTCTATACACACACACACACACTACACACACACACACACAATACACATGCATACAGTGTTGGCCAAAATTATTAGAACACCTGACAGATCTGAATATATTGACCTTTTATGCCTCCAAAACATGATTTCATTCCATAATGTTAATGAAACATGCAGATGAGCACAACAAATATCAGATGAAGTGAGTCCTACTGTTTTTATCCACTTTTAACTTTAATATTTGGTATGTCCACCTTTTGCAGCAATTACAGCAGCACATCTCTTTGGCATAGTGTCAATATATTTCCTGAGAACATCAACACCAATGTTATCCCATGCCTTCTGCAACTCAAGCCAAAGGCTTTCCTTTGAATGTACAATAGATCTGTCCAGTTTTATTTTCCAACTCTCCCCAAATTTGCTCGATGGGGTTGAGGTCCGGACTTTGAGGGGGCCCGTCCATCATTGTCAATGTTCCAGCAGATTCCTTCCGTCGCAGGTAGTTCCGGCAATAGTTAGAAGAATTGTTAGGGTCTTTGTCCTCTTGGAAAATAAATCCAGGCCCAATAAGACGACACCCAGATGGTACTCCATGCCTCACCAGAATGTTGTGGTATACTTTCCTATTCATGATGCCATCAATTTTTACTAAGTGACCTGTTCCTGAGGCTGAAATGGCACCCCACACCATAATACTACCCCCTCCATGTTTAACTGTTGGCAACAGACACTCATTTTTATACTGTTTGGCTTGAGTTGCAGAAGGCATGGGATAACATTGGTGGCTGGAATGAAATCATGTTTTGGAGGCAAAAAAGGTCAATATATTCAGATCCGTCAGGTGTTCTAATAATTTTGGCCACCACTGTACATACACACACTACACATACATACATACACACACTATACATACATACACACACACACTACACGTGCACACACATACACACACATACGCATACACACTACACACAAGCGTGCACACACACAGAGTTACACACACATATACACATACATACACTACACACATACTATACACACACACACACAGCTTGGAAGCCAGACTCATCGCGCAAAAAAGTTTTCACGATAGAGTCTGGACTTCCAGCCGCCGAGAACAATTTGAGTGGGTGGGAGTACCTGCCTTCACAGACGAACCCCTTCAGCCAATCAGCGTAACAAAACAGATCAAACCTTTGCCAAATCCAGTCGGAAGAACAGAGAACATCTTTTCTGCTGAGAATTTCAGCTAATGAATACTCTTGTTCTTTAATTGTTGTTATTGAGTATATTTCTGCAATAACTCCACTTATAGCAGTGCTTATTCTTCTAACGCTACTATTACTGGACCTCTTGTTGCTTCATTCTACCAGGAGACTCCTGTTGTCTTTCTCATCATCTACAGGAACCAAACAGGGACTGGGGGCGGAACATATTGCAACAAAGACAACTATAGCTGAATCCCAAATCGCGCACTTAGGCAAAAGTGTAGAGCACTTGTGGCCTTACATGCGCGTTCCCGCGAAGTCCACAAGGGCTCAGGGTAGTCCCAAAACGGAATTGCTAGGTCCACAAGCGCGCTACTGCCGCCATTTGCGCACTTTAACCGCACCTACCGAAAGTCCTCAATTTCGCGGACTTAGAAGCAGAAAATACCCACAGTCCTGTGACACAGTGCTTGAGTGCATCCGTCATGATCCGAGTGAATCACACATAAATGATGACATTTGCGATCACACAACATTTATCTTGAAATCCACATGCTGCAAACATATCCCACCCAACGTAAATTTTAAATTATTATTAATTTAAAACGGACATCAATTTGCAGAGCTGAGCGGAACTGAGGAGCGCGGTAGAGCAGCGGCTCTGCGTGGAGGGACGCGGCAGCCAATGAAAACGAAGTGGGAGGGGCATTGATCTAAACTGGCTTGGGAATCGTTGGCACGCCGCTGGAAGTGCTGTCCCATTTAATTCACGGCCCTGCACCCTCTGGCCCTTCCAGCTGACGTCAATTAAGTGCTCAGACCTCAGGCCGCAAGTGCGAGGGGCTGCAAGGGTGGTTTGCGCACTCAGATTGGGATTCAGTTTATGAGTATGAGCCTGCTAGGAGCTAACGGCTAAGAGCTAACGACTAGGAGCTAACGGCTAGGAGCTAACAGTCAGGGACACCTCCATCTGCCTGGTTAAAGTCAGCCTGCTTCCTCCTCTCAGCCTGCTTCTCCTCAGTGCTTGTGGGTTTGGGGAGGTCATAGAAGAATGTCCCATGTTGCTGATTGGATCTCCAAGCTTTTTTTATGTACTGTGTGCTTTGATAATAAACTTCCATCATATATTTCATCTCTGTTGGACTGGAGCCTTGGCTCTTACCAGACTAGAGCAAGAGACTGGATTGTTTTTAAGGTTCCACAAGCGCATTCAGAACATGGAAGGTCTTTTATTTATGATGCCCCACATACGTGGAATAGCCTACAACTGACTCTGAAGCTTGAGGTACTCCCTTCATTTATGGAGTGGAAGTCTCTGGCTCTGGACCTGAGCACTTCTTCTTGTAATTGTTTTAATTGATTTGATTGCTTTAATTGATTTTGTATGCATTTTTGTTTGTGTCTATTGTGAACTTGTCAACCCTGAAAATGAGGGAAACCTCAGTGCTTTTACAAGTGAAAATTTGAAATTAAATGAAATAAATTAAGATCATTATTATGTGAAATTTCCCCCCGGGGACCAACAAAGTACACTACTACTACTAATTCTACTTATAATTGAATAACCCAAATAAACTTTTAATAAATGATAATTTCCGTAGCAGTAACCAACAACAGTCTACAAAGATGCTTCACATGGGAGTTCAATCATCCATCTCCATTTATCAGACATATTTAAATGTTTAAAATCTTATGAAAATCTCTCTCTATCTATCTATCTCTCTCTCCCTCTCCCCCTCCCTCCCCCAGGCCTACAGAACCCCATAGACACCATGTATCATCTGCAGCCTCTCATGTTCCTGGGCCTCTTCCCCCTCTTCCTCTACAACGAAGGTTTGTCTGTCTCACTAGATCAGCCCGTCAGTCTCACTAGACCAGCCCGTCAGTCTCACTAGATCAGCCTGACTGACCTTACTTATTTTTCTCCTTGTCGTATGAAGGTCCAGTGTCTGTTCTGACCTTGTCTGTGGTCTGTCCTCTGGTACTGAGAGGATGCCATAGATAGTCGGTCTGTTCATCTGTGACCATATTTATGTCTGTCTGTCCTTTTGTGGCTCTTGTCTGTCTGTCTGCATGTCTGCCTGTGCCCGACTATCCCTGGCTGTCTGTCTGTCTGTGAGCAGGGCTCAGCCTGAGTACGTCAGAGAAGCTGTTCCGTGTGACGGCGCTACCCCCCCTGCTGTACTCCCTCCTGACGCTGTGTGTGGGCGGGTCTCTGGCCTTCGGTCTGGGCTTCTCTGAGTTCCTGCTCGTCTCTCGAACCTCCAGCCTCACCCTCTCCATAGCCGGGATCTTTAAGGTATACAGGTCTCTCTTTTCCTTCCTCCCTCTCTCTCTTCCTCCCTCTCTCTCTTTCTCTCTCTTCCTCCCTCTCTCTCTTTCTCTCTCTCTTCCTCCCTCTCTCTCTTTCTCTCTCTCTTCCTCCCTCTCTCTCTCTCTCTCTTCCTCTGCCCCCACATCTTCTCACATGTCTGACCATCCAGACCAGGCTGTGGCCCCATTCCATTCCTGTCGGACCTGCCCATCTGCTGCCGGCCCCGTTCCATTCCTGTCTGAGCTGCCCCTCCTTGCCTCCTGTAGGAGGTGTGCATTCTGCTGCTGGCAGCGGGTTTCATGGGCGATAGGATGAGCAGCATCAACTGGCTGGGCTTCGCTGTCTGCCTGTCAGGCATCTCCCTCCACGTCGCCCTCAAAACCTACTACAGCCGCAGTGAGTCAGCTAAACCTACTACAGCCGCAGTGAGTCAACTAAACCTACTACAGCCACAGAGTCAACTAAACCTACTACAACCACAGTGAGTCAACTAAACCTACTACAGCCACAGTCAACTAAACCTACTACAGCCACAGTGAGTCAACTAAACCTACTACAGCCACTGTGAGTCAACTAAACCTACTAAAGCCACAGTGAGCCAACTAAACCTACTACAACCACAGAGTCAACTAAACCTACTACAGCCGCAGTGTCAACTAAACCTATTCCAGCCACAGTGAGTCAACTAAACCAACTACAGCCGCAGTGAGTCAACTAAACCTACTACAACCACAGAGTCAACTAAACCTACTACAGCCGCAGTGAGTCAACTAAACCTATTACAGCCGCAGTGAGTCAACTAAACATACTAAAACCACAGTGAGTCAACTTAACCTACTAGTCACAGTGAGTCAACTAAACCTACTACAACCACAGTGAATCAACTAAACCTACTACAACCACAGGGTCAACTAAACCTACTACAGCCACAGTGAGTCAACTAAACCTACTACAGCTACAGTGAGTCATCTAAACCTACTACAGCCACAGTGAGTCATCTAAACCTACTACAACCACAGAGTCAACTAAACCTACTACAACCACAGAGTCAACTAAGCCTACTACAGCCACAGTGAGTCAACTAAACCTACTACAGCCACAGAGTTAACTAAACCTACTACAACCACAGTGAGTCAGCTAAACCTACTACAACCACAGTGAGTCAACTAAACCTACTACAGCCACAGAGTCAACTAAACCTACTACAACCACAGAGTCAACTAAACCTACTACAGCCGCACTGAGTCAACTAAACCTACTACAGCCGCACTGAGTCAACTAAACCTTCTAGTCACAGTGAGTCAACTAAACCTACTACAACCACAGAGTCAACTAAACCTACTAGTCACAGTGAGTCAACTAAACCTACTACAACCAGTCAACTAAACCTACTATAACCACAGAGTCAACTAAACCTACTACAACCACAGTCAACTAAACCTACTACAGCCACAGTGAGTCAACTAAACCTACTACAACCACAGAGTCAACTAAACCTACTATAACCACAGAGTCAACTAAACCTACTACAACCACAGGGTCAACTAAACCTACTACAGCCACAGAGAGTCAACTAAACCTACTACAGCCACAGTGAGTCAACTAAACCTACTACAGCCACAGTGAGTCAACTAAACCTACTACAACCAGTCAACTAAACCTACTATAACAACAGAGTCAACTAAACCTACTGGAACCACAGTGGGTCATCTAAACCTACTACAACAACAGAGTCAACTAAACCAACTACAGCCACAGTGAGTCAACTAAACCTACTCCAGCCACAGTGAGTCAACTAAACCTACTACAGCCACAGTGAGTCAATTATACCTAGTAGTCACAGTGAGTCAACTAAACCTACTACAGCCACAGTGAGTCAGCTAAACCTACTAGTCACAGTGAGTCAGCTAAACCTACTACAACCACAGTGAGTCAGCTAAACCTACTACAACCACAGAGTCAACTAAACCTACTACAACCACAGGGTCAACTAAACCTACTACAGCCACAGTGAGTCAACTAAACCTACAGCCACAGTGAGTCAACTAAACCTACTACAACCAGTCAACTAAACCTACTATAACCACAGAGTCAACTAAACCTACTAGTCACAGTGAGTCAACTAAACCTACTACAACCACAGAGTCAACTAAACCTACTGCAACCACAGTGGGTCAACTAAACCTACTACAGCCACAGTGAGTCAACTAAACCCACTCCAGCCACAGTGAGTCAACTTAACCTACTACAGCCACAGTGAGTCAACTATACCTAGTAGTCACAGTGAGTCAACTAAACCTACTACAGCCACAGTGAGTCAGCTAAACCTACTAGTCACAGTGAGTCAGCTTAACCTACTACAACCACAGTGAGTCAGCTAAACCTACTACAACCACAGAGTCAACTAAACCTACTACAACCACAGAGTCAACTAAACCTACTACAACCACAGAGTCAACTAAACCTACTACAACCACAGAGTCAACTAAACCGACTACAGCCACAGTGAGTCAACTAAACCGACTACAACCACAGAGAGTCAACTAAACCGACTACAACCACAGAGTCAACAAAACCTACTAGTCACAATGAGTCAACTAAACCTACTACAACCAATCAACTACACCTACTATAACCACAGTGAGTCAACTAAACCTACTAGTCACAGTGAGTCAACTAAACCTACTACAACCAGTCAACTAAACCTACTATAAACAGAGAGTCAACTAAACCTACTACAACCACAGAGTCAACTAAACCTACTACAGCCACAGTGAGTCAACTAAACCTACTACAGCCACAGTGAGTCAACTAAACCTACTATAACCACAGAATCAACTAAACCTACTGCAACCACAGTGGGTCAACTAAACCTACTACAGCCACAGTGAGTCAACTAAACCTACTCCAGCCACAGAGTCAACTAAACTTACTACAGCCGCAGTGAGTCAACTAAACCTAGTACAGCCGCAGTGAGTCAACTAAACCTAGTACAGCCGCAGTGAGTCAACTAAACCTAGTACAGCCGCAGTGAGTCAACTAAACCTAGTACAGCCGCAGTGAGTCAACTAAACCTAGTACAGCCGCAGTGAGTCAACTAAACCTAGTACAGCCGCAGTGAGTCAACTAAACCTAGTACAGCCGCAGTGAGTCAACTAAACCTACTACAACCGCAGTGAGTCAACTAAACCTACTAGTCAGTGAGTCATCTAAACCTACTACAACCCCTGAGTCAACTAAACCTACTACAACCACAGAGAGTCAACTAAACCTACTAGTCACAGTGAGTCAATTAAACCTACTACAACCAGTCAACTAAACCTACTATAACCACAGAGTCAACTAAACCTACTACAACCACAGTGAGTCAACTAACCCTACTACAATCACAGTCAACTAAACCTACTACAGCCACAGTGAGTCAAGTAAACCTACTACAGCCACAGTGAGTCAACTAAACCTACTAGTCAGTCAGCTAAACCTACTACAACCACATTGAGTCAGCTAAACCTACTACAACCACATTGAGTCAGCTAAACCTACTACACAGTTAGTCAACTAAACCTACTACAACCACAGTGAGTCAACTAAACCTACTACCGCCACAGTGAGTCAACTAAACCTACTAGTCAGTGAGTCAATTAAACCTACTACAACCACAGTCACCTAAACCTACTACAACCACAGTGAGTCCACTAAACCTACTAGTCACAGTGAGTCAACTAAACCTACTAGTCACAGTGAGTCAACTAAAACTACTACAACCACAGTGAGTCAACTAAACCTACTACCGCCACAGTGAGTCAACTAAACCTACTACAACCACAGTGAGTCAACTAAACCTATTAGTCAGTGAGTCATCTAAACCTACTACAACCCCTGAGTCAACTAAACCTACTACAACCACAGTCAACTAAACCTACTACAACCACAGTCAACTAAACCTACTAGTCACAGTGAGTCAACTAAACCTACTACAACCACAGAGTCAACTAAACCTACTAGTCACAGTGAGTCAACTAAACCTACTACAACCAGTCAACTAAACCTACTATAACCACAGAGTCAACTAAACCTACTACAACCACAGTGAGTCAACTAACCCTACTACAATCACAGAGTCAACTAAACCTACTACAACCACAGTGAGTCAAGTAAACCTACTACAGCCACAGTGAGTCAACTAAACCTACTAGTCACAGAGTCAGCTAAACCTACTACAACCACATTGAGTCAGCTAAACCTACTACAACCACAGTGAGTCAGCTAAACCTACTACACAGTTAGTCAACTAAACCTACTACAACCACAGTGAGTCAACTAAACCTACTACCGCCACAGTGAGTCAACTAAACCTACTAGTCACAGTGAGTCAATTAAACCTACTACAACCACAGTGAGTCAACTAAACCTACTAGTCACAGTGAGTCAACTAAACCTACTACCATCACAGTGAGTCAGCTAAACCTACTACCGCCACAGTGTCAACTAAACCTACTACAACCACAGTGAGTCAGCTAAACCTACTACAACCACAGAGTCAACTAAACCTACTACAGCCACAGTGAGTCAACTAAACCTACTACCGCCACAGTGAGTCAACTAAACCTACTAGTCACAGTGAGTCAACTAAACCTACTACAGCCACAGTGAATCAACACCAGGGTCACAACCTATTTAGAGTGTATAAACCAGGGTTGATTTAGTACATATATTTAGAGTGTATAAACCAGGGTTGATTTAGTACATATATTTAGAGTGTGTAAACCAGGGTTGATTTAGTACATATATTTAGAGAGTATAAACCAGGGTTGATTTAATGCATATATTTAGAGAGTATAAACCAGGGTTGATTTAATGCATATATTTAGAGAGTATAAACCAGGGTTGATTTAGTACATATATTTAGAGAGTATAAACCAGGGTTGATTTAGTACATATATTTAGAGAGTATAAACCAGGGTTGATTTAGTACATATATTTAGAGAGTATAAACCAGGGTTGATTTAGTACATATATTTAGAGTGTATAAACCAGGGTTGATTTAGTACATGGTGGTGGTGGTGGTGATGATGATGTTTATGGTGACGTCCCCTCAGGTAAAGGCCACTCCCTGAGACAGCTTGCCAATAAGACCAGTCCTGACCTGGAGCTTCCTCTGCTGCGGACCAATGAAGATGAGGAGGACGAGGAGCTTGAGGATGATGATGATGAGGAGCAGGAGATTCTCCACTGACCCAGCGGTCCTGACCCAGCAGTCCTGACCCAGCGGACTCACGGACGGGCCTGGTGGTTTCAGAACCAGAGATGAAGGCTGCTCACCCTCTTCTTCCTCACCTAGCAGTCTAAGACTCTGGACTTCCAGATTACATTCTTCCTGTCCCAACGCTGCCTTCTGCCCCTATCTGAAGAACCACACCCTGAACACCAACTGAACCAGAACCTGAAACAACAGAACCTGAACACCAACAGAACCAGAACCAGGTCCTGACAACCAATAGAATCAGGACCTGAACAACAGAACAACTGCAGATGACACTCTGAAAAGGGGCCAAAGCGTCATCAGCTCAGCTGCCTTTAGGGACCTTCAACACTGTTAGAGCTAACAGGAGTGATAACACTGACATCCTCACTATCAACAAACTTCCTTACTGTCCCCAGCTGGCTGTCCCCCTTACTGTCCCCAGCTGGCTGTCCCCAACTGGCTGTCCCCCTTATTGTCCCCAGCTGGCTGTCCCCCTTACTGTCCCCAGCTGGCTGTCCCCCTTACTGTCCCCAGCTGGCTGTCCCCCTTACTGTCCACAGATGGCTGTCCCCCTTACTGTCCCCAGCTGGCTGTCACCCTTACTGTCCCCAGCAGACTGTCCCCCTTACTGTCCCCAGCAGGCTGTCCACCTTACTGCCCCCAACTGGCTGTCCCCCTTACTGCCCCCAGCTGGCTGTCCCCCCAGCTGGCTGTCCCCCTTACTGTCCACAGCTGGCTGTCCCCCTTACTGTCCCCAGCTGGATGCCCCCCTTACTGTCCCCAGCTGGCTGTCCCCCTTACTGTCCACAGCTGGCTGTCCCCCTTACTGCCCCCAGCTTGCTGTCCCCCTTACTGCCCCCAGCTGGCTGTCCCCCTTACTGTTCCCAGCTGGCTGTCCCCCTTACTGTCCCCAGCTGGCTGTCCCCCTTACTGTCCCCAACTGGCTGTCCCCAGCTGGCTGTCCCCCTTACTGCCCCCAACTGGCTGTCCCCCTTACTTCCCCCAGCTGGTGCATGTCAGCAGAACTGCCTTTGGTGATAATAGGTTGCTAACTGTTCATGTTTTGACTGCCTGGCCCCTCAAAATGAAGTGTTTCCGCCCTGATGCTGGGATTAAACATGTTGTGAGCGCACTTCTATCTCAGGAGCACTAGTGGTTAGCCCCAGTCTGGGACTCTGGCAGGGCAGGTTGGGGCAGATTGGGGCAGATCTTAACATGTGAGGGGACCAAACCTCGGTGTGCCTTGTTTACATCTCAGAGGATCACTAGTATTCAATAACATGGCACCTTTTGTCAGATGTAATAAATTATGATTATTTAACTGTTTAAATTAAAGCAAATGAGAACAAATCATGTTGATGATGGTGATGGAATGAGACCAGACTGACTAAGCACAGCAGGGTGTTTCACTGATGATGTTTATATAATCCTGGTAAACTGAAGATTGAAGCTGTGACGTTATTGTGTGAGTTATTTACTGGAGCCCAAAATTTGAGTTGATTTGAGTTTAAACACGACCTCTACAGCCTGGTACATCCACCTGGTCTAGAGCACACATCACAACAGAAATAGAAAAGAACGTTTATTTTCGCCATGTACATTGTAATTCTTGTTATCGCTTGTCCTTACAATATCTTATCAGCACTAATTCCTCATTCCAGCCCAAGGTAAGCAACTATACTTCATAGGGTTCCAAACCTGGCAATTTACTATCCGTAGTCTAGCAGTCTATCAAATGGATCCTCCTCAAATTGAACCCATTTCACTCAATGAGATACCCGTAAGTCTTTCGACCAGAGTAGTGACCAGAGTAGTGTCCAGAGTAGTGCACTGCGGCTGTTGAACCACTCAGCCCTCTCTGAGCTGTCATTCACCCTCCCAGCTCCCACCTCCATTATCTTAATCTGATTTCACGGCTGTGAGGGGAGGCGCACTCCAGGCCTGAGCCTCTATTAGATCTGCCTCCTTATCCCCATTGAGTTCACATTACTAATATCAACTCTGGTGGTAAGAACAGACCTCCTCAGTTCAGGGCTGAGCCTCTATTAGATCTGCCTCCTTATCCCCATTGAGTTTACATTACTAATATCAACTGACCTCAGTTCAGGGCTGAGCTGAGACAGATGGTGTTCAACAGAACTTATGATATACCTCTTAAAGACTTATGGAACGTGTGCCTGTGCGCAGGGCCGTCTGGGAGATATGTGAGGCCCTGTGTGAAATAGGCATTACGAGGCCTTTATGCACTATGCATGCACGAGTAGTAGGTATCGGGGGTTCGCATAATTAACGAGGTAATTAAAGTGTATCAAAGTCATTGTTTTGTTAATGAGGCCCCCGAGGGTGTTTTGCGTGCGTGTGTAAATGTGTGTGCGTGCTTAGCGGCAACAGCCATGTGTATGTGTGTGATATTTAAATAAGGAATGTTGTTTTGAGTTAGTTAGTTTGTTTGTAGTAGAAAACCGTGAATGACATTACCAATTTAAATAAGGAATGTTTTGGGTTAGATTGTTTGTAGTAGAAAAAGCATGTGTGATATTCAGCATTGGAGTCTGTATTTAACATCAGTGTGGTGTTAAATTAGTGCCCCCTGAGAGCGGGTGTTTTGCGTGTGTGTGTGCTTAACTGTGTCACCCAGGTGTGTGTGATATTAGCATAGGCCCCTAGCTCGCTGTGTTTACAACAGCAGACTATGCTACTAGACCCCGCATTTGTTTTTAAAAACGCATAGGTTAATTACGCCTGCGTTTCTATCCATATAGTGATGTATATGTTAGAATGCTATTCTAAGTGGTTTGGATCACATCTGCTTTTCTCCTTGTTCTTATCCCCCACACCTCCCTCTCTCCTAGACCTGGTCCAGGGCGATATCTATACAGATAACGCCCTGTTACTCTCAATGCAATTTGCCTATGAAAGCGCCTCATCGGCCCAGTCGTCCGAGTCTACAGACAAAACCGTTTCGTTACTCACCAAAGTAAACACATCGTTGTAAAGATGAAAGCCTTTTCTCCTAAAGCGCTACAGTTTGTAGTCCCCCACCTTTCAAATAAAAGGCAAATTTGTACACTTAAATGTTTTATATCCACAGCGCATCGACTGTCTTCTTCTACCGGCGAATCGGCGCTCTCCGCTTTGTTTAGCCTACTCACTGCTGCCGCCCATGTCGGGGATGATGCATTACATCTTAAATGGTGTTGAGAGACTTTAAGATGTAATGCATCATCCCCGACATGGGCGGCAGCAGTGAGTAGGCTAACTATATGGTTAGGTATGTGGGTAGGGAGGGAGGGAGGCGTGGGGGATAAGAACAAGGAGAAAAGCAGATGTGATCCAACCCACTTAGAATAGCATTCTAACATATACATCACTATATGGATAGAAACGCAGGTGTAATTAACCTACAGTATGCATTTTAAAAACAAATGTGGGGTCTATAAATGTCATAGTCTGCTGTTGTAAACAGCGAGCTAGGGGCCTATGCTAATATCACACACACCTGGGGCCTCATTTATCATTGAGGTACGCCTTCTTTTACACGGTCTTTTCCGCGATTTCAGGCGTACGCCCTCCCCCCCCCCCCCCCCCACAGCGCGATCTATCAAGCAAAAAGGGCGGATATTTAGTCGCCTTTCTACGCGCTTTTGTAGGACACCTCTCAACTTGTCGTACCGATTTAGACAGGTTTTAACACCCTTTTTGAACACAGGGGGACGTGACGCAGGTGGTGCGTCGGTGAATTACAACGTTTGATGGAGAGAATAAGAGCGACAGTTTATGAACGCACAATCATGTAGGCTAATAGCCCAATTCAGCACAAACATATATCTCAATGCAAGATCGTGTCCTCTAACCGGCTCATTAATGGTCCGATATGGATTTTATAACAGTGTACTTTTGTAGTGTTCTCTACTCCAGCAGTAGCATTAACTTCTTTAGTTAAGTATGGCAGCATGAGACAGAGAACAAAGACAAAGGGACTTCTTCATATAGGGTACCTGAACAGGTGAACACATTGGAGCCTAGAGCTCCCCCTAGGTAAATTATATAGTACTAAGCCCAGGATACTACATCCTCCCCCTCTTAAGTCAGTAACTAATCTGAAAAGAATACAAGACATTTCAAAACACATGTCTGAACCAAAAAACAGCTGCCATATTTTTTTTCCACTTTGTTTAACACAAACTTTTTCAACTTTGTTTAGCACAAACTTTTTTTCTGATACCCATTGCAAAACAAATAATAATTTTGTCCTTCATATCAATCTGACATGTCTACGGGTTATAAAAGTCAGGAGGGCGTCTCTCTCTGGTAGAGCGCCTCAGGGATGGTGTTGGAGGTCCCTGATCTACAGGTGCAGACTCACTCTCCATGGTAGGTGGGCAAGTCTCAGAGTCATCCACATGGGCTGGTGGAGAGTCAGAGAGACTGACCTCAGGGGACTGAACCGGTGGTTCGTCAGGGGTTGGGAGGCTCACATCCTGTGGTTCACAGAGATCTGTGTCACTCGCCCGCCTCCTGATCTGGTCAATATGTCTCCTCCAAATCTGTCCATTTCCAAGGTGAACTGTGAATGACAAGGGAACAGTGCAGCTTCCGATGGTTGCGGGGACCCATTTGGGGCCATAACCATAGTTTCTTGCGAACACTGGATCCCCAGGTGCAAGGATACGGAGCTTTTGTTGTGTGTCATGGTTCCTCTTTTGTGTCCACTGTTTCTTTTCTACCTTGGCTCTCAGATTTGGGAGCAGCAGGTCAAAAGCAGATCTCGGCCTCCGGGCCATCAGCATCTCTGCCGGGGACAAGCCTGTGGTAGAGTGTGGGGTGATTCTGTAGCTAAACAGGAATCTTGACACTTTTGTCTCCAAGCTCTCCATTCCTCCTTGCATCCGCTTCATCCCCTCCTTAAAAATCTGAACCGCTCGCTCAGCCAATCCATTGGATGAGGGATGGAAAGGGGCAGAGGTCACATGCTTAATTCCATTCTTACTCATGAAATCTGCACTTGTAAGCAAGTTGCATTGTCACTCACCAACATCTGGGGTAACCCATGGACACTGAGGGGCGAATTCACTAAAGCGGAATTGCGGCCGTTAATTGCACCATTACATTGCGCGTCAGTTGCTCCAGCTATGTGCTCCGTTTTAAAAACCTATTCACTAAAGACATTGCGCTAATAATATCCCAGAGCAAACACGCCCATTCGGTGTTTGCGGCTGAGTGCAATTTGCTGCTGATATAGGAAATGACTATAAATACTGCGCATACAGCGCATACAACTCGTATCATTGGACGATGGCAGACAGAAAAAGAAAGATACGATTTTCAGACACCGAACTTGAAGTCCTCACGGACGAGGTTCAAAAACATGTCTCGCAGCTTTCCGCAAAAAATATCACGACTGCAGCAAAAAATCATATTTGGGGTTTAATTTCCCAATCAGTCAGTGCCATCGGTGTGTAAACGCGGAAGACTGCAAACGGAGGTGGAATGATTTGAAAAGACGAACAAAGGAAAAATTGTCATTTTATGTAATGCAAGTTGCAGCACGATGATCTGGCATACTTTTGGGGGAGTGTATAACATTGCCCCACCGGTACGATCTAGGCATCTAAACGGCTTTTCAGGATTCCAAATGTGCACTCAATCACACCGCGCGTCCTGATGTGAGCCCGGTTGTACGCCGCCTCTCCAACGTTGGAAGGATTACGCACGGGAGGCATCATCCATGGCTGAAGATGATACCTGCCGTCCCCTATGATACAAAAGCAAAATATTTTCAAGACCGTTCAAATAAAAAAAATATTGTGTAGGCTATGTTTTTATTTATTTATACCTATATCGGCCGCCAGCCGTTCAATGAACAGCTATAGGGAATGCGCAGTTTCGCGTATAGACTATTATACGCACAGTTTCGCGCTATGTAGGCTATTATAAATAAGTATTATTCATTGGGGGAGCTTGGACTCGCTGGGGACTGGTGGAGAGACGCATAGTCTACAGAGCCTCCCCAGACGCGACTTCATCCTCCAGTTGGCTTAAGGGCTGCGCGCTCTGGCGTCCAAACAGCTACCGGCGGCACCCCGCAGTGTCCACAGAAGAATACCCCCCAACAAATACCTGCATTGTGAAGACAAGCTGCAGCAAGAACAGAACTGTCTACCAATGCACGAAGTGCACCAAAGCTGTCTGTGGCAGTTGCACTGCCAAGGTGCAGAGGATATGCGCGAAGTGTATTTGAGCTGCCGCCTCAACCGCGCGTAAGAGCAGAGCGCATCAACTCGTGTATAGCCTACAAATAGTAGGCTAGTCCATAGCCAATAAAACGGCTTATTGTTTTATTCATATATCAACTAGATAATTAGATAATTATTAATTTTATTAGATAATTATTAAACATCGAAGTTCTATGCTGCATCTGTAGTAATCACAAGACGTAGGCCTATAGGCCTAGCCTACGTAAAAAGCGATGCATTCTCATATATTAGCTTAGATAATTATTAATTAGATAATTATAATGTACCTACGTTCTATGCTACATCTGTACAGTAGGCTACTGTTTTATTTGGAGCCTTGGCCAAAATGCTGTTCTTTTAGCCGTTTCATCGATTTTTTTTCCTTTTGTGAAAGGCTATACTATTCTTGTTAAAGTGCGAAGATAAAATTTTGTTGTGTTATTTTATTGCCATATAGTCATTTTGTGAGTAGTATGAATGGACAACATTAAGCCTTAAGTTGTACAGTACAATCCTAAGACCGTATACCGTAAAAAACGATGCGTTCTTACGGTAAGTCCATTGAACGGCTACTGGCAGATAAAGTTATATAGTGAGCCGCGGTGGTTCTAGTGTTAAATCAAAAAGTGACCTTTCTTCTAAATATTGTCTCACGAACAACATGCCTGGCATTGCGATGCCGAATTCGCCTCGCAACAATCACTGCTGCCATGATCAGCGGAAAGGCTGGCCATGACACACCCCTTGCGCTTAAATACCACCACGTCTCTGAAAACGGAATTAATTTCACTTTAACTGCGTGAAGCAATTGGCGCTGATCTTTGTGAATTGGGCGGATTTTGCAATAATGTTAATTAGCATAGAAAGGGGAACATTCTCCGCCCATATTACCTAATTTAAATATCCGCTAATAACACCGGCGCAGAGAAACGCTATGAGGAAGGCAACGCAGTTAACACCGTATTTCACCCCTTGCGAGGGCTTTGTGAATAGCAAAGATTATTTTTGACTTATTTGCACAGGCTTTGCGTCAGGAAAAGCTGCGCAATCCTTTAGTGAATTCGCCCCTGCAACTCTGTCTAAGCTTCTCAATGGTTCCCTGAGTGTTGGCAGTTTGGATGGGATAAACGTCCATCCATTTTGAATGTGAATCAACCACCACAAGGAACATCTTCCCTAAGAAGGGGCCTGCATAATCCACATGAAGTCGAGTCCATGGCATCTCGGGCCATTCCCAAGGATGCAGTGGTGCAGTGGGAGGAGACTTGCTGTTCTGCTGGCAGTCAGCACACTGATGTACCTCCCTCTCCACATCTCGATCCATTTGTGGCCACCAGACATAAGACCTGGCTAGGCCTTTCATCCGGGACATCCCTGGATGGGACTGATGCAGCAACTTCAGCAGCAGTGGTCGTCCTTGCTGTGGGATAACTACACGAGCACCCCATAACACACATCCATCACGAACGCTTGGCTCTAAGCGGCGAGTAAAGAATGGCATGACCTGAGGCTCTACAGTAAGTACATACTGATGCACTTGGGACAGTGTAACATCTTTGGCTGTCCATTGTCTCACTTGTTCCATTCTCACAGGGGTGTCATCCATCAGATCCATCATCAGAACTTGTTCCTCCTCTCCGCCTGCAGGGGGGGACTCTGGCAAGGGGAGTCTACTGAGGGCATCTGCATTTGCATTCTGCTGGCCTGGCCTATATACAATACAGTACTCATAAGCTCTGAGCAGCACAGCCCAACGCTGTACCCATGGCGAGACCATCTGAGGTACAGGTTTAGTCTCACTGAACAATGTGATTAGGGGCTTGTGATCTGTGACTATAGTAAAGGCAGGGGACAAGGTACGAGACACAAATCCTATGGGCTTTTCAGTTCCATCCTCCATTTTGTGAGAAAGAACGGCTCCTATGCCATATGGTGAGGCATCACAAGAATCAGAGCCCTATCACCAGAGTAATGAACTAATACCTCTGCTGACCTCAACAGCTCTTTGGACTTCCTGAATGCTTTGTCGTGACGATCAGTCCATCTCCAGACTGTGTCCTTCCTCAGCAGGCAATGCAAGGGAGCTAGCAATGTGGACAGGTTGGGAAGTAAACGGTTATAATAATTCCACAATCCCAAGTAAGCCTTAAGCTCTGTTACGTTGGTGGGGGCTGGAGCCTCCACCACAGCTTTTACCTTAGCTTCTACAGTATGAACTCCTGTAGCGTCCACTTTATGTCCCAGGTACTGAACCTCATCAGCCAGCAGTGTGCATTTGCTCCTCTTCAGCCTGAGTCCAGCACCTTCCAGCCTTGTCAACACCTCATCCAGGTTCCTGAGGTGCATCTCCTTGGTTGTTCCCGTAACCAGGATATCATCCAGATACACAGTGACGTGGGGTATTCCTTGGAGAACCCCCTCCATGGTCCTCTGGAAGATGGCGGGGGCAGAAGATACTCCAAAGGGTAGCCTGTTATATGTGAACAGACCACGGTGCGTGTTTACTGTGAGGTACTTCTTAGATGGCTCATCCATTTGAATTTGCTGATACGCATGGCTCATGTCGTTTCGTGAACTGTTGACCACCAGCCAACACAGCCATAAAATCCTCCACTTTGGGTAGGGGGTACTGCTCTAAAGGGGAGACCCTGTTCACTGTTAGTTTATAATCTCCACATAGTCTGCAGTTACCATCAGGCTTGATCAAGGGGACTACAGGGGCTGCCCAGTCAGAGAACTTAACTGGAGTAATAATGTCCTCTGCCAGTAACCTGTCAATCTCAGCATCCACCTTAGGCCTCATAGCAAAGGGAACAGACCTTGGCCTGTAGAATCGGGGAGTTGCATCAGCAGGGACATGAATAGTTGCTTTAAACCCTGTCAGTGTTCCCAGCTCACTTTTGAATACTCCCGCATGTCTGGAGAGCACATCCTGCAAGGATAGTGACTGTGGGTGCTTACGCAGGTGCTTTACTTCTGACCAGTCCAGTTTTATATGCTTCAACCACCATCTTCCCAGCAAGTTTGGACGTGAGCCCTTGACTACTATAATGGGAAGTTTCTTTTCCTGCTGTTGATATGTTACAGTCACATAGGTTTTCCCTAGCACTGGCACTGTTTCCCCTGTATATGTTCTCAGATCAAGGCGTGTGTTCCTCAACTTAGGGGCATGTTTTACTTTCTCCTTAAAGGTTCTTTCACTAACTATGGTGAAACAGCAACCTGTGTCGATTTCAAATGTCACATCTTCGCCATTCATCCCCATACACACTCTATACGGTGGCTCCCTGTCCTCCTCACACTGGACCGTATATAATGGAAATCCCTGTTCCTCATCCCTTTCCTCAACTACCTGATGGGAACAATAGTGTGCATCACGCTCTCGTGTGAAGTGTCTGTCCCTCTCTCGGGGTCGCTTGTCAGGCCTCTTGTCTGCATTTGCCCTGCTTTTACTGCGACAGGCTCTAGCTGTATGTCCAGTCATTCCACAGGCATGGCATTTTTCCTTTCTGAACCGACAGTCGGTGGGCGAGTGTTTCCCTTTGCAGCAATAACAGTCTTTATTGCCATCACCCTCTCTAAGGCGGGTCTCAGTCCTCTGTCCTGTACGTCCTGGCGCACCACTCTTCACTGCATTGACAGTTCCTCCTTTTAGCTGCAAGTCCTGTACATTTTTGTTGGCAGACTCCATTGCCTGAGCCAGAGACAGGGCACTATCAAATGTGAGATTAGTCTCCGACAATAATCTTCTCTTGATTCTGTCATCACTGATTCCACATACTAGCCTATCTCGTAACATTTGAGGCAGGGTCTGTCCATAATTACAGTCTTGAGCTAATTTCCTTAACTCTGCAACATATTCAGCTACAGATTCTGTGGGCTTTCTAATGCGTGAATCAAATTTGAATCTTTGGACAATTTCACTTGGTTTGGGGTTAAAGTGGGTTTTTAACAAAGTTACCAATTCTGCAAAGCTCTTCTCTCCAGGCTTAGTTGGACTCAGGAGGTTCCTCATTAAACTGTAGGTTGGTGCACCCACAACACTGAGCAGTATAGATTTCTTCTCATCTTCATCATCAATGTCATTGGCAATAAAGAAATACTCAATTATTTTACAGTATTCCTCCTATTCTTGCACTTTGGAGTCAAACGGTGCCAGCGTTCCAATTGCTGCCATGTCTTCTCACCTTCAGGCGCTTCTCCCCCCACACCAAGCCTTGTCCTCACTGGAGCCTACAAACAGTCCAGCAAACAATTCAGTTGAGCGCAGTCCCAGCAGGTGATCCTCACTCTCAGGCAGGCCGCAGACAACTTCCAAATTATCCCGGTCGCCAATATAACATAGTGTACTTTTGTTAACATTAATAAGGACGCAGGACTCCAGCAGTAGCATTAACTTCTTTAGTTAAGTATGGCAGCATGAGACAGAGAACAAAGACAAAGGGACTTCTTCATATAGGGTACCTGAACAGGTGAACACATTGGAGCCTAGAGCTCCCCCTAGGTAAATTATATACTACTAAACCCAGGATACTACAGATTTGTTCCCCAAACTTAACCTTTGCGCACACCTAATGCAGGCACTCCATCAAACGGCAATAATTGACCAATTAGATTGTCATTAATATGTGATCATGTGGACCTGTTTGCTGTTTGGTAAGCATATAAATGACAGTCCTCCTGTGCGTAATGCGAGCCTAAATGAATCCGGCGCTACTCGGCCTACTGGCCGAGATAGAACGCCAAAGAGGTTACGGCGATGGCGACTGCACCCACATAAGGGCACCATCAGTGAATGAATACGTCTATGTGAATTGCAAAAATGTGCACACTATAAATACCCAAATCATGTGACGGCGACATGCTCATCACAAGTGTAGTGGCACGGTGGCCTGGTTCCACGCATGACTCATTCATCCTGGCGCACAGCAGGGTAGGGGCTAGACTGGAGGCAGGCACTGCGCTTGACGGCTGGCTTGTTGGTGTGTGCATAGCCAAGATACATATTCTTTGTCTTTTTTACTTTAATCTTTATTAGCATTTTCCATCCATACAACGACAATACAATAAAACATAAAAACTTACAATAACAGCTTATGGGTACTTCCATCCATGCAGCTTTTTTCTCTTACTCAAATATTACAATTTTAATATTAGTGGTATCATCATCATATTGCCAAGATATATATTCAAAGCTGATAAGAATGAGAACCAGTCAAGACCCCACCACAAAATGAGGACCCAAGCCCTCAGCCCCCTCCCCGTCATGAGGGTTACCAGCGGGGCCAAAGGGCCCGCACTGAGGTCATGCGCCAGCTATGAAGACACAAACAAGTAAGGTTCACATTTTTACCATTTTATTGTCTGTTGGTGGGTGACTGTGAGGTGTGTGAGTGCGTTTGAAGTGCAGTGAGGATGTCCTGTTGGCTCTGGTGGTGTAGTGTGGTGACCTCCACCAACTGCTGCACAACTGCCCCAATCCCTTCTGCCATGTCCCTCTGGGCCTCTAGGGTCATGAGCCTCCAGCACAGTGTCTGAGAGGAAGCCCCGCCCTCAGGGACCCTTGAGGCAGGGACGCTGGCAGCCGGAGGTGGAGGCGTGGGCGGTGAAGACGGAGACGGAGGCGCTGGAGATGGCACTGGAGGTGGAGGCCGGCGCGCTGGAGGTGGAGGCACTGGAGGTCGTGGTGCTGGAGGTGGAGGCTGCAACCGGCGGGGGCACGACCGTCAGGTCAAGGACCACTGCAGACTCCCCCTCCTCTGAGTCCCACCCCACGTCAGAGTCTGGAGAAACAATTTCAGTCATTTTCTTTGAGTTTGTCTGTACACTTTATTATGCATTAAACATTTCATTGTGCAGCCATATTCATTTGATATGTTTTTCTGTTGGCAGTCAAATAAATGCTGTGATTTACCGGGTGATTTAGATGAGAGTCTTAATTTCCCAGAGGGAAAAATGTTTAATGTGGTCTAACATTATGAAGTGGTCGTCTGTGTTATCGTTCCCTGTTTTTGGTCCTAAATAAATCATAGCCTACCACAGAATGTTTGCTTTCCTCACAGCCACATAATACAGAATGTCCGTGTAGCCTACGCCAAATACAGGATGCACGAAACGTACAGTAGGCTACCTAAACTGTAGGAGCAATCAGACAGATGTAGGCTACTACAAATAGCTTACCTTCCGAAGATGATTTGTTTCCTCGCGTGGACCTCACCAACAAGCACATGCACCTCCGTCTCCGAAAAGTTTATCTTCTTTCCGGGTTTTTCCATAAACGTAATTGTCTTGCCTTTGCTCCACGCTATATTATGTCGGTTCCTTCCGGGTATCCACGTTGTGCGCTGTCATAGTTTTGACCATATATGGTTGAATTTGGGCGTGGAGAGGGCGGAACACGAGGCGCGTGCACGTCCGCTGTTTTCTACGACACCGTCGGATTTTTCATTGAGGAATCGGCGCAGCAGCGTGTACGCCATGTTTGATAGATCCGAAAAGCGTGTAAATATTCTCGTCGTACGCGGCAGTCCGCCCTTTTCTCGTTTTCGTCGTACGCCCTCTTTTACACCTGAATTTACACGCTCTTTGATAAATGAGGCCCCTGGCCTCCTCCACTCTGATGTCCATGTTGGTCTCCTTCTGTCACCTCTCCTCCTGTCTTTTGTCCATGTTGGTCTCCTCCTGTCACCTCTCTTCCACTCTCTTGTCCATGTTGGTCTTCTCCTGTCACCTCTCTTCCACTATGGTGTCCATGTTGGTCTCCTCCTGTCTTTTGTCCATGTTGGTCTCCTCCTGTCACCTCTCCTCCTGTCTTTTGTCCATGTTGGTCTCCTCCTGTCACCTCTCCTCCTGTCTTTTGTCCATGTTGGTCTCCTCCTGTCACCTCTCCTCCACTGTGGTGTCCATTTTCATCTCCTGTCCACAAATTAACAGAACATAAACATAAGATATAAACACACACACCCACCCATTCATCCATCCACATTATTTTTAAAACTTGCCAGGATCTAATTAATGTAGTGTCTCTTTGGCTAACATCAGTTATCTCACCTCTCATCTCTATGTCCTCTCCTCCTGTCCCCTCTCTTCCACTCTCTTGTACCTCTTGGTTTCCTGTCAACAATTTTTTTATTTTTAACAGAACATGATCATGCATACTGTGTATATTTATACACACCTACCTACCTGTCTATTTGTTTATCTATATACAGACATACAATTTATCCCGTCAATGTGCTTTTCCCATCATGTTAAGTAAAGAGTAGGCAGTGTACCACCATCATCACCTCTTTCTTTTTTATCTTGTCCTCAACAGTTCGCTTTCCAAAGCTGAGCTTTGATGAAATATTTGTATCTTCTCCCTCTCTCTTTCTCCCTCTCTCTCTCTCTGTCAGTGAAGAAAGCAAACACATGGTCAATTGTTATGTGAATAACGGCCTCTGCTATAGTTGCAATGGAAAAGAGAGGACTTCATTTCAACATGAATTTCAACCATTTACATGTCATTGACGATTTATCAGTCACAGACATGCAACGTGGCAGCTGTTGACTTCAGTGTGATTTGCACTGTTCCTGAAGTACTGTCTGACAATAGGCTCTTTGCACAAGCTCCACTACTTCCTGAAATTCTACAGGCATCCTTATTTCCTGTCCTATACCATTGGATGGAAGTGATTAATCAGGTGTGCCGCACACCTGATTATTCACTTCCATCCAATGGTATAGGACAGGAAATAAATAGCATATTGCTATTTATTATTAATAAAGAGCATATTGCTTGGCAACACCAAACGCCCAGTGTTTACATGAGAAAATATATATGATAGATTTCTTTGTAGAAGCACTGCTCTGTTTGTGCATGTGCGCAGGTACACCGCTTTGCTATGCTTATGTTAACGTGGGTCAAGAATAGCCTACACTTAGCTAGCCACGTTGTGAAGGTTAGGATCATGGATGTATACACTAACTTAGCTATTTAGCTAATGTTAGGCATCTCAGCATCTTTGTCTACGTTCTTAAATGTGAGCATTTAGGCGCTGTCAATGTTCAAACTAATTGAAAATACGTTAAAATAACTGCGTATTGTTATGCACTTGTGTCAATTTCCCTTACCTCGAAAGACATCCAATCTGTTGGCTTGATCGTCCTCCTCTGCAGCTGACACATATTAAAGGAGTAGTAAAGGCAAAATGCATGTTTAGCCCTGTTTTAAGGTTACTTAGTATCATATACAATGGTTCAGATCAAAACGTTGACAAAACTAGCACTTTTAAGAAAGTCTGATAATTGCTCTACCACCGTTTTGGTCATACAATGGATGTGGGTGGCACCGTGAAAAATCATTAAAAAAACATGTTAAACTCTCAATTTCAAAGACAAGAAACTCACCGAGGTGTTAGTTGGCGTTCAGACATATAATTCACCATAAAGTAAGATTCTAGTTCATCTGGAAAGGCTTTTTTAAATATTTAGCATAGAACTATTTAGTTGCAGCACATACGTGTGTAAACTTCCACAAACTAGGTAGCCTAGCAACATAAACAATAACAATAGCTACCGTAAGTAGTTCCGCTTCCTGAATCCCCTCTGCGGATTGATCTACACATCTACAACGGTCGCTTCAATACAAGTCAATGGATTTCATAAAATGAGCAATAAAACCCTACAGGATTCATACTTTGCTGTGAATTTGATGTCAGAACACCAACGGACACCAATTACCCCCTCGGTGAGCTTCTGGTCTTTGAAATCGAGTTTAACATGTTTTTGAACGATTTTTCAAAGTGCCCACCCACATCCATTGTATGACCTAAACGGTGGTAGAGCCATTATCAGACTTTCTCAAAAGTGCTAGTTTTGTCAACGTTTGATCTGAACCATTGTATATGATCATAAGTAACCTTAAAACAGTGCTAAACATGCATTTTCCCTTTACTACTGCTTTAATGACAAATTAGCTTTGCGTCTCATGCCCCTTCTCCTAAGAGAAAGGCGATTTGACAAATAAAAAGTGATTGACAACCGTTTCAGGCTAAATACGTTTTTGATTGACAAGACGATTGTCAGCCTCTGATTGGCCAAAATAAAAATTGATTGACAGTTGACCCACCCCCTCGTACCCTACTAACACAATCAGGTTGCAGCAATGTTGCAGAAACGTGCAATTTAGACTTTTGTATGGTCTACTCAACGTCAAGTTAAACGTGCATGCAACGCAAACGCGGTATCTGCACACAAGTTGCTGCAACGTGCAGGTCCAACGTGTCTGCAATGTGTACACAACGTTGTGATTTCCGTGATGATTTCGATGTATATTGCTGCAACGTTGTATACACAACAAATCAGCTCCTTGCACAAGCTCCACTACTTCCTGAAACTCTACAGGCATATTTCTTTACCGTCCTATACTATTGGATAGCAATAGCGATGAATCCGGTGTGCAGCACACCTGATCAATCACTTCCATCCACTAGTATAGGCCAGGAAAGAAATACGCCTGTAGAGTGTCAGGAAGTAGTGGAGCTTGTGCAAAGAGCCTATTAATGTCATAGTCAATGCAGCAAGCAAAATTATGGTACAAAAGTTATGACACAACACCATTCAGTCAAGAACAATTTATTTTATTAAAAAAGTACACAATGTCTGGCCTGCAACATGATAAACAAGTTTAAAAACAAAAAGGATTAAAAAAAATATACAAAAACAGTTATTTACAAAAAAAAGTTATTAACAAAAAAATGGCAGGCTGTGCTCAGATAGGCTGGGGGGGGGGGGGCTGTGCTCAGATGGGCTGCGGGTGGGCGTCAGATGGGCTGGGGGGCAGCTAGGAAGGGAAGTCTTCCTCATCAGAATGCTGGGGAGTGCTCAGATGGACTGTTCTTGGATGGGCTGTGCTCAGGCGGACTTCTGCAGATACCTTAAGACACAATGAAATGGCCGTAAATACACAACGCACATACATGCACAAAAAAGTGGTACACAATCTTTGGAACCATGCAGTCACACTGGGTAGGAGAAACCAAAAAAAAAGACATCACTTACCCTTCTGCATTTAGCAGGGGCATGTTTCAATGTCTCCTGCAGCTGGGCGGCCACCTCCGCCATCGTAGCCTTTGGCATGGAGACCATCACTGCACCTTTAAGTTATCAAGAAAGGTAATGGTTTCAATTCACATCGGTCATGGAACAAAGACGATGTATTAAAAAATATTCAAAATATGAACCATTTCTTACGTGTTAGAACATTGAAGAGTGTCATACTCTTCAGTGGCTTCTTCCCCTTCTTCCCGTGCACACTGTAGGCGCTCCACACCGCATGTGTGGCTACAGCTGACAGCACCCGCCGGACTGTGTCCGCCAAGTCTCTGCCACCAATGGCACCTAGGTATTGTGTCTGCAAAACAAAGACAGTCATTTACTGTACCCTTCCCTGCACTGCAAAAATAAGACAAAGTTCCGCCCTGCAGACACTCACCATCTTCCTCTGATGTTCCCGGTCCTTCAACCTGGCCTCACAGACCTGCAGCTCCTCGTCCGTTTGGGCAGGGTTCAGTACATCCAGCACTTCTCCCTGGGCTCCAGACTCCACAGGCCGCGTGCTCTGGGCCAGTTCCCTCACAGTCCGTGCAAGCTCACGGAGTTGCTCCCGCATCTCTGAGAACTGCTGATGTACAGACCTCTGGAAATCTAGATAAACACAGATGTGGCTATAAGTACATTGACATAAAACTAAATGAAACTCAAAATATATCCCTGCATGCAACATGAAGTAGTCCCATACCAGCATCTGCAGAGCAGCATCGATTAGGTAGAGGGGTACATGGAGTCAATGGTGCTGGAGCCGTTTTATTGGGCGACGGCATCACAGACCTAACTGAAAACAAAAGGGATAAAGGAAAGGGATTAGCAGGAAACTGTATGGTGTTGGCAGCATGCTTTGGCTTCTGGCATTTGAAGGAAAATAAATTAAGACATTAACAGGTAGACATCACAACACCACAGCAGTACATGCCACTCTTACCTGGTCTGGCTGGGGTGCTATACATGAAGCCTGGGCTCGCATGGTTTTCGCTCACAGGGGATGAGCTCGGAAAATCTGCAAGATGAGTAAATGGTATTCAATCTAAAAAAGCCAATCACAGAGCTAACTGAAAACCTAAAGGGATTAGCAGGAAACTTTATGGTGTTGGCTTTGGCTTCTGGCATTTGGAGGGAAACTAAATAAAGACAAGACAGGTAGACACCACAGCAGTACATGCCACTCTTACCTGGTCTGGCTGGGGTGCTGTATGATCTGGCTGGGGTGCTATACATGGGGCCTGGGCCCCGCTCGCCCACATGGGACAAGCTTGGAAAATCTGCAAGATGAGTAAAATGGTATTCAAAATAAATAAAAAATAGTCCAACTATCAGTGTGCAGTAGGCATAGACATTTCATTTCAACACAAACATGCATACCTGGATTGTACAGCACACGTGGATTGTACTGGACCGCTGGCAGAGGCCTTTCAACTCCGGCACCTGGTCTTTGGCCTGCATAGTGGGGACCAATGGCTGCCCGGGGCTTGGAATATCTAGTGGAATATCAGTAAATTAGCTCAGATTACTCGATTTCAAAAGTACTACTCTTTTGGGACTGTTGAATGCACTTTAGTGCACAAACATGTTCTTACCCCATCCTTTTTGGAGAGCCAGGATACTGGGACAACCGACACAGTGTCCTCCCCCAGAAACTCCACACTGCAATACAGTCTGCCCAATAAACAAAAAAAGATTAAGTTTATAAACACATAAGGACCCTATGGGAAAGTAGGCAGAGGGGAAGAAGCGACTAAAACAACAATTCAACAAGTCATTACAGCCGATAAGTAATTAGTGACACGCCACTATTCTATACTATTCTTTTTTGATTCTCTGCCGGCCCAGGACAGATGCGGTCAATGGCGGTCAATCATCAGTGTGGGAAACATGAAGCTAGTTTAGGCATTAGCCACTGCAGTGCACAGATTAAATGTATAAGGCCCGTGAATCATGCGTTACTACTCGCAGTTTTAACAGGAACGCCTGTTTTTGACTCGTGTACTCCGACAATACACACCGATACTACAGATGTGGCAAACAAAGCTGCCTCCATCTTTGTTTCGAGCTAACGTTATGGTACCCCGCTTACCTCGTGGGTGGCATTGTTCTCAGTCTCCCACTTTCCAGACAAATGGAAAATATATAAAGCATTATCTTGGCTTCGCCTTCACCTTTGCCTATGTAAAATTAGCCTAAGATTCGTGATGTCCTTAGAAAGCCTGACACGAGCGAGCTCCCAACGTGAGTCTCAAATTCAGCAGTCGGTCAAACAAACAATTTCCCTCAGTCCAGCGGCCATTTTAGATTAACGTTAACTAACACAAAACTTAACAGCTCAGACCGTTCGCTTGCTTATGTTTCTGCAAATGTTCGCGGCGAACACAAAGCCAGCAGTAACAGAAAAAAGGTTTGCAATAGTTTGTCGGAGTATTTTCAATATTGTCTAAACGTTAGTCAAGTTCGGGCCTTGACTTAGCTAGCTAGCATTAGGTAGCGTGCTAGCTAGCACTAGCTAACGTTAGCTAGCTAGCATTGGGCTTCCAATTCCTGAACTTAGTTTAGCGTGCAGGTTATGAGTTACTTCTGTTTACTTAAATTATTACCGGTAAGTAAACAAATAAATAGCTAAACCAACAGTCAAATCAATGTAATTTGATGAGAAAAAACCCTGAGGTAACTGGTATAACTTACCAGAGATGAGTGCGCACCACACAAAAAAAGTGTTTTAGTCCCCAATCTGCTCTCTTTATGGCTTTAAACCACAGCTTTCGGCGGTTCCTCTGAAAAGGGGGACATCTCGAGGGTATGCTGAAGAATCTGAGGCCATCATCTTGTCCTTTTCTGTTTGTACAGTTCACAGCAGCTTTGAGGCATAATTAGCTACATGAAACGGAGCTCCTGGCTACTGTGGCTAGCGAGTTCGTTCCTCGTTCGCTCGTTCCTTTTTCCCAAAGAGGCTGCGTGCGCACCCCGCTGTGACGTAGACGGCGAACCCATCTATAGGGAGGGAAAGTGATCTCATCGCCCCCTAGTGGAAGTGTTCCATAATGCCGAGAGAATGAATGGGATTTCTCGACACGTCTTTTGAAAAATGATATCTTGGTCGACACCGAAACGTTAGTTTTAATTAATGAAAAAGCATTAAATTTATAACAAACAGGGAAATATACAATCAATAACATTTCTAAGATGAGTTATTCACCTCAACATACAGTACAATATGAAGGATATAAGCGAAAATTTAAAAAAAGAACAAAAGACAGGAGCAGTTTGGCAAAGAATCCTGCCTACTTCAACTGTGAACCAAGCAAGCAGTGACGTCACGGGATAGCCCGATTGCAATCCTATTGCTAGCCTAATAGGACTTTAATCCAACGTCATTAAATAACGTTGCAGGGACCCATATTGCCAATGTTTCTGCAACGTTGCAGAAAAGTCTAATTAGAGTAAAGTTATTTATTCGACCTTAGATGGACGTTGTCACAACATCGCCTGATGGTAACGTTGCAACTTACCTAAGTACAACTTATGTGCAAGGTTGCTGCAACCCACTGTGTTAGTAGGGTAGTCTCCGGGCCTGCAGAGATACCCTTCTCGGCCTTACGCCTGAAATCTCGGAAAAAGAGATGTAAAAAAAGGCGTACCTCAATGATAAATGAGGCCCCTGAAAAATTAAGTTTTCACTGTATTATCCCTTTAAAAGGATATATTTAACCTCATTACATAATGAAATGTCGCCGTAGTCGTGGGTTCAGCTGTGTAGGGGAGAGCCGGGTCAAAAGTCGCGCGGGACAAAGTCGCGTTCCCATTTTCTCCAGAATGACTGGACCTGCAAATACGTGGTTATACATGCCTGCACATATTACCGTGTAAGAGCTCCGTTCAAATTTTGGGCGCGATCGCAGCATATTTGACAGAGATATCGATGGAAAACCACTTTTATATAAGTAAAATAATGGTCTCCCCATATAAAACCCCATATAAGTAAAATAATGGTCTCATAAGCATTTTTCTTGTTGTAAAGTTGTAAAATTGTGTTCACTTGTTTTAGTTTGCAAACATATGCATTTTCTTAGTATATCTACTAGCTACATGATAGCATAGCTTTCAAGTTTCGTGCGAGCAAGTCGTGCCTGCAAGCCAGGGAGAAATGAAAGGAGACCGTGGCGGGACAAGTTGCATCCCGTAGAGGGACAGAAGTCGCATTGAGATCCCTACTAACACACGCAGGTTGCGCGAACGTTCGACATACGGCCGCTATAGGTGACGATTCGTGTGCGCCGCGTGCGGAAATTACGCGGCCATTTACGGAAACGCGAGATCTGCCGTTTCGTAGACGCTACGTAAGAACGACACGTCATTCCGAAGTTGCGGCCGCGTGCAAAGAACGCACGTGATCACGTGGGCAGGAACCTCCGTCATAAACTCACCTGGCTGACACTAGATTTACAGGTATTTATATGACTTGGTCTGCACGTCTTTTTCGCACGGTGCAAATACGGTGCGGCCGCGTGCAAAAAACGTGGGCAGGAACCTCCGTCATAAACTCACCTGGCTGACACTAGATTTACAGGTATTTATATGACTTGGTCTGCACGTCTTTTTCGCACGGTGCAAATATGGTCACTTACTGACCACTGGCTACATTTAGCATTTGCAGTACCACTGGCTATATTTAGCATTTACCAGTTCAAAAACGAATTAATGCTATATGGGGATATAGCAGCAAGCATTATGATACAAACCAATATAAGACTGAACACCATTAACAGTTTAGAACATTTTATTACACAAAGTACATTACAAATTAAAAGTATACATATTTACAAGGATGAGGTTTACGGTCTGTCACATTACGCATAGCCAGAAAAGCAAAAAAAAGCATGTACAAGCTCTGGCTAGCAACCCATTATCTGACAATTGCAAAAGTTCTAAAAACAAAAATGAAACAGTGCGCATTCTGTGGCAGGCAGACCGGGAACAGACCGTTGTATCCCACAAAAAAAGGTTAAAATTTACAAAATCTATTTACAAAAAAGGCATCCATCCTGGCAGGCTGGAAAGGCAGGTTTAGGGAGACGAGCTGGGGGTCACCCACATCTGAATCGAGGGTCTGGGCAGAAGAGGTCATCCTCATCTGAATACTCCACTGTGGTCAGGGCTGGAGCTGCGGTCAGGGGCTGGGCTGGGGAGGTCAGCTGGGCTGGATCAGATGCCTAAGGACATAATGAAATGGCTGTAAAAGCAAGTCGCATACGTTCATTGGAAGCGTGCCATGTCACTGGATACGAGAAAATTAACTGCCTGACATCACATAACTTTTTGCATCGAGCAGGGGCATGTTTCAGCATCTCCTGCAGCTGGGCAGACACCTCCGTCACAGTGGTGCTTGGCTTACAGGCCATAACTGCACCTTTTAACCAAAAAGGGAATGGTTTCAATGCACATGGCATGAAGCAAAGACAATGTATTATTTTGCGAAAATATGAACAATCCCTTACGTAATATGACATTGTAGAGGGTCATATTCTTCAGAGGCTTCTTCCCCCTCTTCCCATGGACGCTGTAGACACACCACACTCTGTGTATGGCAATGGCTGACAGCACCCGCCGGACCACATCTGGCAGATCTTTGCCGCCAATGGAACTCAGATATCGTGTCTGCAAAACATAAAGACAATCATTTACTTTTACATTTCCTTAACACTTCCCTGCAAAAATAAGGAACAAAGTTCTGCCCTGAAGTTACTCACCATCTTCCTTTGATGATCCTTGTCCTTCAGCTGCTCCTCCAAGACCAGCAGCTCCTCCTCCGTTTTAGCAGGGTGCAGGTCATCCAGTACTGCTCCCCCATAGCTGTCTGCAGACTCGCCGGACAGTCTCTGCTCCAGCCTCATCATTGTCTGTGCCATCTCCCTCAGACTCTGCATGACGCTGGAGAACTGCTGACACATCATCCTCTGGAAGTCTGGATATTAAACACAGATGTGGCTATAAGTAATTGTACGGTCCCATAATGGATATTCAGCTCAAAGTATATCCCTACATGCAGCATGAAGTAGTTCACAAAATTCAGCATACCAGCATCTGCAGAGCTTGATGGCAACACAGCTGGAGCTGTTGGTCTCACAGGCGATGGCATCAGAGAACTACCTGAAAACCAGAGGATAAAGGGATGAGCAGGAAACTATGGTGCTGGCGGCGTAGTGATTCTGGCATAAGGGGAAGAATCAACTCGACATGTCAGACCCTGACCTGGTCTGGGTGCTAATCGCTGATGCATGCTGCTCGTGCCTGGACGTCTGAAGGGCTGAAGGGCCTGGGCTCACAGCGCCTTGGCTCAAAGGACCCGGGCGATGAACATCTACTGCCGAGTAGTGAGATGTGAGATGAGCGAATTAGTGAACAGAGTACATGAGTCTTCCGAAAGTCCTGAGTTAACTGTAAGTGTGCAAATATGCATAGACATTTCACCAACACAAACATGCATGGATACCTGCATTGAAAACTGGCAGAGCAGGCCTTCCGGCTCTGGCACCTGGCATAGCTGGTCTGGTCTGAGTTCTGCCGACCGGCTGCCTGGGCACTGGAACATATAGTAGAGGTAAATTAGCTCAGATTAGTCAACTCAAGTAGTACTCTTTTGGGACTGTTGAATGCACTTTATTATATTACCTTCGTCACTGGAGTCATAGCGTGTGTTGCGCTGTCTCTCCCTTGTGTCTTGGGAGTTAATCCATTGATGACTGCTGCTCAAACACCTTCGCCAAGGCACTGGCTACTTCATAATGCTCTGTGTGTTCCTCAGCAGAGACAGAGGTTGTCATGGCTCCTCTTGATGTGCTTGTGGAGGTAGATCTGGGAGGTATAGGAGAATGGGCACTCAGAGCAGGAGAACACCCAAGTCTTGCACAACTCTAACATCACAGCTAGGAGAGCGAATGAGAGAGACCATTAAAAAGGATTATCTCACCTGTAGTACAAGTTCAAATATAGAGTGATTATACGTCATTGTAAATGAGAGCTTACTCTCAATTGATTCACGAGGTTAAATAAAGATTGAATGAATATGTAGCTAGTGGGGGGTTACAACCACACAACTGTGGAGAGAGAATGAGACACTTGGTTCCCTCCTCTACTGGTGTTCATGGCCATGGCCAAACACCTGGAATACTCCAACCCTGATTTAAAGGCATAAAAGTGGGGAACACATTCTTGAGACGGTTCCTAAAACTGGAGGGAAAAAAAACGGGAAAATGATCTTCCCTCTCCTCATCACTCACTTCTGCATGGGGCTGAGCTCTACCCTGTCATCAGTGGCAATACATGGGATAGCGGCTCAGCACACAGGAGAACTGCACAGAGAGGAAGGAGGAGAGAGAAAACCAACAACAAAAAAGGCAAGAAGGGTTAATAACTGAGCGAATCTTGCAAGTTTGCACTACAGGGAAGCAATTGCTCAATTTCCCTGATATTGTGGCGTCACTGGCGTCAGTGATGCGTCTTATGAATCTCACATGTCTACCGCTAACATTTAACTCAATATCAATATTCCCATTTGTTTATCCCGTCTATGGAAACGTATGTGCATTTGTACTTACGTGTGCCTGCCTTTATTGATGATCAGGTGTTTCTCCACCTCAGGGCTGGCCAGACAGAACCATCAGAGACCATTGGGCTGAGCTGAGGAGAGAGCGACATGTTAGAGTGTATGTGTGCATATGGATATGGTGCTCTTCTGTTAATACTCATGAGGGCATTCAACTGAACAAGACTCACAGAGCCTGTGGTGCTGTCCCAGGACTGCCCCTGGCCACGCCTGGCCCCGTCTTAGCGCCTCTTCCTGCCCCGCTCACCTGCTTCTTGCTCAGTTCAAACAAGAACTGGGAGGTTGGCAACTGAGAGCATGGGAGGGGAGAGAGGGAGGGAGAGAGAGAGAGAAAGTGGGTGGGTGACCCTCTCGTTGGCTGACATGCACACTCCACAGGACCATGTGCCAAAAGCCAAGATGGCTGCTATAACAATCCTGCTAGCTAGCCTAGCTCCGTTGTTGGGGCTTCTTGTATTCTGTTAACGTTAAAATCGGAAAAATGAATGCCTAAAAACAAACACATACTAACGGTGTCGTGGGTTAATGCGAAATCAATGAGTAAGCTAATTATCACATTTTATTCCAAGCGATGAAACAGTACGAACGTGCAGGAGCTCGCGCGAGCCTGTAATTAGGAAACAATGGCCCACAACAACACTTCATAAAAGTTATAGTGTACACAACTGAAATATTCTCACGTTGCCAAGCCAACATTATAATTTAAGCTACAATTACACAAAAGCGAACGTTTTAACAATAATTGCGAGAGTAATTTTACGTAGGCTACTTAGCTAGCCATGTACAGAAAAAGGCTAATCACGTTAGCTGGCTAGCTAGTTAGCTAACATTGGAAAGCATCTGCATATAGATAATCATTACAATAGGGTAGCTTGCACATAACGTTGGTGTTTTATCTGGGACGATACCAAAATACATAGTATGTATACATACTAATGTATACATTGAAATTGAGATACTTACAAGATCTGTGTTGTCGCGGGCGTGTTGGTCTTTCTCAATCGCTTCTGTTCAGAACGGAACCCGTTCTCGTTCTTCTTCTCCTTCGCTGGGTTTAGTGGCGGATGTGCATACAGCCACCTACTGGCACAGAGTGTGTAACTTCACCTAACAAAGTAGCCCAATGCCTTGCATTCTACGTTCACTGCTCAGCGTTCATTGCTCACATTTAGGTTGCAAAATTAGGACTTTATTTATAGGCATATTTTTTATCATTATTTTTATTAGGCCTAGACTGCAAATCTTTAGTGTTAATATTAACTGTAAATGAGAAATTACACACAAAACAGACATGCAGGATTTCTCCTCATTATTACAATTCTGTAACTGTATGACTTCAAAATTTATTTTAAAACCTAAGTAATTTACAAATGTTCTGACCCACTGTGACACATTTCCAATAAAGTCAGATTGGGACTGTGATCTAACCACATTGTCACGTTATTTAATTACATCGTAGTTACGGATTTAAGCAGCAGTGGCGGCTACGTTCCCTTACAGTGTACTTGAGGACGGCTATTTTGGTTATTTTGCGACTGAAAAGGCAAGTGTCAGCTAGGTGTCAGCTAGGTCCGCTGCTGGTGACGTCGCAAAGTTACCACAATTACACCAATGTGTCCCGTCAGTTTTACGTACTGTGTTAGTAGGGATGGCTTAGAACCAGAGGGGTGCGCGAGTGACATTTGGGCAGAATGAACAGGTAAAATGAAAGCTCTCGAAGAGATCTTTCTAATGCTATTGGTCAACTTTGTATGCAGTTTTAATGTGAAAGATACATCTTAAATGCAGTCAAGACAAATTATTTTGCCTCTTAACTTTTGTCAAACCCCCTGGTTCCAGTCAATTGGATTATATAGGCTACTTTCGTTTACAATGACGTTACCTTATGAACACAAATAGCTTAGCCTATAGGCCTACATAAACACAATAGCCTAAAACCATGTTTATTTACAATGTATTTTCTTCCATTGACAGCATGCCAAGAGTTAGGGTGAGGAAAACGACGCGCGGTCTCCTCAGACCTGAGACCATCAGGCAGGCAGCTCAGGAGGTCGTTGAAGGCTATACAGTAGGACCCCACTCATCCGAACTTCAGAGATCCGAACCTCCCAGTCTACCGGACAGGCTTAAAAAAGTTTTTTTTTTTTTTTTGCCTGCTATCTGGTTACTGGTGGGATTTTCATTACAGTAATGTGCCCTACTGTGAATAAAAACAGAACTGTATGTAGACCTACATGTTGCCTGTAGGCTGTAGCCTACTGTCACGTTTAATTTCTTTGTTACTCTAATGTCGAGCGCAAAACGCAAACGAGTCTGCTGCGCGTGAGCTGCATTCTTTGGTAGCCAGAAAGCGCTTCAGCAACCTGAAGCAGAGGAGCATCGAGTCAATTTTCGTTCCCAGTTAATGGACTTCAGGAACACAGACGTGTTGTGAGCATGTAGATTACTAGACCTACTGTATTTGTTAAATAATAGCCTACAGCCTAGGCCACGTTAGCCTACATCTGTTGTTTTAGAGACTTTCTTTTAGGCTACAATAGCCTAAGACACGACAACTTGTCTGTCATTTCATTTATTTATTTATTGATTATCATTTGCTCTAATTGTTCTAATGTTGGGTTGTTTTTAGCCTATACCATGTTGTTCTGCGAATACAGTAGCCTATCGATGCAGCGTATTTGAGAATAAAGTAGGCTACTGTATTTGATCAAAGCACGCACTCAAATTCGAAATTCGGTTATTTTATTATAGGCTACTAGGTCTGTTATAGGCTAGGCTATATGAGTTTAGTTGGCTATTTGATTGCAATTTTGATGCATTTTCACAAGTAATTAAGTATTGGTCTATTATGAGTCTATATGAAACAAGTATACCACTTATTGAATTTGGTGCATTTTAACATAAGTTTCAGTCATCCGGACATTTCAGAGATACGAACGACCTGCGGTCCCGTTGGGTTCGGATGAGTGGGGTCCTACTGTATAAGGATTGTGATCATTCAAAATTCATTCAAACCGATTTGCGAGTTTTGTGTCCCACTCATAAATGGACGATGATTGGTATTGTTATTTATATCAATATTTAATGCATCGAGGGCAGTCTTTCACAGTCACGACGCCATAAGAATGAACTGTGTGCGCTTCACAAAGTTCTTGCAAGGAATATTCTACTTCCTCAAGGAATGTATACCCCCCATCTTGAGCAGCACGCCCGTCAGTAGGGGTGTGTGTCTGGATCAGGTTTCACCCGGGCACCAGGTTAGAGAAGCTCCATGGGGAAGCGGCCAGTGCTTGTCGAGATCCCGGGTGGAAACATCCTCACCTCTGGAGTGCTCTGTCTCGTGTCGTGCTGAACGACTACTAGACCCAGACCCGCAGACAACTCAGGTGAGCTCGCATAACCGACAGGATATTACAGACAGGCGCTGAGCTGTTGTCGCAAGTAAAGGCGATTCAGGTGTAGCTTAAGTGCAATTGAAACGAAGGTGCAGCATTACCTGCTCGTTTTAGCCGGAGGTGCTATTTTCTGCCGACATAAAGCTGTTGTCGTGTGGGATATTTCACCATGGATCAGATTTTAAGTTATTGATAACATATATCTGCGAGTGAATGGCCATGCGTCAGTCCAAATAGAGTAGGTCTGTTTGTCTCCTCCTGTTTGAGACTGATGTACTTTCCTTATTCATCTTTAATTTATTGTGTGAGCTAAACTGTCAACACTATGGGGTGGTCAGTAACACTATGACCCTGTACCACGGGGTGGTCAGTTTGTCATTCTGTTGTCATAAACCCCACGAACTTTAGATCGACCCATGTTCGTTCGTTCGTCCGTCACACATGTAGTGTACCAGAGTCCACACGGGGGCCACATTACATTTTTCACATTGCCAATTTTGCTTTGTAAGGCTACTTTTGTTTTGTTTTTGGTCAGTGGTTCGAATCCCAGCTCCGACTGTCCACATGTCGAAGTGTCCTTGAGCAAGACACCTAACCCCAAATTGCTCCCAATGAGCAGGTTAGCACCTTGCATGGCAGCTACCGCCATTGGTGTGTGAATGTGTGTGTGAATGGGTGAATGAGAGGCCATTGTAAAGCGCTTTGAGTGCCGCTAAGGTGGAAAAGCGCTATATAAGTGCAGTCCATTTACCATTTACCATTTTTAATCGTGGTGTCCCAGTAAAAGTCTATTCTACCCAGGAGCCCGTCTACTTTCTAAATCCACAGGGTTCAGAGCTTGTGGTGTTTAATATAGCCTGTCTACTTTCTAAATCCACAGGGTTCAGAGTTTGTGGTGTTTAATAGAGCCTGTCTACTTTCTAAATCCACAGGGTTCAGAGCTTGAGGTGTTTAATAGCTCTTTTGGCGCTTGTTCTGAATGTTAGGATTATCATAGGCTAGTTAGGTGCATTGCAGTGCAGGTACAATTATTATTTCTGATAGCTGTAATATTCGCAACATATAGGTCAGAGCAGAGGACTCTTGTTTAGATAGTCCAATCATGTTGGATAGATTGGACATAGAGTATAGCCTGGTCATATTTGTCCAACCGTGAAGATATACTGTAGGTTGAGTCTGTGGAGCATCTGTAATAATGATGTGTTCTTGTGGACTGGACTGTAGCTTTTTTTGGAAAAGCACTTTTGTTATGAGTAGCCTTTCTGAGGCTGCAACATGAAAACACAAATATTTGGACTCTGGGAATTCCTCTGTTGTTGATGTTTGGGTCTCGTGCAGAAGGCTGGTGGTTTGAATAGATAGAATATTTTACTTGTGACCTGAGGCGGTTGGAGTCAGTCAGCCTGTGATTCTACTGACATGAGGCCTGTCAGCCTGCAGGGAGACTTCACAAGAACCAAGACTGTTCAGTTCTCTGCATTCCATGTTCCCAACTTAGTCATCATCAGGATTTTAACCTCTAAACGAACACCAACTTCCTCAGGTTTTTGATCTGAGTGGCTGGTCACGACCAGGGCCGTGATCTGATTGGCTGATCACGGCAGTGCAGTGACGTGATTGGCTGGTCACGGCAGTGCTGCTGCTCCCTGTACTTGTCTCTCATCGGACCTCCACCTGTTACAGCTCAGAGTGCTGTGTGCGTGTGTGTGCATGCGTGCACATGTGTGTGTGCGAGTGTGTGTGCGAGTGTGCGAGGGTGTGTGTGTGTGCGCGTGTGTGCCTGCATGCACGTGTGTGTGTGCGAGTGTGTGTGTGCTTGCGTGCGTGCGAGTGTGTGTGTGTGTGTGTGTGTGTGTGTGTGTGTGCGTGTGAGTTTGTGTGTGTGTGCGTGTGTGTGTAATTATACCAGTTGAATTGGAGGGCTGTCCTGATGGCTTTGAGGAGTCAGCGCTCATCAGCTGTGAGAGGGTTCTCGTGGGAACAGGACAGCCCGTCTCTCTGCCTGGCTGGGTGGGTCTATGGAGGGTGTGAGAGGGTTCTCGTGGGAACAGGACCGCCCGTCTCTCTGCCTGGCTGGGTGGGTCTATGGAGGGTGTGAGAGGGTTCTCGTGGGAACAGGACAGCCCGTCTCTCTGCCTGGCTGGGTGGGTCTATGGAGGGTGTGAGAGGGTTCTCGTGGGAACAGGAGCGCCCGTCTCTCTGCCTGGCTGGGTGGGTCTATGGAGGGTGTGAGAGGGTTCTCGTGGGAACAGGACAGCCCGTCTCTCTGCCTGGCTGGGTGGGTCTATGGAGGGTGTGAGAGGGTTCTCGTGGGAACAGGACAGCCCGTCTCTCTGCCTGGCTGGGTGGGTCTATGGAGGGTGTGAGAGGGTTCTCGTGGGAACAGAGCGCCCGTCTCTCTGCCTGGCTGGGTGGGTCTATGGAGGGTGTGAGAGGGTTCTCGTGGGAACAGGACCGCCCGTCTCTCTGCCTGGCTGGGTGGTCTATGGAGGGTGTGCTGAGTTACATGAAGAACCATTTGTGAGGTTTATTAGAGTCACAGTAGGGCTGTAACGATTATTACATAATCGTCAAACCGCGATTATTTTTTCTGACCGTGATTGTTTTTTATGAAAAAAAAAAAAAAAAAAAATATGTTGCAGAGTTAATATGGTAGCAACCCTAGTTCAATGGAATTCTTCAACTTGTTGGCACTTGTCCTATACGTTCATAGCAAATAATGACAAGAGACACTGTATTAAAGAAGTAAAGAAGCACTGATGCATTGTCCACTTCATGTGGTATTTGTATACTCCAAATTTTCTTAATTTTAATTTTTCAATGCTTTTTTTATTGAGGAGGATATATGTTCTACGTAAATGTTTACATTCATGATATTAAAGAGGAGTGGTTTTAAACCACAGGTTTACTTCATAGGCTGAGTACTTAGGTGTTATTAGGCTAAAAATGAGTCAGAACCCGGAACCCACCCACCGTCACTCACTCACTCACTCCCTCTGTGTCTGTCTGTCTTTCTCTTTCTCTCTCTCTCTCTCTCTCTCAAACACACACACTCTCACTCAAATCATGCGGACATGAGCATCAGTGCCAGGGCCGGCCCGTGGCATAGGCGAAGTAGGCGGCCGCCTAGGGTGCCAGATCGGCAAGGGGCCCTAGTGGTGTGATGCGAATCCCCCCCCGGTCAACAACTCTGACAATTATTGTAATAATCACAATTATTTTTCGGACAATTAATCGTTAAGCAAAATTCATAATCGTTACAGCTCTAAGTCACAGTATTACTTTACATTAAAGTCATTTAGCAGACTTTCATCCAAAGTGATTTACAAATGATTGCATTTAACATAGGAAGTCAGTGTACTACTACTCACCAGAACTCACAAATGCAGCTCATTTCTGAACAAGTGACTAAGAGCATGGTAGATGGGAGTGCAGATAATAGCAAAATACAATTACAATTAAAGCTGCTACGCAGCGATGAGGCGGGGCCAGGCAATTTCCGACAAGTTTAGGAGCAATAAGCGAGAGAATAGGAAGACAACAAGAAAGTTGACATTCCAATGTTCATTTTGTACATTCGTATCGTATCGTAAAACATTTGTAAAACATTTTGATGCATTGTAAGCTCGATTTTGATAATTCAACAATCTGGTCAATGAGTTTGTGAATTACAGTCTGAAGATCCAGCGTAGCAAGTTCGGTGTTAATTGATTGAAACAGGTGGGATGAGATATGTTTATTAATTTTTACAGGTTTTGTTTGCTCTTCTTCATAATTGAACATTAACTTCAGCAGCTGTGTAGGCTACTCAGTCAGTTGCCAATCAATCGATTTAGTCATTGTAATCCTCAGCGGGGGTTGGATAGGGTTGCCAACAGCAATGTCTCCGATTCGTGGAGCTTGCATTGGATTGTGGGTAATGTAGTTTTCTCTGTATGAAGTGTTGGTTTCAGAGGACAGAATTAAACATATTTTTTAAAAATCTCAATGAAAAAAATCACACTACATCTTTGATATGTGGCCAATGTTGTCACTTTTTATGAGGATGATCAGACATTGATTTGGCGAGAATTAATAGGAACTGTATACAGAACTGTTAACAGTAAAACATTTTGATGTGCTGTGGGCTCAATTTTTCATATTTAAAAAATCTGTGAGGATCGTTTGGTAAGGGTAGTCTGAAGATACAGTATATCAATTTTTGTGTCAATTGAACAAAAAATGTGGGAGGATATAGGTTTGATAGGTTTTACAGTTTATGAAAAAAGTGATGGACTTCAAAATTCCTGCAAGGTAGAGCGTATGAAAGTTTTGTCTCACTTGGGACTACATTGACATCGTGGTTTTACAGTGATAGCACCTATGGCTGATTTGTTATGATTTTTAAAAGTTTTAAAATTTAGACTGTTGCTGTAGCGCCACCTTCAGGTTTATTGACCTACAATGCAGGTTGAGGACTTTGGGTATAGTACTGGATCTATGTGCAAAGTTTGGTGATTTTTTGTCCACGGGAAGTCAGACTTCAGTGGAAGATGGAGAATAATAATAATAATAGTAATAATAATAATATAGGCAAATACAATAGGGTTCCGGCAGCTACGCTGCCTGGCCCCTAATAATGCTTAAGAGGGAGGATCCTGGTAGTTCTTTTTGAAGAGATGAGTTTTGAATGGCTCTGCTGTCCTGACGTCAGTTGGTTCCACCACTGCGGGGTCAGGACAGAGAAGAGCCGTGACCATTGACCGCAGGGGCCTCAGAGTGACGGGGCAACCAGTCGCCCCGAGGTAGTTGAGCGTAACGGTCCGGAGGGGGTGTGATGTGTGTAAACAGGACTCTTACTCATCATGCTCATGCTTAATGATGATTCACCTAAACACAGTTCATAGACATAGACGTAGATTCACCTAAACACAGTTCATAGACATACTGTAGACGTAGATTCACCTGAACACAGTTCATAGACAGAGACGTAGATTCACCTGAACACAGTTCATAGACAGACGTAGATTCACCTGAACACAGTTCATAGACATAGACGTAGATTCACCTGAACACAGTTCATAGACAGAGACGTAGATTCACCTGAACACAGTTCATAGACATAGATTTTATTAAATGCATTTGATTTTCAACATGGAGCTCAAGCACACAATCCCTGTACGTGGTAACAGTAAGGTTGTTCTCTCTGCAGACCCACTCCTCTCTCCCCATCACTGATGCTGCTCCGCCTGGCCCACCTCCTCCTCCTCCTCCTCCTGGCCCCAGGGGGCCACAGCCAAGGTACCCCTGACTACTTTACTGACACATCATCATCAACATCATTATTATCAACACCATTAGGGTCCTGGTCAAAGACCCTACAAGGCTGGGAGGAAAAGAACTTCAATGCTTCTCCATGATTCACCACTCAGTCATACAGGCTTTCACACAGTAAAACCACAAATTGTTTTTTAATGACTGTCAGAAGTATATTTAAATATTATAATTAAATGCTTGAATGACGCTAAAACGTTTTATATAAAATTATTGATTGCCTTACAAAGGGAAAGAGTTGCAATTTTATTCAGATGGACTCGCATCCTGTTCTTGGCTTTCTAGCCAGTCCACACAGCGTGGCACAGCGAGAGGCTGTGTTTTCAGTGGAGTGTGCTTGTCTATGCATTCGTACGTCCATTCTCAATAACTCAAATCAATCAGATTCAGCAAAAACTCTAATCAAATAAAAAAAATGTTTGCAAGGCAACACAATATGCTTTACAGAGAGCAAAGGGGGGATGGACATAGATCCTACCCCTACATATTCCAGAGGGAAGAAAAAAAAACAGTTTCACCCAGAGGCAAAAGGTGAGCTGTAAAAATTCTTCCCTGACCTCTCTCAACGAGACGATGGAGTAAGCTCCTGGAAAATGTTTGTCTATTGGCTAAGAACATTTACAGAGCAATAAACATGGGCTTAATACTTCATAAGAGAGACATGACTATCAGTAGTAGCCTAGATAAATAGTTACAGAGATGTTACCTACATAGTTGGCCATTATGTGTTAGCTATCCCTGTAGTCCATAATTGGATATTTAAATGTATCCCATAATAAGGCACAGTTAGCACTTAGCAGACAGGCTCCTAAATAATGTAGAGTAAACTAGGTATATATATCTGGTAGCTCTAGCCGCTCAGCAGAAGGGGGAGGCAAAAAGAGAGAGCCAAGACAAAAAGGGGGTTGGGGGCGGGGTAGCTGCCTAGTGTAGATTACACAATGGTCTCTATTTCAGTGTTTCCTGAGTTTCATCCTTCTTCCGCCATCAGAGTTAGTTTCTCATTTCTCTAGAGTTTTGTGTAGAGACCACAGAGTACCGGTCTCCCCTCAGGTCTGCTCTTTATAAACCTCCAGGTCTGCTCTTTATAAACCTCAGGTCTGCTCTTTATAAACCTCAGGTCTGCTCTTTATAAACCTCAGGTCTGCTCTTTATAAACCTCAGGTCTGCTCTTTATAAACCTCCAAGTCTGCATAGAAAGTTCCATCCTCCTAGCCCCTGCTCCCTGAGCCCCCCCTCCATCCTCCTAGCCCTCCTCCTAGCCCCTGCCTGGCCCCTGCCTGGCCAGACAGTGGGAGGTCAGGCCTCCTCAGACAGAGGGACAGTGTGCGCTGGTTCATTCATGTCAGCAGCACTCTTCTTCTTTTCTGTCATTCCTTCCGCCCCTCCATATGCCAGCCAGGCCATGACGTCTTACTGTAAGGTGGCTCCTAAATGACCTTTGACCCTGAGGCCTGAACTGACTTCCTGTGCCCTGACTGTCCCAGAGTAGAGGACAAGGCTGGCTTTTATGGCTGGAGCCAGCTGGAGAGGACAGGGACCAGCGCATGAAAGACAGGACTTGTTGGGAGAAGGGGATTGTGGGAACACATGCAGATGAGCTCTGAACCGGAGACGGACCTGATGGAGGACTGGGGAGGAGGAAGCTGAGTCCTCAAAATACTGGACACTGTGACATTTCTTTGCAGAGTTACTTTGATCTTTGAATAGGCCTCAACTGTGTGTGTGTGTTTGTGTGTGTGTGTGTGTGTGTGTGTGTGTGTGTGTGTGTGTGAGTGTGTGTCTGTCTGTCTGTGTGTGTGTCTGTCTTGTCTGTGTGTGTGCATGTGTGTGTCTGTCTGTCTGTGTGTGTGTCTGTCTTGTCTGTGTGTGTGCATGTATGTGTGTGCGCGTGTATGTTTGTGTGTGTGTGTGTGTGTGTGTGTGTGTGTGTGTGTGTATGTGTGCATGTGTGTGTGTGTGCAGGTCGTCTGAAGCTGACGGTCTTGTCGGAGGATCGTCTCCAGATGAAGTGGAAGGAGGCTGAGGGTCCGGTCCAGGGCTACAAGGTCCGAGTTCGGCCCATCTCAGGTGAGACAATTCTGGGTACGTCTCACTGGACGCTCCCCTACCCTCCAGCCCCCCGGAGGTCCTGGTCAAACAGCGTGTCAGACTGGGAGGAGAATGACGTCAACGACTATCCATCAATCAGCACTCACACATACAGCAGTTGGATCAAAGCATTTTCATACCATTATATTTTTTAAGATTATAATCTTTGAGTGCCTGTTCATCATATGTTTTTAAAAGGTTGAGTACCTTACAAATGGAAATGGTTGCAATTTTATCCAGATGGACCCCATCCTGTTCCTGTTCTTGGCACAATCACAAATGTTGCAAATTCACCTCGTAGTTATGTTCTCATTCATGGGCTGAATTCACCAGTTGAGACTAATGCACATTAACAGTCGTCCGTAGTTTCTATCTCTCTAATAAACTTCCTCTGCTGCCAACTAATTCTACCAACTAACTGACTGACTGACTAACAAACTAACTTTCTAACCAACTAACTAACCAACAAACTAACTCTAACTTACAAACTCAAATCAGCTGGGTGTAACAGCAAAAACCTACCTTTTTAAAAAGGCCTTTGACTAAAATTGTGTTGTTTGTTCAGTTGTGTGTGCTTTTAAACCTGTAGCACTCTGAGATTTTTAAATGAAAAGTGCGTTACAAATAAAAAATTATTATTCTTATTATTACTACACTATCTGTAGACATGCTTCCGTGACAATCTTGAAACCCTTGGGCTCTGTCTACCACTCCTCCTAAGATTTATTACGGGTGATAGATATGACACTCACCACTGTGTTCTTTATCATAAGGTGGGCTGGCCATCTCTTTCTCTAAGACCTAACTATCGCTGGTATTTGTTTATTTTCAAAGCCATTATTGGTAAACTTCCACCTTACATCTCGTCTCTGTTGGACTGGAGCCTTGGCACCTACAGTACCAGACCCGATCTAATGATCGGCTTGTTCTCAGGCTTCCTGTGCATTCTGAACTTGGACGGGCTGCTTTTTTCCATGATGCTGCTTGTACTTGGAATATCTTACAACAGACTCTAAAGCTTGAGGTCCTTCCTTCATTCACAGAGTTTAAGTCCATGGCTCTAGACCTATGTACTTCAACCTGTAACGGTTTTTAATTATTATTATTACTATTATCTTTTTTTATTTTATTATTATTATTGTACATTGCATTTGTTTTGTTGATTTGATTTGTGTATCTGTGTAAACTCGTCATCACTGTAAATAAGGTAAACCTCAGTGCTTCACAAGTATAAATAAAGGTTTGAAATGAAATAAAAACTAACTGACTGACTAACAAACTAACAATAGCTGACCAAAAATAACAAACAAACAAACAAACAAATGACTGGCTGACTGGCTGACTGACTGACTGACTGACTGACTATCTAGCTGAACAGCTGAGCTTGACAGGAGATGTGTTTGACTAGCTGGGGGCGGGGCAGAGGGCAGACTGGACCAGCTGGGGGCGGGGCAGAGGGCAGACTGGACCAGCTGGGGGCGGGGCGGAGGGTAGACTGGACCAGCTGGGGGCGGGGCGGAGGGTAGACTGGACCAGCTGGGGGCGGGGCGGAGGGTAGACTGGACCAGCTGGGGGCGGGGCGGAGGGCAGACTGGACCAGCTGGGGGCGGGGCGGAGGGCAGACTGGAATAGAAGGTGAAGGTGACTCTTTGGTCAGGCCTGGAGTGTGGAGGAGTGTCATGGGGTCAGAGTTCACAGGGTCGGCTGTCCATCTCTCGTCCCCCGTTAGCTAGAGGGGAAGTCTCTCCTCTCTTTCCTCTCTCTATTCGTCTCCTCTCTCTTTATTTGCCATCTACTCTCCGCTTTTCTTTCCTTCTCTCTCTCCTTTCTCCTCCTCCACTTCCCAGCTCATCTGTAGAGGATACTTCTCTGAGTGGGTCACAGATGATGGGAGAGAGAGGAATGCTCCCAGAACCCCCCTCTCTGTTCTCTTTCTGACATGTTCTCTACAACATTGTCAGTGTCTCTCTGTTTTCCTCCTCAGCTGAGTCCAGACAGGCCTGGAGAAAGAGAGATACAGCGCTGTTACAGAAGCAGGAAACAGGCCTAGCATGCCGTCTCTCCCTACTGTATCTCTCTCTGCCTCTCTTTATCTCTCTTTCTTCCACACTCTCTATCCTCTGTCTCTATTCACCCTGGTGGGAGAGAGGCTGGGGGCTAGGGGCCTCGGCCTCCAGAGAGAGGGCTGAGGGAAGATGTCTCAGATCAGGGCACAGGAATATAGGCAGAAGGAGGAGGAGGAGACAGACAGAGGGGTTAAAGCCAGCACAGTCTCTCTGTCTCAGCTGAGGCTCTAGGAGTCCCCAGAGAACATCTGAGTCCTGTGATGCAGGTGTATCTGTGATGTTGTCCTGGTCTAATATGCAGGTGTATCTGTGATGTTGTCCTGGTCTAATGTGTGGTGTATCTGTGATGTTGTCCTGGTCTAATATGCAGGTGTATCTGTGATGTTGTCCTGGTCTAATATGCAGGTGTATCTGTGATGTTGTCCTGGTCTAATATGCAGGTGTATCTCGGATGTTGTCCTGGTCTTAGTTCAATCCAATTCAATTTTGCTTTATTGGCATGAATGTTTTTCACAATGTTGCTGAAGAAGTTTACAGCATAGGAACAAAATACAAATATGACTGGGAGAATAAATGCTCAAATCAAACATTACAGTACAATTAATATAATCAAGTAAGGGAATGTGTGCGTGTGTGTGTCTGTGTGTGCGTGCGTGTGTGTGTGTTCAGAGTTGCCTCAGCCGGAGCTGATGTTGACGACCACGCGGGGGCGGGCCACGGTGGCCGGCCTGGACTCTGCCCAGGAATACGCCCTCCAGGTCCTAGTGCTCAACGGCACCGCTGAGAGACTGCTGGCCAAGAGACGCTTCACCAGTAAGACCTGGGACAGGGGGAGGGAGAGATATGGAGAGACTATATTGTGTTTGTATTGTTAAAATGTCATTGTCATTCAGTGTAATATATATGTTTGCTTTGGCAATACTTGGAAGTAATTTCTAGTCATGCCAATAAAGCATTGAAAATATGCTGTATATATGAAGAGAGAGAGAGAGAGAGAGAGAGAGAGTAGAGGTATACAGTATATGTGAGAACAATGTGTGACACCTGATTGGCCAGCAGCTCCAGAGTTCTAGTCCGGAACCCTTGGAGCATCTTTGTGATTGGCTGAGGATCCTCTGACCCTTCCGGAATCTTTGGAATCCTGGAAACGTGTGTGACCTCAGCTCCCTGAACACGCCTGACCTCAGCTGTCTGAACACACCTGACCTCAGCTCTGAACACACCTGACCTCAGCTCCCTGAACACGCCTGACCTCAGCTCCCTGAACACGCCTGACCTCAGCTCCCTGAACACGCCTGACCTCAGCTCCTTGAACACGCCTGACCTCAGCTGTCTGAACACGCCTGACCTCAGCTGTCTGAACACGCCTGACCTCAGCTCTGAACACGCCTCACCTCAGCTCTGAACACACCTGACCTCAGCTCTGAACACGCGTGACCTCAGCTGTCTGAACATGTGTGACCTCAGCTCTGAACACACCTAACCTCAGCTCTGAACACGTGTGACCTCAGCTCTGAACACGTGTGACCTCAGCTCTGAACACACCTAACCTCAGCTCTGAACACGGAGGGGGCGGAGCCTCTAGAAACATGGATGCTGTATGTCCTCTGTAATGTCGCTTACTGGGACCTTGGGCTGCGTGTGCGTGGGTGTGTGTGCATGTGTGTGTGCGTGTGTGTGTGTGTGTGTGTGTGTGTGAGAGAGAGAGAGACTGAGGACTCTAATGAGTGTGTGAACAAACAGTTCCTCCCTCTTCTCACATCTAACCTTGCCAAGCCCTCCTCACACACACACACACACACACACACACACACACACACACACACACACACACACACGCACTCACACACACATTCTCCATCCTCTCTCTAATTTTCAGGGGTGGTGGGTTGTTCTAGAACAAAGACCTTCTCAGGCATCCCCTCAGGGCAGCTGCTTGTTCCATCCGTCTGTCTGTCTGTCTGTCTGTCTGTGTGTGTGTGTGTGTGTCTGTCTGTCTGTCTGTCTGTCTGTCTGTCTGTCCGTGTGTGTGTGTGTGTGTGTGTGTGTGTCTGTGTGTTGTTGATGCACGGCCCCCATGACGAACTCTGATGACTGCATCTCCAGCACCACATACACCTGCTGTTCCCTAACATCAGGCCCTGGCCTGGGACTGTTCCCTAACATCAGGCCCTGGCCTGGGACTGTTCCCTAACATAAGGCCCTGAACATCAGGCCCTGGCCTGGGACTGTTGCCTAACATCAGGCCCTGAACATCAGGCCCTGGCCTGGGACTGTTCCTTAACATCAGGCCCTGAACATCAGGACCTGGCCTGGGATTGTTCCCTAACATTAGGCCCTGAACATCAGGCCTTGGCCTGAACGTGCGCTGGCCCACTGAGCTGGAGCTCTCCTCAGGGATTGGACAGTATCCATGCCGTCCGTCGGCGTGTTTCATCGGTGTCCTCCAATCGGAGAGCAGCAATGCAAATCTGGCAGAAGGGGGCGTGAACATCAGCTGGAAGGAAGGGAGGAAGGAAGGAAGGAAGGAAGGAAGGAAGGAAGGAAGGAAGGAAGGAAGGAAGGAAGGAAGGAAGGAAGGAAGGAAGGGAGGAAGGAAGGGAGGAAGGAAGGAAGGGAGGAAGGAAGGGAGGGCAGGAGGAAGGAAGGAAGGAAGGAAGGAAGGAAGGAAGGGAGGAAGGAAGGAAGGAAGGGAGGGAGGGAGGGAGGGAGGGAGGGAGGGAGGGAGGGAGGGAGGGAGGGAGGGAGGGAGGGAGGAAGGGAGGAAGGAAGGAAGGGAGGGAGGAAGGAAGGAAGGAAGGAAGGAAGGAAGGAAGGAAGGAAGGAAGGAAGGAAGGAAGGAAGGAAGGAAGGAAGGAAGGAAGGAAGGAAGGAAGGAAGGAAGGAAGGGCTAGGGCCAGGCGCAGCATGTTGAGACAGGCCTTCCTGCGGTAGTAGGTTACTGTGTCGAGAGGCGCAGGCTGGGACAGGCTGGGACAGAACGCTGCTGTCACTCCAGAATCATACGTCTGGGAATTCCTTCCTGGTCCTGTCTCAGTAACGCTCCCACCCCCCTTCCAGCCCCGCGACTTGTTTCCACTGAAACATCACAGTCAACCTCGGCTGTTGTCGCATGTTCCTCGGTCTCCAGGCAACGTGGGCAGGCAGGTGGTAGCTCGCCCTGTGGAGTCTTGAGAGCGAGTGGGTGTGGAAGGCCTTTAGTGATGAGTCACTATCTCACCTGGCATCTTCCCCCCACCCACTCTTCCTCCCCTCCTCCCCCCTCCACCTCCCCTCCTCCTCCTCTCTCTCCTCTCCTCCCTTCCCCCCACCCACTCTTCATCCCCTCCTCCCCCCTCCACCTCCCCTCCTCTCTCTCCTCTCCTCCCTTCCCCCCACCCACTCTTCCTCCCCTCCTCCCCCCTCCACCTCCCCTCCTCCTCCTCCTCTCCTCCCTTTCCCCCACCCACTCTTCCTCCCCTCCTCCCCCCTCCACCTCCCCTCCTCCTCCTCTCTCCTCTCCTCCCTTCCCCCCACCCACTCTTCCTCCCCTCCTCCCCCCTCCACCTCCCCTCCTCCTCCTCTCCTCCCTTTCCCCCACCCACTCTTCCTCCCCTCCTCCCCCCTCCACCTCCCCTCCTCCTCCTCTCTCCTCTCCTCCCTTCCCCCCACCCACTCTTCCTCCCCTCCTCCCCCCTCCACCTCCCATCCTCCTCCTCTCTCTCCTCTCCTCCCTTCCCCCCACCCACTCTTCCTCCCCTCCTCCCCCCTCCACCTCCCCTCCTCCTCCTCTCTCTCCTCTCCTTTCTTCCCCCCACCCACTCCTCCTCCCCTCCTCCCCCCTCCACCTCCTCTTTCTCCTCTCCTCCCTCCTACCAGTCGAGGGTTTGCGTGAGGAGGAGCTGATTCGCTCTGGCAGCCGGGAGCAGAGGAGGAAGGTGTTGCCGGGCGGATCAGGGTCAGGTGACCTAGATGATGTCACAGAGGCGCTGCTGGCACTGCCCACGGTGCTGTACCACGACCCCGCCGTCACCACGGCAACCACCACAGGTAGGAGGCACTTACACTCATACACACTCACACACACATTCATACGCACACACACTTATACACACACAGACACACTCTGTGTGTGAGATTACATAAGGGACATCAGGGACACAAATACTGAAGATACAATTAATATACAATCACAGCGGCATAACTTTTTTTCACACATCTTTCAAGGGTACAAGTAGCAGCGTCTCCTCCATATACAGTATGGCGTCTGCCCGTGACAGCAGAGACAGAGCAGGACTTAGCAAGGCGTTTAGCCTGCTTTTTGGGCATCCCCAGTTGTTGGAACTCTCTTACGACCAACCTGTGTGCATGTCTCACACACTCATATACACACCATGGCTGAACATAGTCCTTCTACTCAACTCCAAAACAACTTCTGGGCCTCTTGCCTGAATCCCATGAAAGTCCTCTTGAAGTGATATATACACTATATTGCCAAAAGTATTAGCTCATCTGCCTTTACACCATACACGCAGTTTGACTTTTTGATCAGGAGGGGCAGTCAGTCCCAGCCCCCCTCATCAAATAGGGTTTATATAAATATGCCCTGCACGAACATTGGAATGCGCATATTCTGTTACAGCTGCATGATTGACCCACAACATTTCAAAACACTGCTTATTCTTTCCAATATCGACGTTTCATTCAACTGCACCGCATTCGCTTTCTATTAGGCCATGTCTGCACTTCATGTCTTTCATTGTTCGAAAACTGTCTTCACTTCGTGAGTAACGAAATAATATGAAATATTAACAATTTCTGTAGATACTGCAAACAGTGACAAAAGTGAAAGGTGAATGGCTCCTGACTGCCTGGACCAGAGCTAAGCAACACAGCAAGTCAGATTATGGGCCTATATTCATTCAATAGGCAAGAAAACATATAGGCCTATGAATGTTTCAAAGCCTAGGCTATATGAATATTTAATTAATGAATTTCATTCATTCAACGTGTTGAATAGCCTGCTACTGAAATATGCTACATAAAGTCAACATTCTTTCAAGAATAGGCCTACAGTATTATGATTGAAAACGCCCACACGTATGAAATACTTAAGCTAATAAATCAGACCAAATAAATGCTTTTAGGCAGTTTACAGACTTTTTATTTCTTCATGAAAACAGAATGTAGGCTATGCTACGCCTTTCATGATTCAGTGTCGGGATGTGTCATTATAAACAGCGTATTAGAATCCAGCAATAGCCATAGCCGTTCTGCATTTATATCAAAGAATAATCACCAAAGTGACAACTGGACAATGGATACGTTGCTTGCATAGCAAATATGCAGTATCCAACAGTTCGTTCATGGCTAGCAATGGTAGGCCTACAGCTATGGGATTAGCTCATATTTGGGTTGCTGTCAAAGTTGCCACTCATGTTGCTATAGCCTACAATTATCAGAACAATATGAACATTCAGTTGAAAGTTTTCCATCCACCCATAACTGGAATAAGCACCGCAAAGCGATCAATTCTCACACAAGCAGGAGCCAGGCTGTTCAGTGCATTTCTCCGATCCGGTCGTGACCCAGTCTCTATAATGCATGTTTTGGACGTGTTGCAGACAGTTTGCGCATCTGGCCACCAGGGGGGGCAGTGCCCCCCCTTGCCCCAGCCAATCTGCGCGCCTGCTTTACACGCATATGAATTTAAGTGACATCCCATTCCTAATCCATAGGGTTTAATATGACGTCGGCCCACCCTTTGCAGCTATAACAGCTTCAACTCTTCTGGGAAGGCTTTCCACAAGGTTTAGGAGTGTGTTTATGGGAATTTTTGACCATTCTTCCAGAAGTGCATTTGTGAGGTCAGACACTGATGTTGGACAAGAAGGCCTGGCTCGCAGTCTCCACTCTAATTCATCCCAAAGGTGTTCTATCGGGTTGAGGTCAGGACTCTGTGCAGGCCAGTCAAGTTCTTCCACACCAACTCGCTCATCCATGTCTTTATGGACCTTGCTTTGTGCACTGGTGCGCAGTCATGTTGGAACAGGAAGGGGCCATCTCCAAACTGTTCCCACAAAGTTGGGAGCATGGAATTGTCCAGAATCACTTTGTATGCTGAAGCATTCAGAGTTCCTTTCACTGGAACTAAGGGGCCAAACCCAGCTCCTGAAAACAACCCCACACCATAATCCCCCCTCCACCAAACTTCACACTTGGCACAATGCAGTCAGACAAGTACTGTTCTCCTGGAAACTGCCAAACCCAGACTCATCCATCAGATTGCCAGATGGAGAAGCGTGATTCGTCACTCCAGGGCACAGGGGCGTTGATTCACTTTTATTCCCATGGGTTTTTTCACCTCAAATGGGCCCCTAGCCTGTCTGTCAATCAAACATATGTTTCAAATAATATATTCGTTATAATAGCCTATTGATGCACTGATGACCTGCACATTAATGCTGTGGAACGACTTCCTGTTCACTCATTTAGAGTAGGCACAATGAGGTTGCAGCGTTACCAGAATATTATGTAACATATCGTCATTAACTTCAGCTGAATGCTTTCAACATAGTCACCTGCTATTCTGTGTAATTCCTCCTTCATGGTCAGAGGTTGTGTCCAGAGCAAAGGACACATTCCTTAGTTATGGCTCTACACACAGTAGCTTTCCCAATGTGTTCTGCATCGCCATTGGATTATTAGGCTTATAGTCTTTACCATGATGTTGCCTCTGAGCGAATTGAGTGAAAATACCGTATTATTGAGCCTAGTGATTTGTCTTACATTAGTATGGCTATACTATTTGTTGTGGAGTTCTAGCACATACTAGGCCTACTGGTGACTACGTAACTGTTGATGCCTGGAAGTGCTGTGTCATGTTTAGTCTGGTCTCGTCCTTATAATAAAGAACACGTCTTTTGTTATCCCCGGTCCTCGTTCTTATGTAGAAATAAGTTTATATAGCTCCAGTATATCACTGCTATATGTTTCAGCTGGTACAAATTAAGATAAATTCAATAGGCTATTTTCATTTCATCATCTCTCACTCCCAGTCAGAAAATGTCTCCATTGACTTATGCTAAAAATTATAGTGATCTAAAAGTCCGCAATTTTCTGGCTTTTGGGGTCTTTCAGGAGGGGCGGGGGGTCCCGTTGGGGGGGCGGGCCACCCCTCCAAAGCATTGGTAGGTGAAACTCTGGCGGCTATCGTCCCTAGCCTATGTCAGTTGCATCAGACGCTCAAGCTCCCAAATGCCCTGGCTAGTTAGCTACAGCTGATTAACTCTTTAGCTGCTGTATCCTCTGTATCCACCTCCACTGTCACAACTGACTCAACGTCAGACTGTGTCACTAGTGTCAGATACCTCGTCCTCGACTAACGACGCACGGTGTTGCTGACTAACGTTACTGCTAGCAGCAGTGCTAGTGCTAGCAGCAGTAGTGCTTGCAGCCGGTAGCATTTCTGCAGGACCAGCCCCCCACATTCGTTCCAGAGAACATATCCGTAATTTTGACACATTTCGAGGCATCCTTTGCCAACTTTTTACATTTCTTTTCCCGGATTTTCTGGGCACCCCCTTTCTATCCATTTTGCCTTTTCACAACTCACGATTTTTACATTGGGATGTAGTGGAGGGGGGGGGTTGGTCTAAAGCATGTGATTGGGCCAGCCCAGTGTCAGTATAGAAAATTAACCAATGGGCCGCTGTCCATTTTTTGGGGGGTGTTTTTTTTGTTTTCTTTTCACAGCCTACCGGCCCGAACTGGACCGGCCCACCGGCCAGCAGGCCGGTAGAATATAATGTCAGTCCAGTCCTGATGTTGTGTGTAATTCTAGTGCGTCTCTCCTCACACTGCAAGCCAAGCATATGTGATCCAGTATGTTGAGCCTGGTGACACATCAGCTACCAAACTCCAACTGAGACACGGGGTGGGGTGGGGTGGAGGTGTGGAGGGAGGGATGAGGGGTGGAGGAGTGGAGGGAGGGATGAGGGGTGGAGGAAGGTAGCTGTGATCTGAGCTGCTACCAACTCTGTCATTAGCACTGTTTAACAGGAAGGGGGGGAGGTTATGTGGTAGGAGTTTGGACAGGTGCCAGCACCCACCCCCGACACACCACACGCACACACACACACACACACACACACACACACACGGCCCTGCCAGCTGGAATCTGCCCTGGGACTGGACAGAGGTAGAGAACAAGAGGGAAGACAGGAAGACTGTTTTATTTCATATCACCATAACCCTCCTCATAATCTGGAATAATCTCTAATCTTAAATTATCTCGAATCTGGAATGATCTCTAATCTAGAATAATCTCTAATCTGGAAAAATGTAATCCCTGCCTGCAGAGTCCCCTACTACAGAAGCAGCAATTCCGACCCCGGGAGCAGAGAAGACCCCCAGAGAGAAGAGGAAGAGGAAGAAGGAGAAGGAGAGAGAGAAGGAGAGGGAGAATAAGGAGGAGCAGGAGACGACGCAGGGGAGACCAGCAGAGGAGGAGGAAGAGGAGGAGGCCTCTAAACCTAGGAAGAACCTCCAGACACAGCCTGTCACAGGTAACACACACACACACACACCCAGACACCCCTCCCCACATCCAGCCTGTCACAGGTAACACACACACACACCCAGACACCCCTCCCCACATACAGCCTGTCACAGGTAACACAGAGTGGGGGGGGGGGGGTGGCGGCTGGTTCTGTCTAGCTCAGCTCTGAGGTGGGAGGCGGAGCAGTTTCCAGACCTGATCACAGACTGTCCAGGGGGAGGAGCCAGCTAATGACAAGGCCTTCGCCAGCCTGCAGGGCACAGATGTGCTCTCTCTCTCTCTCTCGTTCTCTCTTTCTCTTTATTTCTCTCTACCACTCTTTCTCTCTCTCTCTCTCTCCCTCTCCCTCACATCCCTCCTCCCATCTCTCCTCTAATCCTATGTTAAACACACAAGAAAAATACAGACATGTTCATACATGCGAGCACAGGAACTTGCCACACACACACACACACAGACACATACACGCGCACTGGTGCATATTTGCGTGGAAAAAAAAAAAAACTTTCTCTCCCTCATCTTATCCTCACACACACACGCATGCACGCATACTAATGCTCACACACACACACACACACACACATACAGACACACACACAAGCTAACATTAGTCATGTTGTTGGTGTTCTGCCCCCCCCAGGTGTGTCCGGGCGCGGTCCATGGGCGTGTGCGTCGGCAGGGTCAGCTGACCTGGTTCTGCTGGTCGACGGGTCCTGGAGCATCGGACGCTCCAACTTCCGCCGTGTCCGTGACTTCCTGGAGGGGCTGGTCACGCCCTTCCAGATCGGACCAGACAGGGTGCAGATAGGTGAGACACGGAACTACATTAAACACACATGCACGCACGGGCACACACACACGCATACACAAACACACGCGTGCGCACACGCATACACACACACACGCACACATACAGTATACACAAAATCCTTCCATATCAACAAGGTGCAGACAGGTGAGACACATCAGGAACAAAACTTTCACTCCTTTCTGGTTTCAAAGCATCTTGGCAGTTGTATGTCTCTGTGTCTCTGCAGCGCTGACCAATGCTCTGACCCCCTACTGAGTGTGTGCGTGCGTGCGTGTCTCTGTAGCGCTGACCCAGTACAGCTCTCTTTTTTCTTTTTTTTTTCAATTCATTCCCCATCCCCTTCCCAGTTGGTCCTTCTCAAAGCAATGTATAGGTCAGATGTACAGCAAACAAAGTAATAACAATAGCAGGAATTATTATCAATATGGAACATGAGTCTCAATCCAACATAAGTAAGTAAGTAAGTAGTTCATAGCAGACATGCTGAATCATACAACGGTATAGATCCGGTCCATTGTCTCTATTGGTCAGTTTGCATTCCAGCCGTGGCGATAACCACGATATCCCCACGCTAAAATGGAATGTTCGCACATCTTTTAATATCAATCCAACTCTTATTAGTAGCCGTGGCAGTGTCCAGATCAATGTTTACAAAGATCTGCTGTAGCATTGGCGTTGCCTGGCAACGTTCCCTTTTTCAGCGGAAGTATCCGCACATGATTAACAAATAGTTCCATTAAAAATACATTTATTTAAAGTTCGTATTGTCTTTCTTTTTGAAATATTGATGGATAAATGTGGCAACCGTTGTATAAAAGCATTATGGAACTCGAAGCCATGGGATGTCACGGATATCGCCACAGCTAGCGGGGTGTAACGGTGTAACTCTGCTGCTCGTCGTGCCTAACCACTCCTGCTAGCCGTGGCGATATCCGTGACATCCCACTGCTTCTCGTTCCATAATGCTTTATTAATCAACAACAAGTACAACCATACAGACAGTCTGTTACATCGACTGTATTGAGATTAAATAATACAAATCAGTGGCCAGCAACATACAAAACAGAGATATAAGCAAATCAATTTATAACCCACTTCATGTCTCTGGCTAATCCAAGTGCGGTGGTCATGGCATGGTGTGCTCTGATTTGCCCCGTTCACCGTAGCTACCAGTACCTCCATATTGAGTCTCTATTAGTTTATTTCTCCACTCATCCATAGATAACATATGCGGACGTTGCCATCTCACTGACAACATCCTTTTCGCCACAATGCAGGCTGATAGCCACAGCTGTCTTTGAGTGTGGTTAAAGTTCTGCTCTGAGTCATCATTCAGTAACATGATTTGTGGGGAGTCCCCAACTTCTGTCCCCATTGCTTCAGACAGACATTTTATTATTTGTTCCCCCCCAAAAATGACATTTGGGCATTCCCACATAGTGTGTAGAAAAGTTCCTGTTTGATTCAAATCGCATAGCGTACAGTTTGGAGAAGTAGTTATCGTCATTCTGTATCTCCGCTTTGGTGTAAGGTAAGTTCGGAATATGAAGTTGACATTTGTTAGTTTATAGTTTAAGCTCTGTGAGGAGCGAGAGGTGTTCTTCCACACTCTCACCCAGTCTATCGTTGATTCAGAGCAGTCTTTGTTCCATATGGCTATTGCTGCTAGAGGAGTCTGTTAATTCTAGTGTTCTATAAATAAAAGAGACTTGTCCTTTGGCTAATCCTGGTAATTTATTTAATAGGTCCATTACTGGATGTTTAATGAGATGTCTTTCGTTCTCAGTACTTGCAGCTCGTATGGCAGAGCGCAACTGTAAATAGAAAAAGAATGAATTGCTTGGCAGCTTGTATGTTTCTCTTAGATCCTGAAAGCTTCTTAAACCAGTATCGTTCATAATGTCTCCTAGGCAACGCAAATTACACCACTGAGATGAAGTGAGTGAAGTGAACTGCCTGGGTTGATGTTTCTGTCTCTGTTGGCTTTCATTTACATAGTGGACTGTTACTGTAATATAGTGATCCTGTGTGATACTTGTCCAGCCACTGCTGGTTATGGCTACTTTAACACATTGGCAAGCTCACCTATGATGTTTCTCTTTTGAACTGCATGCCAAGCAGGTATGAGGGTGTCTGATAATGTGCCTCTGGAAGGGGGGTGGTAACTGGGGTTAAGGGCTGTGGTCATCTCCCTACAGTAACAGTAACTGTTAACAGTAAGACAGAAGACATAGACTAAACTGTGGCTACATTACTTATGCAGCTAGCTTCAGCAACCGAAAATATTTTCATTTCAGCATCTCTCACTCTCAGTCAGAAAATGTCCACTAATTATGCTAATTTTCGCTGTTTAACTCCATTGACTTATGCTAAAAACATTAGTGATCTAGCTAAAAGTCTCCGACTGTTGGCATTCATTTTTGGGGGGATCTTTCAGGAGGAGCAGGAGGTCCTGTTGGGGAAACACTGTACAAACTTATTTATAATAACAATAATGAGTGTTACCTGAGTCTTTAGCCTGGCTCATCTTCTAATGCAGCATTGCTATCAGAGCCAACAGCATTAGCATTAGCTGCTTCGCTAAAGCAGTCAAACACGCTGCACTGCTTCACATTTACCGAAGGTGAAACTTCTAAGGGGCGAATTCACTAAAGCGGAATTGCGGACGTTAATTGCACCATTACATTGCGCGTCAGTTGCTCCAGCTATGTGCTCCGTTTTAAAAACCTATTCACTAAAGACATTGCGCTAATAATATCCCAGCGCAAACACGCCCATTCGGTGTTTGCGGCTGAGTGCAATTTGCTGCTGATATAGGAAATGACTATAAATACTGCGCAAACAGCGCATACAACTCGTATGCATATCATTGGACGATGGCAGACAGAAAAAGAAAGATACAATTTTCAGACAGCGAACTTGAAGGCCTCACGGACGAGGTTCAAAAACATGTCTCACAGCTTTCCGCAAAAAATATCACGACTGCAGCAAAAAATCATATTTGGGGTTTAATTTCCCAATCAGTCAGTGCCATTTGTGTGTGTAAACGCGGAAGACTGCAAACGGACGTGGAATGATTTGAAAAGACGAACAAAGGAAAAATTGTCATTTTATGTTATGCAAGTTGCAGCACGATGATCTGGCATACTTTTGGGGAAGTGTATAACATTGCCCCACCGGTACGATCTAGGCATCTAAACGGCTTTTCAGGATTCCAAATGTGCACTCAATCACACCGCGCGTCCTGATGTGAGCCCAGTTGTACGCCGCCTCTCCAACGTTGGAAGGATTACGCACGGGAGTCATCATCCATGGCTGAAGATGATACCTGCCGTCACCTATGATACAAAAGCAAAATATTTTCAAGACCATTCAAATAAAAAAAATATTGTGTAGGCTATGTTTTTAGTTATTTATACCTATATCGCCCCGCAGCCGTTCAATGAACAGCTATAGGGAATGCGCAGTTTCGCGTATAGACTATTATACGCACAGTTTCGTGCTATGTAGGCTATTATAAATAAGTATTATTCATTGGGGGAGCTTGGACTCGCTGGGGACGGGTGGAGAGACGCATAGTCTACAGAGCCTCCCCAGACGCGACTTCATCCTCCAGTTGGCTGAAGAGCTGCGCGCTCTGGTGTCCAAACAGCTACCGCGGTGGTTCTAGTGTTAAATCAAAAAGTGACCTTCTTCTAAATATTCTCTCACGAACAACATGCCTGGCATTGTGATGACGAATTCGCCTCGCAACAATCACTGCTGCCATGATCAGCGGAAAGGCTGGCCATGACACCCCTTGCGCTTAAATACCACCACGTCTCTGAAAACGCAATTAATTTCACTTTAACTGCGTGAAGCAATTGGCGCTGATCTTTGTGAATTGGGCGGATTTTGCAATAATGTTCATTTGCATAGAAAGGGGAACATTCTCCGCCCATATTACCTAATTTAAATATCCGCTAATAACACCGGCGCAGAGAAACGCTATGAGGAAGGCAACGCAGTTAACACCGTATTTCACCCCTTGCGAGGGCTTTGTGAATAGCAAAGATTATTTTTGACTTATTTGCACAGGCTTTGCGTCAGGAAAAGCTGCGCAATCCTTTAGTGAATTCGCCCCTAAGTGTTTCACAAGGTTGGTGGTGTTACCCCCTTTGGACACAACTAACTTTTTACATAAGTTGCATTTAGCACCGTCGGTAAATTTGTGGCAAATTAATGATATGTCTTCACCACCACTCGTCACACTCACTGTGGTAAATCTGGAATGTGATTGGACCAACAAAATGTCAATATTCCAATCCTGTTCAGACAGGGCCGGAGGACAGTCCTCTGATGCGCGTCATTTTCAGTGTTTTGGCAAATCAAAATTAGCAAGAAAAAATGGCATTACGTTGATTTAATATAAAAGATATATATATATATATATATATATAAAATGATTTATGAACAAAACTGAGATATTACATATGAATTATTAATAAATATATCTATTAGTATTTACATTGTCATCCCTCTCTTCTCTCCAAAACTAAGGAGGACAATCCTCCTGTACCTCAATGGACGAGCCTCCTCTGGTCCATACTTCATTCTGCATTTTCTAAGTGAGATACTTGTGAACAAGATGTCATTCAGTGGGGCTGGGGCCACCAGATTCCTCTCAATATTGAGCCATGGAGTTGCGGCCATATCGTTATTCCAATGTATTAAAGGCCGAAGAGTGATGGATTGAAAATACAACTTAAAAGTTGGCACTGATAGCCCCAACTCCTTTCTTTGTAAGTTAGTCAGTTTTATTTTTGACCGACTGCCCGCCTGGAGGGGGATCCAAAGGTAACATAGAACTGCAGAAATTCATTCTAGGCAGAACATTCGTTTTAACTATTGATATTCTACCTGATAGGAAGATCAGCAAATTATACCATCTCTCCAAATCCATTTTAATCTTGCTAAGAGTATTCTTATAGTTTTTAGTGACTGTCTTTTCTAAGGATGCATGTACCTGTATTCCTAAGTATTTGAAGTGAGAGACTACTGGAATACCAAAGTCCTTGCATTAATCTTTACTTGTATGGTTCAGAGGCAATATGGAGGACTTAGTCCCGTTTATTTTATAGCTTGATAGCTTAATCTCTACTGGTGTGATTTCTGTAGATAACCTAATAGACTGTGCCAGTGGCTCCAGAGTCAAAATAAATAACATGAAAGAGATTGGATCTCCTTGACGACTGCTTCTACTTATTTCAAAGGGAGCACCTGTAACTACCCATTATATAGCACCTGTAACTACCCATGCTGAGGGGTTTGCATACATAGTTTTTACCATGTTGATAAAGCCAGTTCCCAGTCCCATATGCTTCATTACCGACCACAAAAAGGGCCACTCAAGTCGGTCAAATGCCTTCTCAGCATCAACTGACATTATAACAGACGATGTATGATTGTTTGACACATCTAAAATATGTAATAGACGACGTAGGTTATCAGCAGATAGGTGTTTTTTAACAAATCCGCTCTGGTCAGGATTGATGAGTTTAGGCAGGTATTTCTCCAGACGGCTAGCGAGCGTCTTTGAGAATAACTTAATGTCCGCATTTAGGAGGGACAGGGGGCAATAATTTACACAGTTGGCTGGATCTATCTTTTTTAGGAATACGTGTTATAAGTGCTGCATTTACATCCCTTCCAAATGATCCTTCCTGGAAAGCAATATTAAACATCTCTAGCATTGGTGGTCCTAACATGGTCCAGAATTTCAAGTAAACTTCTGGCTGGATTCCATCATTCCCAGGGGACCTCCCCTTATTCATTCTTACTAAAGATGGTTTAATTTCATCAAGGGATAGTGGGGCGCCCAATATAGAGGCCTCATCTATTGATAGTGAGGTCAGATTCTGCTTTTTAAGGTAGCTCTCCCTGTCTGATTCAGATGCAGTATTATCTGAAGTATACTGTACAGCTGTTGATAGTAATTGTGATATCTTTCATTGATTAGCATAGGGTCTGTTAGCATTGTCCCAGTTTCTGACATAATGGTAGGTATACTTATAGGCTGGTCATTTGGATTTCATTTATAGGCCAATAGTCGACTAGGGCAGTTCCCATACATGTACTGATTAAGGCTGTTCTTTTGTATGATGGAATCAGCTCTTTGTGTTAACAGTAAATTGAGCTTTTTCAGCTAATGATTCTGCTGCTTGCTCAGAGTAATCCATATTCTGAGCTTGTTCTAGTTCAGACATTGCGGTTTCCAGTTCATTTATTCTTTTAAGTTGCTCCTTTTTCAGTCTAGCTGAATATGAAATTGCATTATTTCTTAGAAATCCTTTTATCGAGTCCCACAGATATCTGACATCATTAACTGAATGTCTATTAATCTTTAAGAATTCAGTTAGTTCCAGTTCAAATTGTTCAATAAATCTTGGGTCTTGCAATAATGTTAGGCTAAATCGCCATCTAGTGGCTGTTTTAGGTACATTTGTAAATAGCAATTGACATTTATATGCATGATGGTCTGTTAGGCTCATATGTTTTATCTCCACATTCTCAACCAAAGGCATAAGAGATGCATACATTGATATTAGGTCTATTTTTTAATATTATTTGTGCCGATTTGAATTAAATATGTACTCCTTGAGTGTAGGGGTATACGCCCGCCAAACATCCTTGAGGTTAAAGCAATACATTGCGATATTTGGACCTTTACAAACATGTCTGGTGCTAATTCTCCAATTAGATTTACTAAAAGTAAGCTGAATCGTCCAAACAGTCTACTCAGAAAGATAATACATTGACATTTATTACCTTTTAAAACTCGCGCCCCCAGGACGCAGCATTCAGTCGAAGTGCGCATGCGCAACGTTGTGCTTAAACAACACAGTAGCTAACTATTCCAGTGTCTATGGATATCATGTGTTTTTTAGCTCAATGATATTGGCAGAGGTGAGAAAACCGAAGCGAAACATCACGGAGGAAGCCAGAAAAAGACAATCTGATAACTTTACGACAGTACGACAGTGCACTTACTCACAGAAAACCGGAGAAAACGCTATGTATTGCTTTAAAATCAAGGAGTAGTGTTTTAATGCCTTATTTGTTCGTGGGTTAGATTGATGTTTACTTGATTTGTCTATTTTTGGGTCTAATACACCACTCATATCAGAGCCAATTACTATTTCAAAGTCAGATACATCAGCCAGTACCTTATTAAAGGATAAGGACACTTCAATTTCATGTTTAGTCCTATTCCTGGCTTCCCTGGCATGTATCTGACTAGTACCGGTTAAAATATTTCTTTTTTGTGCAGTACAGAGTTCTGTGTCAATAACGTCGGCACGCGCACCCAGGCTCAGAGCTTAGTAAGCATAAGCCAGGTAATTCCTGAACTTGAAATCCACATATATCATACTTTTTAGAGTTTTTCGATTGTGCCCATAGCCACTAGCGTTTCTAGCTCATATGCCACCCTGGGCAAACCCCCCGCTACGGCTCCCCCCCTCGCCGGAGCGGGGGGGTGACAGGCAATCCTGATTGACGTGCGATTTGTTGACGGGGAGCGCGGGGGGGGTTGGTGCGCGGTGTAATTAGTGGAGATTCGCAGAGTTTTTTTCTGCTCCTCTTGCCGTCCCCCTCGAGATGCCATCCTGGGCAGCTGCCCATGTTGCCCATGCCTAAATACGTAGCTAGCAACGAGCCAGGGTGCGCATGCCGACGTTATTGACACAGAACTCTGTACTGCACAAAACAGAAATATTTTAACCTGTACTAGTCAGATACATGCCAGGGAAGCCAGGAATAGGGCTCAGCATGAAATTCAGTGTCCTTATCCGTTAAGCTTAGAGAAAAAAGGCTCTTAATGTGTGTTTGGTGCATATATGTTATCAAATGCTACTTTCTTGTCATTATACATACACTTGATGAATGTAACCCTGCCATCCTCATCACTCCCTTTACCAATAATATTAAGGTTGATTGTCTTTCGAATTAATATTATCACACTCTTCACCTTATGTGCGCCAGAAGACGATGCTCCCATTTTGTAGAAGTGGTTCTCCATTCTACCAACATCCTTTTTGAGAAGATGCATCTCCTGAAGAATAGCTAATAGAAGCATAGATAATAAAAAGCATTGCGCAGCACTTTTCATAGACCTTTCGAAGGCCTTCGATACAGTCGATCACTTCCTCCTACTGCATAGTCTGACTAGTATTGGTCTGGATGACAATGCCCTTAGCTGGTTTCATAACTATTTAACATCCAGGCGTCAGTGTGTGAGAGTTGGCCATGTCCGGTCTGAGTTTCTGTCCATAGGCAAGGGAGTTCCGCAGGGTTCGGTGCTGGGCCCTGTCCTCAATTCAGTTCACAATCTACATAAACAATAGCTTGTTCTCAATTCTAATAAAACAAAATTCATGATATTTTCCAGGGCAAAAAATGTGGATTACAATAGTCTACAGATAGCATCACTAAATGGTACACAAATTAGCAGAGTCACTGAATATAAATATCTGAGCCTGTGGATAGATGAAAAGTTAACCTTTAAATCTCATATTGAGAAACTTGCTTCTAAGCTGCACCAAAAGGTTGGCTTTCTGTACAGAAATCGCTCAAGATTCACTCAATTCTGTCGGAAAAAAGTTGTGAGTCAATATTTTTTATCTGTTCTCACGACCCCAGCAATGTCAGACAGAATGTGGACCTTTCTTCCTTTCTCGTGGTTGTCCAGTTTTTCTGGCAGGCTTCTATGGCCTGGAGCTGGTTTTTGCTGACCCTGCAACCAAAACAAAAAACAAGGGTGTCCGACTAACTTACCATACTCTCGCTCATTCTGTTTCTCTCTATGTTTCTATAGGAAGCTATGTTTCTGTTTCTCTCTATGTTTCTATAGGAAGCTATGTTTCTGTTTCTCTCTGAGCGATCTAGCTGGACATTAGCTGCCTTGCTGGCTAGTTTAGAAACAAAGGGACAGCTCACTAGCTCTGTCCCTTTGCTAGGCAGTTGGCTCGCTGGCTAACAAAGGCTAGCCCTGCTAACTAGCATGATCCTGGTCTTGCTGTCTAATAATTGATCATAGGGAAAGAGCTAACTAACGTTAACTAGCCCTGTCTCTTTATCCTGAACTAGCCAGCAAGGCAGCTGGCTAACAAAGGCACTAGCACTAACAAAGGCTAACTAGCGTGTTCCTGCATTGATGGCTAGTATAGGAACAAAGGAATATAGCTAGTTAAAGTTAATGTTAGCTAGCTCTGTTGATCATCTCCTCCTAGCTAGCGTTAGTTCAGGATAAGAGAACAGAGCTAGCTAACGTTAGCCAACGCTAGCGCCGGCTGACGCTAGCTGGCTAACAAAGGCGCTAGCATTAACGTAATGTACTGTAAACAGGACATATAGCATAACGTTAGCTTACCCCAAATCTATAAGTTCTCCATTGTTGGTGTTTCGAGCGGCGTTAACCAGATCTTTGTTGCAGCATCCATGTTTTAACTTGGAAGTGAATGTAAACAAAGCCGGTGTTCTTGTGCGAGGAGGTGTGGGTGGTGGAGAATCCGGAAGCAATAGCCGATGAAAACAAACATGATAATCGATGCTAATCTATCTGCCCGGACCAAATCCCCACGGCTGTCACATATATTGATAATATAGATGGACGTTGTTGTTTACAATGGCTTCACTAGCTAAGTATTTCTCCGCCTTGCGCCATTGTTCAAATGAGAACAGACTGCGCGGCAGTAGAGTGGGCAGGAGATGTTTCCCCCTGAACCAATCAGGATTCAGGATTTCAGCTGCCTTCCTGTTCAACTGAAATGCCTTCCGTTTTCCAACTGAAATCTCTCACACATAATATTTTTGCGCGCACACATAATGTATCAGCTCACACACATAATATTTTTGCTCGCACACATAATGTATCAGCTCACACACATAATATTTTTGCGCGCACGCATAATGTATCAGCTCACACACATAATATTTTTGCGCGCACACATAATGTATCACCTCACACACATTATTTTTGCTCGCACACATAATGTATCACCTCACACACATCACTGTCATCCGCACACATACACAAGAAATATTTCATTATTAGTGAATATGAAAATGGTTTATGTGTGTGTGTGAACATTAATGTGTTATGTGAAAGAAAGGTTTATGTGCGTGTGAGCATTTACATAGAATGTAAGAGCTTTTATATATGTATGTAAGAGGCAACTGTGTGTGTGTGTGAGGGGCAACTGTGTATGTGAGAGCCAATATATGTGTGTGTGAGAGGTAATTGTGTGTATGAGGCAACTTTGTGTATGTGAGAGGCAACTGTGTGTGTGTGTGAGAGGCAATTGTGTGTATGTGAGAGGCAACTTTGTGTATGTGAGAGGCAACTGTGTGTATGTGAGAGGCAACTGTGTGTATGTGAGAGGCAACTGTGTGTATGTGAGAGGTAACTGTTTGTGTGTGAGAGGCAATTGTTTGTGTGTGAGAGGCAACTTTGTGTATGTGAGAGCCAATATATGTGTGTGAGAGGCAACTGTGTATGTGAGAGCCAATATATGTGTGTGTGTGAGAGTCAACTGTGTGTGTGTGAGAGGCAATTGTGTGTGTGTGAGAGGCAACTTTGTGTATGTGAGAGCCAATATATATGTGTGTGCGAGGTAAGTATGAATTATTGCCTATACGGCCCCTCATAGTTTTTAACTAAGTGCACTGTACATTGTTTTGTTGTTCTATCTTGTTGTACACCCAGCAGCTCAGCAAATGAGGTGGCCTCACCTCAGAGCTCACCTGAGTATAAATAAAGGTTTCAATAGCCAGGTCAGTCTTATTTCTCAGTCTAAGTCTAAGCAGGCTGTTATTTTTTGGGGGCAATTAAGTCTCTTCCTGTTGCAACAAAAATATTCAGACTAACCATTAAGTTTTCTCTCCGTAATGCTTGCAAGGCATAGGTGTAGCCTTTTCTTATTGATAATTACCAACCATGCCCATTTAGACTGAGGATGCTCAGCTTTATAGTTCCTGCTTTTATGTTGAAATACAATGAGAAAGAAAGACAGAGAAAGCCTTATCCCACCCTCCAGCCCATCCCAACCACATCTAGGCCTAGATGTTCTCCCCCCACCCCCCCATCCCAGTCCCTCAGTCCCCCATCCCAGTCCCTCACTCCCCCATCCCAGTACCTCACTCCCCCATCCCAGTCCCTCACTCCCCCATCCCAGTCCCTCACTCCCCCATCCCAGTCCCTCACTCCCCCATCCCAGTCCCTGACTCCCCCATCCCAGTCCCTCACTCCCCCATCCCAGTCCCTCACTCCCCACTTCATCCTTGCGGGGTTGCAGCATGTTGCCGGTGAAATATCGGTTGCGCTCTTAAAGGAGTAGTAAAGGGAAAAATCATGTTTATCCCTGTTTTAAGGTTACTTGTGATCATTTACAATGGTTCAGATCAAAACGTTGACAAAACTAGCACTTTCGAGAAAGTCTTATAATTGCTCTACCACCGTTTAGGTCATACAATGGATGTGGGTGGGCACCTTGAAAAATCTTTCAAAAAACATGTTAAACTCTCGATTTCAAAGACAAGAAACTCACCGAGGTGTTAGTTGACGTTCTGACATCAAGAGCATCAGGTCCAGGCCTAAGCCGGATGTGGACTGATGTGTGTACGTGTGTGTGTGTGTACTAAATACTACGATATCCACAGCTCCGCAGCTGACACTGGACCTGGTTAGAGGATAGGTGGGAGAGAGAGAGGCACTAAGGGAGACAGAAAACGGTTAGTAGCACACTGAGTCATTGAAGCAACACAACAGTCAGAACAAGCCTGTTTCAGGATAACCAGCTTCTGTACACTACTTGATATACATACATTGCATAGCAGGATAAATACCAATGTATACAGAGGATTCACAGGTAGGTTTGAGGCTGCCTTTCTGTGTCTCAAGGTCCTAGCTAGTGATTGTAGGCTAGGTCGAAAAGGTAAGTCTTGAGGTCTCGCTTGAAGACCTCCGTTGTTTCGGCCCTTCTTAGGCACTCCGGTAGGGTGTTCCAGAGGTTGGGGGCATAGAAACTAAAAGCTGCCTCTCAATGTTTCTTGGTCCTGGCTTTTGGAACTGTTAAAAGTTCAGTGCCTGAGGATCTAAGTGGTCTGTTTGGCATGTACTTAACAAGCATGTCTGAAATATATTCTGGTGAGTGAATGTGGAGAGATTTATAGACTAGTAATAGTATTTTAAAGTCTATTCTAGAGTTGACTGGTAACCAGTGTAGTGATTTTAAGGCTGGTGTGATGTGTGCCCTTCGTCTAGTCTTAGTGAGGACTCGTGCTGCAGCATTCTGTATTATTTGTAGCTTAGAGATTGCTTTCTTTGGTAGGCCTGATAGTAGAGCATTGCAGTAGTCCAGCCTGCTTGTGATGAAAGCATGCATTAATCTTTCGGTGTCAGCCTGAGAGAGAAAGGGTTGCACCTTGGCAATGTTCCTTAGGTGGTAAAAGGATGTCTTTGTGTCCTAGGACACTTTATTCTAGTAGTTTATAGAAATAGATAATCCATGGGAGGTAAGAAAAATAAATAAATAAGTAGAAATTAAGTAAATATATAAACTAATAACAATAATAATTGGGATATGCAAAGTGAGTAGGATCGCCCAGCTACTCAGGCGTGCCCACCTACACCCACCCCGACAGAGGAGATTGGGTGTTGCAGTGTGTTCAGCTCCCATACCCGGGCCTCCCCTGCGGGGCGAGCTTGGGCAGGAACGCGCTTGTAGCCAGGCGTCCCCTCTGATTAGCATCTCCATGAGCGATATTATTGTAGCTGCATAATATCATATCACAAAGGAAAGTTAAAGTAAATAGTTGATAATGGCTCAGGCAAGGATAAACAATACAGCCTAATTAATATCACAAATATTCATTTAATAAATCACATATCGGAGAGTACACAAAATAATGAGCAAACATAGATAGGTCTAACTAACGTCGTCCAATATCTACTAGGATGCCTTCCATGGACTATCAA